>NC_044392.1:85170404-85490047 GCF_006542625.1 Nomascus leucogenys
TAAGATACCTGGGCTGGTAATAATCCCTTGCATATTGTTCCATTAACTTTACCTAATCCAGGGGTCAGCAAACAAGAGATGGGCCAAATTTATCCCACTGCCTACTTTTGTAAATAAAGTTTTATTGGAACACAGCCACACTCATTTGTTACATATTGTCTATGGTTGCTCTGGAAGAATAGATTTGACAGAGACTTATGGTATGCAAATCCTAAAGTATTACTATTTAGCTTTTACGTTTTTTCAGAGATGGAGTTGCCTACATCTGGAGTGTAGTGGATGGCCTCAAGCGATCTTCCTGCCTCAGCCTCTAGAGTAGCTATTGCTCCTGGTGCATGATAACATGCTTGGCTTATTTAGCCTTTCATGAAAAAAGTGCAAGAATTTGAGCAAAATGTTAAGGATGAGCCTCTCTAGATATGCAATTAAGGATTAGTTATTTTTATCTTTACTTGTCTTTATTTTTTAATTATTTTGTTGTAAAATGATTACTTGCTGAACTAGACATATATATGAGTATATACATTCATATTTATATATTGGTATGTTATATATAATTAGCTCTTAACAAGAGAGTTCGCTTGCCCCTTAAAGCCTTGAAGCCAGGCATTGACTTCTCTTCTCTACTTAATGAAAGATCATATTTTATATGTATATATATATATATATATATCCATCCATAAAACACACACATACACACACAGAGTTTGGACTATATAGTTATTTTTAAGTAATAAGGATCAGCCAGATAGGGACTAATTTTATTTCTAATAGAAGTGTATACAGCTCTTACTCTGAAGCTTTCCATAGTGTGACTACTAGAAAGATAGAAAAAAAACTCTCTCTTCAGGTTGTGATTGCCTAGAAGCTCCTTGACAGCGACGGTCTTGCTGTCTGCATTTTTGGGCCTGCTGCAGGGCCTGATAGAGGTAGCCATGCAGGCGCCCACCATGGCTCTTTCCAGGCCAATCACTGCTGCCCTGAGTTGATGTTTGGGGAGCAGCACATCCAGGGGGACGCAGCATGCCTGGCTGTCACTGCTCAGCTGTCATTGGTTCAAGTGGAGAAGTTGAGCTTCCCCAGAACTAAAGCCAGCCACAGACTACTGCAGGCCAGGCAGCAGGCACCCTGCCCTTCCTGCCCATTCCTCAGTTGCTACTCTTAATCAGAAACCAAGTCTTGAGTTAGGAACTAAGTTGCATTTAAAAGAAAGTGAACATACCTGCTCTACAGCACTGCAGGTCCAAGAACAGTTTTCAGTTGCCTCACTCACCCCTTGGTCTCTTTCCTCCCTCTACTTCTCTTTTCTGTTCCCACTTAAAGGAAGAAAAAATAAAAAAGCTGAGGGAGCTAGTTATTTCCACAAATGAGATGGTGCAACAAAACTAAACTTGAATGTAAAATTAATCCATGCTATTGTTGAAGAGTTTGCCAAGACATGCCTGAATCATCTGATGTGAGTTTGAGGATGGGTGTTGGGTGCAGGGGTGAGAGGAGGTCAGAAAAAGCCACCGATACTGCACAGTCACACTTTAGCAAGCACAGTCCTGTCAGATTGCTTTTGTCTTCTCCATCTTGGAAGCCTTCACGGGCTTTCTTCTTGATACCTCTCCCAGTTGGCTTTAGTTTTTTTAGTGGTTTTTTTTTTTTTTTGCACAGAAGATAAAATCCACAGTCGAAACATAAAGCTCTAGAAACCAATAATATTTTTAAGCATTTTTCGTCTAGTTAGAATTCCTGGGTTCTTTTTTTAGTGTACAGCTTTTGATATTTTAAATATGTTTCCCCCGTCTCCATGACTCCTACCTCCCACCACAGGCATACTAAAGATATTGCAGGTTTGTGCCAGACCACTGCAAATAAGTGAATATTGCAATAAAGTGAGTACACAAAACTTTGGTTTCCCAGGGCAACATGGAACTTACATTCACAGTATGCTGTAGCCTACTAAGTGTGCAATAGCATTATGTCTAAAAACAAAACTACATACCTTAATTTAAAAATACTTTATTGCTGAAAAATGTTAATCATCTGAGCCATCAGCAAGTTGTAATCTTTTTGCTCGTGGAGAGTCTTCCCTCAATGTCGATGGCTGCTGACTGATTGGGGTGGTGGTCACTGAAGGTCAGGGTGGCTGTGGCAATTTCTTAAAATAAAATGACAGTGAAGTTTGATGCATTGACTTACTCTTCCATTACAAAATATTTATCTGTATCATGAGATGCTATTTGATATTATTTTACCCAGTTTTAGAAAAAATGGTAGTCAGTCCTCTCAAACCCTGCCACTACTTTATCAACTAAGTTGATGTAATATTCTAAACCCTGGGTTGTTGTTGCCACATGTTCATACCATCTTCACCGGGAGTAGATTCCATCTCAAGAAACCACTTTCTTTGCTCATCCGTAAGAAGCAACTCTTCATCCATTCAGGTTTTCTAATGAGATGCAGCAATTCAGTCACTTCTTCGGGCTGTAGTTACAATTCTAGTTCTCTTGCTATTTCCATCACATCTCCAGTTACTTCCTCCACTTGTGTCTTGAATCCCTCAAAGTCATCTATGGAGGTTGGAATCAACTTCTTCCAAGCTGCAGTTAACATTGATATTTTGACCTCCTCCCATGAAACACAAATGTTCTTAAAGGCACCTAGATGGGTAAGTTTTTTTCAGAAGGTTTTCTATTTACTTTGGCCAGATTTATCAGGGGAATTACTCCTATCTATGTCAGCTATAACTTCACAAAATGTATTTCTTATGTAATGAAAATTGAGAGTTGAAATTATTTCTTGATCCATGGGCTACAGAATGCATGTTGTGTTAATAGACATGAAAACAACATTAATTTCCCTGTACGTCTCCATTAGAGCTCTCAGGTGACCAGGTACATGATCAATGAGCTGTAATATTTTGAAAGATATATATTTTTTCTGAATCGTATGTCTTAACAGTGAGCTTCAAATATTCACTAAACCATGCTGTACACAGATGTGCTGTCATGCAGGCTTTGTTGCTCCATTTATAGACCATAGGCTGAGTACATTTAGTATAATTTTTGGGAGAGGTCTTAGGATTTTCAAAATAGTAAACAAATGTTGGATTCAATTTAAAGTTACCAACTACATCAGCCCCTAACAAGAGAGTCAGCTTGTCCTTTGAAGCTTTGAAGCCAGGCATTGACTTCTCCTCTCAACCTGTGAAAGTCCTAGATGGCATCTTTTCCAGTACAAGGCTGTTTCTTCTACACTGAAAATCTGTTGTGTAGTGCAGCCACCTTCATCAATTATCTTAGTTAGATCTTCTGGATAACTTGCTGCAGCTTCTACATCAGCACTTGCTGCTTCATCTTGCACTTTTCTGTTATAGATACAACTTCTTTTCTTAAATGTCTTGAACCAATCTCTGCTAACTTCCAAGTTTTCTTCTGCAGCTTCCTCACCACTCTCAGCCTTCATAGAATTAAAAAAAGCTATGGCTTTGTTCTGGATTAGGGTTGGGCTTCAGGGAAAGTTGTAGCTGCTTTGATCTATCACTAAACTTTCCACTGTTACTAAAGCTGTCTCCACTAAAATGTTAGTAATAAAAGACCACAAAAACTTTCTTGCGATTAGTGATTAGGATGTCTCACTTTCTCATCATTCGTGTGTTCACTTGAGTAGCACTTCTGATTTCCTTTAAGAACTTTTCTTTTTCATTCACAAGTTAGTAACAGCCACGTGAGGCCTATCTCGGCTTTACATGCCTTCCTCACTAAACTTTAATCATATCTAGCTTTTGATTTAAAGTAGGGGATTTGCAACTTTTTCTTTCACTTGAGCACTTGGAGGTCATTATAGACTTATTAACTATCCTAATTTCAATATTGTTGTGTCCTAGAAAATATGGTTGCCCAAGGAGAGGGAGAATAGCAGGGGAATAACTGGTGAGTAGAGCAGTGAGAACACACACATTTTGAAAGTTTCTGTTTGTGGTGCACTGAAACAATTCCAATAGTAACGCCAGTGATCACTGGTTGCAGATCACCACAGCAGGTATAATAATAATGAAAATGTTTGAAATATTGCGATAATTACCAAAGTGTGACACAGAGACTTGAAGTGGGCACATGCTGTTGGAAAGATGAAACTGATAGACTTGCTCTACACAGGATTGCCACAAACCTTCAATCTGTAAATACACAAAGTCTGTAAAGTACAATAAAGTGAAGTGCAATAAAATGAGGTCTACTCGTATGTATGTATTCATATATGTGTGTGTGTGTGTGTGTCTGTGTGTGTGTATATAAATATATGGCATAAATCTGTGGCACAATGGATGTTTAGAGTTTATTTGAGGAAGAAAACATGAATTGGGAAGCACCAAACCCAAGGAGGTTCAGCGTTAGGATGACAAAGCATCAGAGGCAAGTGCTTATAAGGCAACTATGGAAGCAAAATAAAGAAATTACTTTAGCAGTTACAAGATTGCCTTTTTTAGTTTACCTTGTTGGAAAGTCTCTAGTCATGTAATCATACTTTATTTCACTGCTTATGACTGATTCGGGGCAGAAAAACTTCTACCTCCATCCTTTTAGAGTCCTTGCTGGGAGCAAAAATTGACATAAGAAAGATTAAGAGGAAAGACACACAGGATGTTTTACATGGCATGAGAGCCATGTAAAGAAATGAAGACCCAAAGAAGTGTTTAGAATTAGTTACTCGTATAGTGGATTAAACAAAGAACAATTGGCAGTGAAGAAGTAGCTAAATTATTTGGAGAGGCTTAAAAGATAAAACTATTTTAACAAGGTCTGTACAGAATTCCCTTGGTTTCAACTTCTCATCCTAAATATGAGGATATTGCCTTTCCTTCTAGTATAGAGAATGTGTCTTTTACATGGGAGTTTCATATTCTGCTTTTAAGAAACAGCATTATGATCAAACCCTGCTTTTTTTCTAGTGTCTTTAGCTTAAACATTCAATATGGCAGAATAGCATATTTTAACTTTCAGTTGGCTAAGCTTAAGCTTTTTTTCTAACATAAGCATTTGCCAGAAATTACCCAAGTTAACTTTTCACTTATGTTTGTAGTTTAAGTAAGGTTAAGGCTATTTTTAAGGCCCAGTTAATTTGTTTGCTCAAGGATTTTTCATGCTCAGTGTCCATTTTATTTTATTTTTTAAATTTATTTTTTAATTTTTGTAGGTATATAACAGGTATGTATATTTATGGGGAACACGAGATACTTTGATACAAGCATGCAATGTGTAATAGTCACCTCTTGAATAACTGGGTATCCATCTTCTCAAGCATTTATCATTTTTTGTTTCAAACAATCCAATTACATTCTTTTAGTTATTTTAAAATGTACAATTAATTATTGACTATAGTGCCTGTGCCTATGGTGTATTACTCAAGAAATCTTTGCTCAGTCCAATGTCCTTGATAGTTTCCCCAGTGTTTTCTCTTAGTAGTTTTATAGTTTGAGGTTTTAAATTTAAATCTTAATCCATTTTGATCTGATTTTTATATAGAACAAGAGTAGGGGTCTAATTTCATTCTTCTGCATATGGATATCCAGTTTTTCCAGGACCATTTATTAAAGGACTGTCCTTTCCCTAATGTATATTCTTGACACCTTTGCTGAAAATGGGTTCACTGGAGATGTATACACCTATTGCTAGGTTCTCTATTCTCTTCCATTGGTGTCTGTGTATGTTTTCATGCCAGTACCATGCTGTTTTGGTTATATAGCTTTGTAGTATAATTTGCAGTCAGGTAATGTGGTTCCTCCAGTTTTGTTCTTTTCACTCAGGATAGCTTGGTTTCTTTTGGATCTTTTGTTGTTTCATACAAATTTTAGGATTGTTTTTTCTATTTCTGTGAAGAATGTCCTTGCTATTTTGATAGAGAGTCTATTGAATCTGTAAGTTTCTTTTTTTTTTTTTTTTTTTTTGAGACGGAGTCTCACTCTGTCGCCCAGGCTGGAGTGCAGTGGCGCAATCTCGGCTCACTGCAAGCTCCGCCTCCCGGGTTCACACCATTCTCCTGCCTAAGCCTCTCAAATAGCTGGGACCACAGGCATGCACTACAACATCTGACTTTTTTTTTTTTTTTTTTTTTTGGTAAAGATAGGGTCTTACCATGTTTCCAAGGCTGGTCTCAAACTCCTAGATTCAAGTGATCCACCTGCCTTGGTCTCCTAAAGTGCTGGAATTGCAGGCATGAGGCACCATGCCAGGCCTGTTTTGAAATTTCATACATATTTATAAAATGTGTGTTCAGGATGAGAGAGTATACAAAGAAGTTACATAGCATTGTATATCTGTATAGAATAAAAATGGTCTAAATCAATGTTGTCAGACCATGGCTTTATAGACACCATCTTCTAGTCAAATCACTCATCTGTTTTTACCCAGTGCTCATATTGTGGGAAAAGTGTAGGGGCACAGAACAGTGAACACTTTCGGGAATGTTGGAATCATTCTTTATTAGAATTTTATTCTTATACAAAATATTGGTGAATCAGTCTGGATTTGGTCATGGAACCAACACCACTATCAATCCTTACAGAAAGAAGGTGTTTCATGTGGGAGTTTTAAGAATATAGGACAAATAGGATGTGGGAGAGCTGGGGTTTCAAGGTCTGATAAGGGAACGTTTGGTGGGATAAAGAAATAGTGACCAAGCACATGAGCCTGAAGAGACTTCTTAGAAACCTATCAGGCCCATATTTCCTTCTCCCAAAAGGCAAAAATAATACTTAGGTTATTCTCACCAGGAGATTTGGCTACAGAAATGAATAACCCAATTTTTAATCTATTCAGCTAGTCTCACCACTGCTACCCAAAGAGCTACCTGAGAGTCTTGGAGACACAACTGAACACCAGTGATAATCTCTTAGATTATAGCTGGGGATATTACCAAAGATGTGATTTACCCAGAAGGATTAACTCTAGTGAAGCAGCTAGATCAGGAAGGTTACTGGGGTCTGGGTTTGGACTATGCCCTGCTTGGAATGAATATATGGTCAGAAATCTTTCTTGTACTGTTAATAGAATGACCTGCTCCACTGGCCAAACCATCAGAGAACAGCAGAAGTCCCAAACTCCCTTGCTCATGTGGTCCTAGACAACTACATTGTTTTCGACTATCTCCTTGCTGTATAGGGTGATGTTTGTGCTGTTGCTAACATTTGCTGCTGCACCAGGGTAAATACATCCAGTTAGCTTGAATTGGAAACATCTAAGATCCTAAAGTTAGCCAAATCTCTGAAAGGGAAATCTTCAAAAAGCCTCCTGGCTGGACTTCCTGGTTTGAATGTACAATTTCCAGATATTTTAAGTTGGCCTTTGTCTCTAGTCTAGGATACCTTCTGTGTTCCATCCTACAGATCTTAATGATCCTTCTATTTGGGCCAATCATTCGGGTACTCCTCAAATTGTTCTAGCCTGGTTTTTTGTTGGTTTTTTTTTTTTTTTTTTTTTGAGATGGAGTTTCACTCTTGTTGCCCAGGCTGCAGTGCAATGGTGGGATCTTGGCTCACTGCAACCTCCGCCTCCTGGGTTCAAGCGATTCTCCTGCCTCAGCCTCCCAAGTAGCTGGGATTACAGGCATGCGCCACCACACCCGGCTAGTTTTGTATTTTTTAGTAGAGATGGGGTTTCCCCATGTTGGTCAGGCTGGTCTCAAACTCCCAACCTCAGGTGATCTGCCCACTTCGGCCTCCCAGTGTGCTGGGATTACAGGTGTGAGCCACTGCACCCAGCTCTTCTAGCCTGTTTTAACAGATATCTTCAAGAGACTTGGATCATGCTGACCTAACCCATGAGACTTTAAATTTACTCCAGACAGGAACCAGAATCAACATAACCTACGAGACTTTGATTAGAATCTGACAGGTACCTGAGTGCCTTTTGTAAGTAAATGGCTCTAGTTGCTCAATTGGCCATTGCTCTGCCACCAGGATCCCTAGAAGAGACCAGATAAACCTGAAGCACATAGCTAATCACTTCCATGCCATGATGGAATGCAATGCTGTCTGCCAACAAGTTTGAGCCAATCTTTCAAGGTGCATCCTGAGTGGCTAATTGGGCCTACATTTAAAGTTGAGCCAGGGGGCCATTTGCTAACGAGGGGACACACACATGTTCTGAGTTCACCCAAAACACATACCTTATTATTTTGGGGCTTTTCAGCTCACCGGCCTCTGTCAATCAGGGCTCAGCTGTATTGACCAATTAGAACTCAGCTGGGTTGACCAATCAGAACTAAGTGAGTTTCAAGTTTTAATTCTCAATTGAATGAACAGACCTGATTGGGAACCTGCATGGGAACTTTGGCTATAAAACCTGAGCATTCTTTCTGTTCTCTGGAAGAAATAATGTTTAAGTTGCTAACACTTTGTGCATTTTCCTAAAATTGAATCAAACAACTCCTTCTGAAACATAACCCTGATAGCAGGGAAGTCATACAACATCGTGCTAAACAATTTTATTCCTCTAACCAAGGTCTGTGCCCCAATGAGCCGGAAGTGCTAGAGTGCTTGTCGCCCATTCTCCCTCAAGATTGAGAAATGAAAAACCAAGAAAAGGGGATTTGAAACTGCAGAACCAGCCCAATGTGGTTCAAGTTTGTGTAATAAAATAATGCATTGTTTTACAGTTGCCACAGACTCCTGGTTTCAAGTTATGTTACCTGAGCATGCCCAGATACACATGGCATGCAACCACGGTGGAACCTAAGTACTTGGACCAAGGAGCAGGGCTGAATTAAGAAGGAGACACCTCAGGGCATAATCTGTGATCTGATCAGATCCAGCCCTGACATCACCTCATGGCACGATGCAGTCAGATCGCACCTCATTACCTTCTGTCTATAAAACCTGCCCCAACCCCCAGATCTGAGAGACAAATTTGAACATTTCTCCCATCTCCTTGCTAGTTGAATAAAAATAAACCTTTCCTTCTACAAAACCCTTGTGCTTCCTTGTTTGGCTTTCCATTGCAATCAGGCAAACGGCTTCTATTAGTGTAGGTAACTAACACTCCCAAGACTCAAGGAGCTGCCGCGCAGCACTATTTTGAGAGCCCAGCCCCCATCAGACTGTATCTTTCTCTGGGGTGAACAGCCCCATCATCTCCACGTCCCTGGAGTCCTGCGGACATCTCTTCATTTCCACCCAGAGGGCTGCAACTTTGTCCCGTGGGCTGAATCCAGTGGTGCAGTAAGGAACAGGCAGGGCACCCCACCAGGGAGGCTGCTCCCAGGACAAAGGGAGCCCAAATGCACACTCTGCAGTTTCTGAAAGCCACTTGCCTGGAGCCACTGCCACTGACAGCAACCCTCTCAACCTTCCACCCGAAGCAGGGCCACCAAGCATCTGCATGTGCCTCCAATGGTCCTGGAGCTGGTCTGCCCAGACACTGTTCTGTGTCCTGAGGACAGGCTCTCACACCACCCACCACGCAAACATGCTGCCCAGGGCCTGGGGATCATGCTGCCTCAAGTGTAGCTGCGGGCGTGTGCACACAACATCAGGAAGTCTGACAGCAGGCTTAGGTCACCTGCCACTGGGACCCAAGCATGCCATCCAGGAGCTTGGTGATTGCCCAGCCCCACTCGCCATAGCCTGCACCCTTGCACACCATTGGAGGGTCTAAGGGCAGGAAAGTAACATGCCTCCCTGGAGAGAGCTTGATTCTGTTCTGGCATATGCTAGAGAAAAGTACTAAACCAAGTCAGATGGTTTGGAATGTGGTCTAAATATTAATGCTACCAAACTGGGGAGGAAGTAACTCAGTTTTGCTGATTTTTCATTTTCTTATGCTTCATTGGTTAAGAAAGAAACCACTATTTGCTTTTGAAGGCAGAGTTATTATTTTCTACCATGAAGTTACTTCAACTCATAAAAATGTGTGTTATTTACACCTTTGTAGCAATGGAGCTTGGAAGAAAATATAAAGCATATTACATGAACATTTCATCTAGTATTCTGTGGTCTCACCTGGTCTTCTATGAAGTTTCAGTTCAAGTGAGGAAACAGCACCATGCTCTATTGTGAAAGGAGGCATTTGCCATGTGATTGGATCAGAGGTAGCTCAAGGTAATAAACGGCCTCAAAGCAATTAGAAAAGACAGGATTATTAATGTGGATTTAATGGCATTACTGCTTCCCTCCTTTTTTCTTACTGTGTTATTTTGAATAACCACATAGTTTTTTCAAGATTCTAATATATATAATCTAATCCATATGACTTTTATACATGTGAGTTACACAAGGCAGGTATATAAAAATGACCAATGTTTCTGTAAAGCAGAGTTCTGCAAACTATGGCTTATGGGTGCCACCCTGTTATTGAAAGTAAAAATTGATTGGAACACAGCCACACCTATTGGTTTATGTATTTTCTATGGCTGCATTTGCACTACATGCAGAGCTGAGTACTTGAGACAGAGACTGTATGACCTGCGAAGTCATAAATCATTACTATCTGGTCTTTTCAGAAAAGATTGCCAACCATTGCTATAAAGACTAAAACCTTATTTTCTGGCAAAAATAACTGCAAAAAGAAAACTTAATCAGAAATAAGAAGCCTAATGAAATACATTGTATTTACAGTTCAAAAATAATTTTTAATTGCTATAAGAAACATCAACCACTTTCCTAGGACTTTTGACACACGAGATAAAGTCTATGTATACTAAGTAAAGACAAGAACATTATTAAATAGGTCAAAAATGTCAAAAAACATCCCATATTCTCTTCTGGGGAAACTCAGCAAGATTTCAAGTATGAGTGTTAAGAATTAGAAAAGACTAGCATAAGCTTTAGCATTCTAAATAATAAATAATTGGATTAGTTCAGTTCTGTTACACAGGATCTTTTAAATTCCATCTTTGCAAATTATACATTGCCATAAATACGTGTGTAATTGGCATTATGTGACTTTGTTTAATCCAGTGTCAATTGTCTAATGGTCTAAAGTGTCCCATTAAAGTTATAATCTGGATGAACTGAACAAGAAGAAAAGTTTTCTTCTTTAGCCCATTTGTTTATCACTCAATTCCTGCTTCTGCCCATGGTTTCTTCCACCTACCTCTGGAGAACATAAAGAGATTCTAGATCTCTGTATAAGGTGGTTTGCTTTAGCTTGAAATCATCAGTGAAGACAATACATGGGCAATGTCCACAAATTACATTATTGCTCATAGACTGTGTAGCCCTGATCTAATGGATAACTGTACATTGTCTTCACTAAGAAGCCAGGGTGGTTGTCCTTGATATTGGGACATTGTAGACTTGGCCAGACCAATGCCCAAATATTTCCTAAGACTTTTACCTAAGACTCTGCTCAGTATCCATTTGTCTACTGCTGGTCATCTGGAAGAATAAACCTCTCCTGAGTGGTACCAGCTTATGAACCTTCCTGAGTTGGTACAGAGGTAAATGCATCTTTATTGCACAATTTACAGTCTTTTTTTTTTGGAAAAAACGTGATTTTGATCACTGTACCGCATGCCTTTATAAATTTTGGTGTTATGATGCAAGATCTAATTATTATCAAATGTAGTGACACTTGTTCCAAATTCTAAAATTGTTTCAATTATGCCTTGGGTAGGGGTGACAGGAAGGCTCTGGTCTTTAGCTTATGGTACATGTCCATGGTTGTATCATTGTCCTCTGGAGATTCTGTATCTCATTTTGGATTCTTCTGCTTAGGTTTTCAAATCTCTCTTTTAGTAGTCGCTCTTGTTCCTAAAGAGGGACAAATGGAGGCTGAATAAAGTGTAGCATCGGGAAAATTGAAATATTCGATCTGGTTTCAACATTCAATGATTTGTTATTTAATTTTCTCTTAAAATTTTCTCTAGCCTTAATTTTCATTATACTTTTGCTTGGGCATCCAGGCTCCGTGATTTCTTCTCCTACGAATCCTTTAGCTAAGAGAGAGTTTCGGCTTGTACGTTTTGCTATGTTTGATGAACCTAAATTACCAGCCTTGATTTTCCCCCCATTAATTGTATACAGCCTTGGTGGGCAATCTTGATCATATGTTTGGCTTCAACTCTTATCTATGCATTATACATTCTTTTATATACCTACCTACACATTTAGTATTTGTCAGGCTCACGACTATGCCACAGGTCATGTTGAGGTCGGGAGGGAGTGGGCGGATGAGCTGAAAGAATACTTGGGGCCGTAGGCAGGTGAATATGATTTTATTCAGCACCAGCTCTTATCAACAGCTTTCTCACACTAGCTGTCTACACTGTGTGCCTTGTCTTGACTGCTTAGCCTGGCAGCCCCCCACACAGCTGTGCAGCCGGCTCTTCCCTGCCTTCAGTGTCAGCAACTTAACTCTTTCTCTCTCTCTAGGCACGAGTGGCCTGAGCTGTGTCCTGGTTCCCCTCTGTCTGTCTGCAAAGACGGACAGCTTTGGCTTTCTCTTTGGGTGCCAGCACCTGCACAGTGTCAACAGGGAATTATACCTTTTATAGACAATAGTGGCTTCGAGCCAAGTGATGGCCTTCCCTATGTTATGGCTATGGTGGTGAGCTTCTCTATGTTATGTCTGCATGGCTGTGATGACAAGTGGAGTTATACGCCTGTGCTCTAGACTCGCTGAGTCACACAAGATGTAAACATCGTACTTTGGCCTATCCTTGACCAAAGCACAGCCATGTTCCTTACACTGTTATGTATACAACATAACACAGAAATAAACAAAGTATCCTCAAAATCTCATAAGGTATATGAATCATGGACTAGGAAATTTGATCTAGGCTGCCACACCTTGGTGTCAGGGGTAGCAGAAGATAGGTAAGAAATCTGAGTGCCAGACTGACCATACTGAGTTTCGGCACATAGCTCACAACTCAAAACAAACTGGGAGCAGGACATAAAAAATCATCAGAATTAGCAGAGGGTTAGGAGCCTTTCTGCTCATAAAGGTTTTCTTAAGTTTAATTTCATACTAGGTGTCACAGAAAGAAATAATCATTGTGGATTCCACTAAGTGATGAAGACAGCTCTGATATATTTACTAGCTGTGTGACTCTATTTATTTATTATTTTTGGAAACATTGTTTATTCTCCTAAGTAATAAGAATATAGTTCTTGCTCCATATGGTATTAAGCAAGAGATACAGATATTTTAATGATGCCTAGCAGATAATAGCTGCCTTGAAATGAAGGATATATAGATAAAGCACTGAATGTGACACAACTGCAATATTTGCAGTTTAGTGACCAGACTTGGCAGTAGCCAGTTCAGGCTGGACAGGCAGGAATTGAAAAGTACAAGTAAGCAGGCAGGGTCCTTCCCCCGAGCTTCATGTTCTCTCTGCCACACTAAGTCTGTGATCGGGGAGAATGGAGGGAAAACAGAAAAACAGAAACCTCAAGGTGATGCAATTAGATACCTGAAGTTTAAGAGCGAGGGTCCTTCTCTTGCTCTTCCAGCAACTGGGCCCTGTCCCTCTCCATCTTCTCAGTCAGTTGTTTCAGGTGTTCCTGATAACTCCTCTCCTTCTGTTCCATCATCTGCTCATTATTTTTTTGCATTTGCTGCAACATTTTTGCTGAAGCCTGTGCAGACTCAGCTTTCACACGTTCCACTGTGGAGGAAAAGGAAGAAGGAAAATTTGTGTGGGGTTATCTTGTTGCCTCATTCTTCCTTATACACTTACCTGTCATTGTTGTTGACTGCATATGCCCTACTCAGAGATGACCTCAGCAAGTAAGACACACCTTTGTGGATCTTGCTCTAGTTAAAGGGTCCCATGTTTATCCAGTCATGTTATTTCAATTTTTGGAGCTTTTGAGGCCATCTAATCTCTTAACTCACTCCTCACTTTCAATCTCCTTTTCCTTTTCTGTGAGACTCTGGTCTGTCTGGAGAATTGCATCAGTCATAGACTCCTTGGATTTCAAGTACGTCTGCAGAATCTCTTCAGCCTTAGGACCCAGAGAACACAGAGTGAGAAGTAGGAAATGGCTGTAAGCAGGTGTTCCTGTTTGTCTTCCTGCCATCCTTTCCTCTGGGAATTCTTTCTCTTGGCCCTGTTGTCCTTGGTGGTCAAATTCCCTGTCAGAGCGAGAGGCACATGCTCCTGGCAAGCTGATCAGAGCATCCTCCTAAGCAGTCATTTTTAGTAGGCTAATATAGGTACTGGGAAAAGGAGAGTCTCTGTCCTGTTTAGATTAAGGGCTCTAAGTTTGGAACTGTTAATGCTGTGGTCCCATATGGGCTGAGCCTGCTGGGCAATGAAGCCATCATTGAGAAAGCAAATATCAGAGTGACTGAGATAGAGGGAGGGTGGGAGGGAGAAAACTGTGGGGATGGGGGAACACTGGACAGAGAGACAGTTCATGATGTTACTTGAAACCTTAGACTCACCTGTCCTGTAAAGCCAGTTTGCATCCTAAATCAATGAATTACTATTTTTGTTTAAGCAGCCATCATTAGGTTCCTGTCTCTTGCAACAGAAAAAGCCCAGCTTTAATGATGATAATAACAACTTGGTGCTTCATCTGCTAATTGAATTTGTAACTCAATAGTTAATTGCACTCTCTTTGATGAGCACCCAGGATGTATCTGGAATAACAGCCTCTTTGCATATGTTATTGAATAAAAGCATGAATATTATGCAAACAAAAAAGCACATCTGTGTGCAGTGAAGCTTGGTCACCTTGGTGTTTGTAGGAGGCAGGTCAGCAGGTTTCCATAATCGACAGATGAATCTTGATTACCTGTATCCCCTTCCTCAGTTCCTCATAGTACTTTTTCTCCAGGTCTTGTAACTTCTGAATAAAGGGACGACAGCCCCCTGGTTTCAAATAAATTCCCGCCTTCACTTCTTCTTCTAGAGGACTGAAAATGTCCTATGTAATGGGATAATGTATTTGCAAGCTATTTAACTTACAAAGGACTAATGTTCAGAATATGCAAGAGTCTCAACTCAAAAACAAACAAACAAATACTCTTGTTAAAAAAATGGGCAAAATACCTGAATAGACATTTCTCAAAAGAAGAGATACAACTGGCTAACAAGTATATAAAAAATGCTTAACATGTCTTAGATATGGCACGATGGCTGAACAGGAATAGCTCCAGTCTGCAGCTACCAGTGAGACCAATGCAGAAGGCAGGTGATTTCTGCATTTCCAACTGAGGTACCCTGTTTATCTCATTGGGACTGGTTAGGCAGTGGGTGCAGTCTTCTGCATTTCCGACTGAGGTACCCTGTTCATCTCATTGAGACTGGCTAGGCAGTGGTGCAGCCCACAGAGGGCGAGCAGAAGCAGGGTGGGGTGTTGACTCACCTGAGAAGTACAAGGAGCCAGGGACCTCCCTCCCCCAGCCAAGGGGAGCCCTGAGGGACTGTGCTACCTGCCCAGATACTACGCTTTTCCCTGTGGTTTTTGCAATCTGCAGACCAGGATATTCCCTCTTGTGCCTACACCACCAGGACCCTGGGGTTTCAAGCATAAAACTGGGCAGCTATTTAAGAAGACACCGAGCTAGCTGCAGGAATTTTTTTTTTTCCCCTAGTGATGGAATCCCAGCGAGACAGAATCATTCATTCCCATGGAAAGGGGGCTGAAGCCAGGGAGCCAAGTCATCTCACTCAGCGGGTCCCACTCCCACAGAGCCCAGCAAGCTAAGAAACACTGGCTTGAAATTCTCACTGCCAGCACAGCAGTCTGAAGTTGACCTGGGACAACTGAACCTGGTGGGGGGAGGGTGTCCACCATTACTGAGGCTTGAGTAGGCGGTTTTCTCCTGACAGTGCTAAGGAGGCTGGGAAGTTTGGACTGGATGGAACTCAACAGAGCACTGCAAAGCAGCTGTGGCCAGACTGCCTCTCTAGATTCCTCCTCACTGGGCAGAGCATCTCTGAAAGAAAGGCAGCAGCCCCAGTCAGGGGCTTATAGATAAAACTCCCATCCCCCTGGGACAGAGACCTGAGGGAAGGGGCAGCTGTGGGCACAGCTTCAGCAGATTTAAATGTTCCTGCCTACCAGCTTTGAAGAGAGCAGTTGATCCTGATGAGGAGGATTCTCCCAGCACAATGCTTGAGCTCTGCTAAAGGACAGACTGCCTCCTCAAGTGGGTCCCTGACTGGGAGAGACCTCCCAACAGGGGTTGACAGACACCTAATACTGGAAAGTTCCAGCTGGCGTCAAGCCGGTGCCCCCTTGGGACACAGCTTTTGGAGGAAGGAGCAGTCAGCAATCCTTGCTGTTCTGCAGCCTCTGCTGGTGATACCAGCAAACAGGGTCTGGAGCGGACCTCCAGCAAACTGCAACAGACCTGCAGAAGAGAGGCCTGACTGTGAGAAGAAAAACTAACAGAAAGCAAAAATACCAACATCAACAAAAGGGACCCCCCCCACAAAAACCCTGTCCAAAGGTCATCGGCCTCAAAAATCAAAGGTAGACAAATCCACAAAGATGAGGAAAAAGCAGCACAAAAATGCTGAAAATTCCAAAAAACAGAATGCCTCTTCTCCAAATGTTCCCAACTCCTCTCCAGCAAGGGCACAAAACTGGACAGAGAATGAGTTTGACAAATTGATAGAAGTAGGCTTCAGAAAGTGGGTAATAACAAACTCCTCTGAGCTAAAGGAGCATGTTCTAACCCAACGCAAGGAAGCTAAGAACCTTGATAAAAGATTACAGGAACTGCTAGCTAGAATATCCAGTTTAGAGAAGAACATAAATGACCTGATGGAACTGAAAAACAAACTATGATAACTTCATGAAGCGTACGGAAGTATCAATAGCCGAATCAATAGCAGAAGAAAGGATGTCAGAGATTGGAGGTTAACTTACTGAAATAAGGTGTGAAGACAACATTAGAGAAAAAAGAAAAGGAATGAACAAAGCCTCCAAGAACTATGGGACTAAGTGAAAAGACCAAACCTACAACTGATTTGTGTACCCAAAAGTGATGGGGAGAACAGAACCAAGTTGGAAAACACACTGCAGGATATTATCCAGGAGAACAGCAAGACAGGCCAACATTCAAATTCAGGAAATATAGAGAAGACCACTACGATACTGCTTGAGAAGAGCAACCCCAAGACACATAATCGTTAGATTCTCCAAGGTTGAAACAAAGGAACACACGTTAAGGGCAGTCAGAGAGAAAGCTCAGGTTACCTACAAAGAGAAGCCCATCAGAGTAACAGCAGATCTGTCTGTAGAAACCCTACAAGCCAGAAGAGAGTGGGGGCCAATATTCAATTTCTTAAAGAAAAGAATCTTCAATCCAGAATTTCATATCCAGTGAAACTAAGCTTCATAAGTGAAGCAGAAATAAAATCCTTTCCAGACAAGCAAATGCTGAGAGATTTTGTCACCATGGGGCCTGCCTTACAAGAGCTCCTGAAGGATGCACTAAATATGAAAAAGAAAAACTGGTACCAGCCACAGCAAAAACATACCAAAATATAAAGACCATTGGCACCATGAAGAAACTGCATCAACTAATGTGCAAAATAACCAGGTAATATTATAATGACAGGATCAAATTCACATATAATAATATTAACCTTAAATGTAAACGGGCTAAATGCCCCAATTAAAGACACAGACTGGCAAGCTGGATAGAGTCAAGACCCATCTGTGTGCTGTATTCAGGAGACGATTCGCACTTGCAAAGACACACATAGGCTCAAGATAAAGTGATGGAGAAATATTTGCCAGGCAAATGGAAAGTGAAAAAAAAAAAAAGGAGGGGTTGCAATCCTAGTATCTGATAAAACAGACTTAAAACCAACAAAGATCAAAAAAGACAAAGAAGGGCATTACATAATGGTAAAGGGATCAATACAATGAGAAGGGCTAACCATCCTAAATATATATGCTCCCAAAACAGGAGCACCCAGATTCATAAAACAAGTTCTTAGAGACCTACAAAGAGACTTAGACTCCCACACAATAATAGTTGGAGACTTTAACAGCCCACTGTCAATATTAGATCAATGAGACAGAAAATTAACAAGGATACTCAGGACTTGAACTCAGCTTTGGACAAAGCAGATCTAATAGACATCTACAGAATTCTCCACCCCAAATCAACAGAATATATATTCTTCTCAGCATCACGTAGCACTTATTCTAAAATCGACCACATAATTGGAAGTAAAACACTCTTCAGCAAGTGCAAAAGAACAGAAATCTTAACAAACAGTCACTCAGACCACAGTGCAATCAAATTAGAACTCAGGATTAAGAAACTCACTCAAAACCGCATAACTACGTGGAAACTGAACAACCTGCTCCTGAATGAATACTGGGTAAATAACAAAATGAAGGTAGAAATAAAGATGTTCTTTGAAACCAATGAGAACAAAGACACAATGTACCAAAGTCTCTGGGACACATTTAAAGCAGTGTGTAGAGGGAAATTTAAGCACTAAATTCCCACAAGAGAAAGCAGAAAAGATCTAAAACTGAAACCCTGACATCAAAATTAAAAGAACTAGGCCCAGTATGGTGGCTTACATCTGTAATCCCAGCACTCTGTGAGGCCGAGGTGGGTGGATCATGAGCTCAGGAGATCGAGACTATTCTGGCTAACACGGTGAATCCCCATCTCTAGTAAAAATACAAAAATTAGCCAGGTGTGGGGGCATGCGCCTGTAGTCCCAGCTACTTGGGATGCTGAGGCAGGAGAATTGCTTGAACCCGGGAGGCGGAGGTTGCAGAGAGCTGAGATCATGCCACTGCACTCCAGCCTGGGTGACAGAGGAAGACTCCATCTCAAAAAAAAAAAAAAAAAAAAAAAAAAAAAACAAAAAAAAAACGTAGAACTAGAGAAGCAAGAGCAAACAAATTCAAAAGCTAACAGAAGACAAGAAATAACTAAGATCAGAGCAGAACTGAAAGAGATAGAGACACGGAAAACCCTTCAAATAATCAGTGAATATGGGAGCTGGTTTTTTGAAGAGATCAACAAAATAGACCACTAGCCAGACTAATAAAGAAGAAAAGAGAGAAGAGTCAAATAGACGCAACAAAAAATCATAAAGGGGATATCACCACTGATCCCACAAAAATACAAATTACCACCAGAGAATACTATAAACACCTCTACACAAATAAACTAGAAAATTTAGAAGAAATGGATGAATTCCTGGACACATACACCCTGCCAAGACTAAACCAGGAAGAAGTTGAATCCCTGAATAGACCAATAACAAGTTCTAAAATTGAGGCAGTAATTAATAGCCTACCAACGAAAAAAAGCCCAGGACCAGACAGATTCACAGCCAAATTCTACCAGAGGTACAAAGAGGAGCTGGTACCATTCCTTCTGAAACTATTCCAAACAATAGAAAAGGAGAGAATCCTCCTTAACTCATTTTATGAGGCCAACATCATCCTGATACCAAAACCTGGCAGAGACACAACAAAAAAAGAAAATTTCAGGCCAATATCCCTAATAAACATCTATGTGAAAATGCTCAATAAAATACTGGCAAACCAAATCCAGCAGCACATCAAAAATGATCAAGCTGGCTTCATACCTGGGATGCAAGGCTGGTTCAACATATGCAAATCAATAAACATTATCACATAAACAGAACCAAACAGAAAAGCCACATGATTATCCCAATAGATGTAGACAAGGCCTTCAACAAAATTCAACACCCCTAATGCTGAAAACTCTCAATAAACTAGGCATTGATGGAACGTATCTCAAATTAATAAGAGCTATTTATGACAAACCCACAGCCAATATCATACTGAATGGGCAAAAACTGGAAGCATTCCCTTTAAAAACCAGCACAAGACAAGGATGCCCTCTCGCAGCACTCCTATTCAACATAGTATTGGATGTTCTGGCCAGGGCAATCAGGCAAGAGAAAGAAGTAAAGGGTATTCAAATAGGACAAGAGGAAGTCAAATTGTCTTTGTTTGCAGATGACATGATTGTATATTTAGAAAACCCCACCATCTCAGCCCAAAATCTCCTTAAGCTGATAAGCAACTTCAGCAAAGTCTTAGAATATAAAATCAACGTGGGAAAATCACAACCATTCCTATACACCAATAATAGACAAAAAGAGAGCCAAATTATGAGTGAACTCCAATTCACAATTGCTACAAAGAGAATAAAATACCTACGAATCCAACTTACAAGGGATGTGAAGGACCTCTTCAAGGAGAACTACAAACCACTGCCCAAGGGAATAAGAGGGGACACAATAAATGGAAAAACATTTCATGCTCATGGATAAGAAGAATCAATATTGTGAAAATGGCCATACTGCCCAAAGTAATTTATAGATTCAATGCTATCCCAACCAAACTACCATTGACTTTCTTCACAGAACTGGAAAAAACTACTTTAAACTTCATATGGAACCAAAACAGAGCCTGCATAGCCATGACAATCCTAAGCAAAAAGAACAAAGCTGGAGGCATCACACTACCTGACTTCAAACTATGCTACAAGGCTACAGTAACCAAAATAGCATGGTACTGGTACCAAAACTGATATATAGACAAATGGAACAGGACAGAGGCCTCAGAAATAACACGACACATCTACAACCATCTGATCTTTGACAAAGTTTACAAAAACAAGCAATGGGGAAGGATTCCCTGTTAAATAAATGGTGTTGACTGGCTAGTCATATGTAGAAAACTGAAACTGGACCCTTCCTTACACCTTGTACAAAAATTAACTTAAGATGGATTAAAGACTTAAATGTAAGACCTAAAACCATAAAAATCCTTGAAGAAAACCTAGGCAATACTATTCAGGACATAGGCATGGGCAAAGACATCATGTCTAAGACACCAAAAACAATGGCAACAAAAGCCAAAATTGACAAATGGGATCTAATTAAACTAAAGAGCTTCTGCGCAGCAAAAGAAACCATCATCAGAGTAAACAGGAAACCTACACAATGGGGGAAAATTTTTGCAATCTATCCATGTGACAGAGGGCTAATATCCAGAACCTACAAAAAACTTAAACAAATTTACAAGAAAAAAAACAACCCCATCAAAAAGTGGGTGAAGGATATGAACAGACACTTCTCAAAATAAGACATTTATGCAGCCAACAAACATATGAAAAAAAGCTAATCATCACTAGTCATTAGAGAAATGCAAATCAAAACCACAATGAGATACTATCTCATGCCAGTTAGAATGGCAATCATTAAAAAGTCAGGAAACAACAGATGCTGGAGAGGATGTGGAGAAATAGGAAAGCTTGTACACTGTTGGTGGGAGTGTAAATTGGTTCAACCATTGTGGAAGACAGTCTGGTGATTCCTCAAGGATCTAGAACTAGAAATACCATTTGACCCTGCAATCCCGTTACTGGATATATACCCAAAGGATTATAAATCATTCTACTATAAAGACAAACACACACATATGTTTATTTTGGCACTTTTCACAACAGCAAAGACTTGGAACCAGCCCAAATGCCCATCAATGATACACTGGATAAAGAAAATGTGGCACATATACACCATGGAATACTATGCAGCCATAAAAAGGATGAGTTCATGTCCTTTGCAGTGACATGGATGATGCTGGAGACCATCATTCTCAGCAAACTAGCACAAGAACAGAAAACTAAACACCACATGTTCTCATTCATAAGTGGGAGCTGAACAATGAGAACTCATGGACACAGGGAGGGGAATATCACACATTGGGGCCTGTTGGGGGGTGGGAGACTAGGGGAGGGATAGCATTAGGAGAAATACCTGATGTAGATGATGGGTTGATGGGTGCAGCAAACCACCATGGCACATGCATACTTATGTAACAAAACTGCACGTTCTGCATATGTACCCTACAACTTAAACTCTATTAAAAAAAAACTACAGGCCAATATCTCTGATAAATATTGATGCAAAAATTTTTCAACACTACATTACCATATCAAATTCAACAATACATTGAAAAATAATTTATGACTAAGTCGGACTTATCCCAGGGATTCAAGGATATTTCCACATATGCAAATCAAACAATGTGATACATTATATCAACATAATGGAGAACAAAAACCATTTGATCATTTCAATTGATGCTGAAAAGGCATGTGATAAAATTCAACATCCTTTCACAATAAAAACCCTAATAAAACTGGGTATAGAAGGAACATACTTCAACACACTAAAAGCCATATGTGACAGACTCACAGCCAATATCATACTGAATGAGGAAACACTGAAAGCCCATTCTCTAATACCTGGAAGATAACAAGGATACCCACTTTACCACTGTTATTCAACATAGTACTAGAAGTTCTAGGTCGAGCAATTGGACAAGAGAATGTCATAAAGGACATCCAAATTGGAAAGGAAGAAGTCAAATGATCTTTGTTTGCACATAATATGATCTTATATTTGGAAAAACCTAAAAACTCCACCAAAAACTATTAGAACTGATACATTCAGTAAAGTTTCAGGATACAAAAGTAATATACAAAAGTCATAGCATTTCTATATGCCAATAGTAAACAATCTGACATAGAAATAAAAATGCAATCACATTTAAAGTAACTGCTAATAAAATTTTATACCTAAGAATTAACCAAAAGAATGGAAAGATCTCTACAATGAGGCCAGGCATGGTGGCTTAGCCTGTAATCCCAGCACTTTGGAAGTCTGAGGTGGGCAGATCACCCAAGGTCAGGAGTTCGAGACCAGCCTGCCCAACATGGTGAAACTAAAATGGTAAAACTCCATCTCTACTAAAAATACAAAAATTAACTGGCTATGGTGGCAGGCGCCTGTAATCCCAGCTACTTGTGGGGCTGAGGAAGGAAAATTGCTTGAACCTGGGAGGTGGAGGCTGCAATGAGCTAAGGTTGTGCCATTGCACTCCAGCCTGGGTGACAAGAGCAAAATTCTGTCTCAAAACAAAAACAGAACAAAAACAAAAACAAAAAACAAAACAAAAACAAAATCTCTACAATGAAAACTACAAAACACTGAGGAAAGAAATCGAAGAGTATACAAAAAATGGAAAGTTATTCCATGTGCATGGATTTGAAGAATGAACATTTTAAAAATGTCCATACTACCCAAAGAAATCTACAGATTCAGTGAATTCCCTATCAAAATATCAATGACATTCTTCACAGAAATAGAGAAAACTATTTAAGTTCCACATAAATCCTACAATTTATGTGGAACCACTGAAGACTCAGAATAGCCTAAGCTGTCCTGAGCAAAAAACAAAATTGGAAGAATCATATTACCTGACTTCAAATTATACTACAGAGCTATGTAACCCAAATAGCATGTTACTAGCATAAAGACATACATGTAGATAATGAAACAGAATAGGGAACCCAGAAACAAATCCATACACCTACAGAGCACTCATTTCTGACAAAGGTTCCGAGAACATACATGAGGGAAAGAAAAATCTCTTCAACAAATGGTGCTGGGAAAATGCATATTCATATGCAGAAGAATGAAAATAGACCCCCACCTATCACCATATACAAAAAATCAAATCAAAATGGATTAAAATTTTAAATCTAAGACCTCAAACTATGAAACTACTACAAGAAAACCTTAGGAAAACTCTTTACATTGGAATGGAAAAAGATTTCCTGAGTGACCAAAGAAAAAATGGACAAGTCAAGTCACATTAAGTTAAAAAGGAAAAAAATTTAAAAACTGAAGAGACAACCCACAGAATAAGAGAAAATACTTGCAAACTATCCATCTGACAAGGGATTAATAACCAGAATAGATAAGGAGCTCAAATCACAAGGTTCCTTAAAAACTAAAAATAGAGCTACCATATGATCCAGCAATTCTACTGCTGAGCATATACCACCCCAAAAGGAAATAAGCATATCAAAGGGATATCTGCACTTCCACATTTGTTGCAGGATTCTTCACAATAGCCAAGATTTGGAAACAACCTACGTGTTAATCAATAGATGAATGGATAAGGAAAATGTGGTACATATACACAATGGAGTACTATTCAGTCATCAAAAAGAATGAGATTCTGTCATTTGCAACAACTTGGGTTGAATTCATGGTCATTACGTTAAGTGAAATAAGCCAGGGACAGAAAGACAAACTTCACATGTTCCCACTTACATGTAGGAGCCAATAGTTAAAACAATTGAATTTATGGAAATAGAGAGTAGAAACATGGTTACCAGAGGCTAGGAAGGGTAGTGGGGTGGTGTGAGGGAAAGTGGGGATGATTAATGGGTAGAAAACGTAGTTAGAAAAGATGAATAAGACCTAGTTTTTTATAGCACAAGACGGAGACTACAGTCAATAATAATTTAATTGTACATTTTAAAATAACTAAAAGAATGTAATTGGATCGTTTGCAAGACAAAGGACAAATGCTTGAGGGGATGGATACCGCATTTACCATGATGTGATTATTATGCATTGCATGTGTGTATTAAAGTATCCCATGTTCCCCATAAATATATACACCTACTTAGTACCCACAAAAATTAAAAATAAAAATTAAAAATACATATTTCTCAGGGATAGTAGCCTGTAGTTTTCTTTTTTTTTTTTTTTTTATTATACTTTAGGGTTTTAGGGTACATGTGCACAATGTGCAGGTTTGTTACATATGTATCCATGTGCCATGTTGATTTCCTGCACCCATTAACTCGTCATTTAGCATTAGGTGTATCTCCTAATGCTGTCCCTCCCCCCTCCCCCCACCCCACAACAGTCCCCGGAGTGTGATGTTCCCCTTCCTGTGTCCATGAGTTCTCATTGTTCAATTCCCACCTATGAGTGAGAACATGCGGTGTTTGGTTTTTTGTCCTTGCGATAGTTTACTGAGAATGATGTTTTCCAGTTTCATCCATGTCCCTACAAAGGACACGAACTCATCATTTTTTATGGCTGCATAGTATTCCATGGTGTATATGTGCCACATTTTCTTAATCCAGTCTGTCGTTGTTGGACATTTGGGTTGGTTCCAACTCTTTGCTATTGTGAATAGTGCCGCAATAAACATACGTGTGCATGTGTCTTTATAGCAGCATGATTTATAGTCCTTTGGGTATATACCCAGTAATGGGATGGCTGGATCAAATGGTATTTCTAGTTCGAGATCCCTGAGGAATCGCCACACTGACTTCCACAATGGTTGAACTAGTTTACAGTCCCACCAACAGTGTAAAAGTGTTCCTATTTCTCCACATCCTCTCCAGCACCTGTTGTTTCCTGATTTTTTAATGATGGCCATTCTAACTGGTGTGAGATGGTATCTCACTGTGGTTTTGATTTGCATTTCTCTGATGGCCAGTGATGATGAGCATTTCTTCATGTGTTTTCTGGCTGCATAAATGTCTTCTTTTGAGAAGTGTCTGTTCATGTCCTCTGCCCACTTTTTGATGGGGTTGTTTGTTTTTTTCTTGTAAATTTGTTTGAGTTCATTATAGATTCTGGATATTAGCCCTTTGTCAGATGAGTAGGTTGCAAAAATTTTCTCCCATTCTGTAGGTTGCCTGTTCACTCTGATGATAGTTTCTTTTGCTGTGCAGAAGCTCTTTAGTTTAATGAGATCCCATTTGTCGATTTTGGCTTTTGTTGCCATTGCTTTTGGTGTTTTAGACATGAAGTCCTTGCCCACGCCTATGTCCTGAATGGTATTGCCTAGGTTTTCTTGTAGGATTTTAATGGTTTTAGGTCTAACATATAAGTCTTTAATCCATCTTGAATTAATTTTTGTATAAGGTGTAAGGAAGGGATCCAGTTGCAGCTTTCTACATATGGCTAGCCAGTTTTCCCAGCACCATTTATTAAATAGGGAATCCTTTCCCCATTTCTTGTTTTTGTCAGGTTTGTCAAAGATCAGATAGTTGTAGCTATGCGGCATCATTTCTGAGGGCTCTGTTCTGTTCCATTGATCTATGTCTCTGCTGTGGTATCAGTACCATGCTGTTTTGGTTACTGTAGCCTTGTAGTATAGTTTAAAGTCAGGTAGCGTGATGCCTCCAGCTTTGTTCTTTTGGCTTAGGATTGACTTGGCGATGCGGGCTCTTTTTTGGTTCCATATGAACTTTAAAGTAGTTTTTTCCAATTCTGTGAAGAAAGTCGTTGGTAGCTTGATGGGGATGGCATTGAATCTATAAATTACCTTGGGCAGTATGGCCATTTTCATGATATTGATTCTTCCAACCCATGAGCATGGAATGTTCTTCCATTTGTTTGTATCCTCTTTTATTTCATTGAGCAGTGGTTTGTAGTTCTCCTTGAAGAGGTCCTTCACATCCCTTGTAAGTTGGATTCCTAGGTATTTTATTCTCTTTGAAGCAATTGTGAATGGGAGTTCACTCATGATTTGGCTCTCTGTTTGTCTGTTATTGGTGTACAAGAATGCTTGTGATTTTTGTACATTAATTTTGTATCCTGAGACTTCGCTGAAGTTGCTAATCAGCTTAAGGAGATTTTGGGCTGAGACAATGGGGTTTTCTAGATATACAATCATGTCATCTGCAAACAGGGACAATTTGACTTCCTCTTTTCCTAATTGAATACCTTTTATTTCCTTCTCCTGCCTGATTGCTCTGGCCAGAACTTCCAGCACTATGTTGAACAGGAGCGGTGAGAGAGGGCATCCCTGTCTTGTGCCAGTTTTCAGAGGGAATGCTTCCAGTTTTTGCCCATTCAGTATGATATTGGCTGTGGGTTTGTCGTAGATAGCTCTTATTATTTTGAGATACGTCCCATCAATACCTAATTTATTGAGAGTTTTTAGCATGAAGGGTTGTTGAATTTTGTCAAAGGCCTTTTCTGCATCTATTGAGATAATCATGTGGTTTTTGTCTTTGGTTCTGTTTATATGTTGGATTACATTTATTGATTTGCGTATGTTGAACCAGCCTTGCATCCCAGGGATGAAGCCCACTTGATCATGGTGGATAAGCTTTTTGATGTGCTGCTGGATTCAGTTTGCCAGTATTTTATTGAGGATTTTTGCATCAATGTTCATCAAGGATATTGGTCTGAAATTCTCTTTTTTGGTTATGTCTCTGCCAGGTTTTGGTATCAGGACGATGCTGGCTTCATAAAATGTGTTAGGGAGGATTCCTTCTTTTTCTATCGATTGGAATAGTTTCAGAAGGAATGGTACCAGTTCCTCCTTGTACCTCTGGTAGAATTCGGTTGTGAATCCATCAGGTCCTGGACTCTTTTTGGTTGGTAAGCTATTGATTATTGCCACAATTTCAGAACCTGTTATTGGTCTATTCAGAGATTCAACTTCTTCCTGGTTTAGTCTTGGGAGGGTGTATTTGTCGAGGAATTTATCCATTTCTTCTAGATTTTCTAGTTTATTTGCATAGAGGTGTTTGTAGTATTCTCTGATGGTAGATTGTATTTCTGTGGGATCAGTGGTGATATCCCCTTTTTCGTTTTTTATTGCATCTATTTGATTCTTCTCTCTTTTCTTCTTTATTAGTCTTGCTAGCGGTCCATCAATTTTGTTGATCTTTTCAAAAAACCAGCTCCTGGATTCATTAATTTTTTGAAGGGTTTTTTGTGTCTCTATTTCCTTCAGTTCTGCTCTGATTTTAGTTATTTCTAGCCTTCTGCTAGCTTTTGAATGTGTTTGCTCTTGCTTTTCTAGTTCTTCTAATTGTGATGTTAGGGTGTCAATTTTGGATCTTTCCTGCTTTCTCTTGTGGGCATTTAGTGCTATAAATTTCCCTCTACACACTGCTTTGAATGTGTCCCAGAGATTCTGGTATGTTGTGTCTTTGTTCTCGTTGGTTTCAAAGAACATCTTTATTTCTGCCTTCATTTCATTATGTACCCAATAGTCATTCAGGAGCATGTTGTTCAGTTTCCATGTAGTAGAGCGGTTCTGAGTGAGTTTCTTAATCCTGAGTTCTAGTTTGATTGCACTGTGGTCTGAGAGACAGTTTGTTATAATTTCTGTTCTTTTACATTTGCTGAGGAGAGCTTTACTTCCAACTATGTGGTCAATTTTGGAATAGGTGTGGTGTGGTGCTGAAAAAAATGTATATTCTGTTGACTTGGGGTGGAGAGTTCTGTAGATGTCTATTAGGTCCACTTTATGTAGAGCTGAGTTCAATTCCTGGATATCCTTGTTAACTTTCTGTCTCGTTGATCTGTCTAATGCTGACAGTGGGGTGTTAAAATCTCCCATTATTATTGTGTGGGAGTTTAAGTCCCTTAGTAGGTCACTCAGGACTTGCTTTATGAATCTGGGTGCTCCTGTGTTGGGTGCATATATATTTAGGATAGTTAGCTCTTCTTGATGAATTGATCCCTTTACCATTATGTAATGGCCTTCTTTGTCTCTTTTGATCTTTGTTGGTTTAAAGTCTATTTTATCAGAGACTAGGATTGCAACCCCTGCCTTTTTTTGTTTTCCAGTTGCTTGATAGATCTTCCTCCATCCCTTTATTTTGAGTCTATGTGTGTCTCTGCACGTGAGATGTGTTTCCTGAATACAGCACACTGATGGGTCCTGACTCCTTATCCAGTTTGCCAGTCTGTGTCTTTTGATTGGAGCATTTAGCCCATTTACATTTAACGTTAATATTGTTATGTGTGAATCTGATCCTGTCATTATGATGTTAGTTGGTTATTTTGCTCGTTAGTTGCTATAGTTTCTTCCTAGTCTCGATGGTCTTTACAATTTGGCATGTTTTTGCAGTGGCTGGTACCGGTTGTTCCTTTCCATGTTTAGTGCTTCCTTCAGGAGCTCTTTTAGGGCAGGCCTGGTGGTGACAAAATCACTCAGCGTTTGCTTGTCTGTAAAGTGTTTTATTTCTCCTTCACTTATGAAGCTTAGTTTGGCGGGATAGGAGATTCTGGGTTGAAAATTCTTTTCTTTAAGAATGTTGAATATCGGCCCCCACTCTCTTCTGGCTTGTAGAGTTTCTGCTGAGAGATCAGCTGTTAGTCTGATGGGCTTCCCTTTGTGGGTAACCCGACCTTTCTCTCTGGCTGCCCTTAACATTTTTTCTTTCATTTCAACTTTGGTGAATCTGACAATAATGTGTCTTGGAGTTGCCCTTCTCGAGGAGTATCTTTGTGGCGTTCTCTGTATTTCCTGAATGCTGGCCTGCCTTGCTAGATTGGGGAAGTTCTCCTGGATAATATCTTGCAGAGTGTTTTCCAACTTGGTTCCATTCTCCCCATCATTTTCAGGTACACCAATCAGACGTAGGTTTGGTCTTTTCACATAGTCCCAAATTTCTTGGAGGCTTTGTTCATTTCTTTTTATCCTTTTTTCTCTAAACTTCCCTTCTCTTTTCATTTCATTCATTTCATCTTCCATCAGCGATACCCTTTCTTCCAGTTGATCGCATCTGCTACTGAGGCTTCTGCAATCTTCGCGTAGTTCTCGAAACTTGGCTTTCAGCTCCATCGGCTCCTTGAAGCCCTTCTCTCCATTGGTTATTCTAGTTATCCATTCTTCTAATTTTTTTTCAAAGTTTTTAACTTCTTTGCTGTTGTTTTGAATTTCCTCTCGTAGCTCAGAGTAGTTTGATCGTCTGAAGCCTTCTTCTCTCAACTCATCAAAGTCATCCTCCATCCAGCTTTGTTCCGTTGCTGGTGAGGAACTGCGTTCCTTTGGAGGAGGAGAGGTGCTCTGTTTTTTAGAGTTTCCAGTTTTTTTGGTCTGTTTTTTCCCCATCTTTGTGGTTTTATCTACTTTTTGTCTTTGATGATGGTGATGTACCGATGGGTTTTTGGTGTGGATGTCCTTTCTGTTTGTAGTTTTCCTTCTACCAGACAGGACCCTCAGCTGCAGGTCTGTTGGAGTTTACTAGAGGTGCACTCCAGACCCTGTTTGGCTGGGTGTCAGCAGCGGTGGCTGCAGAACAGCGGATTTTCGTGAGACCACAAATTCAGCTGTCTGATAGTTCCTCTGAAAGTTTTGTCTCAGAGAAGTACCGGGTTGAATGAGGTGTCAGTCTGTCCCTACTGGGGGGGTGCCTCCCAGTTAGGCTGCTCAGGGGTGAGGGACCCACTTTAGGAGGCAGTCTGACCGTTCTCAGATCTCCAGCTGCGTGCTGGGAGAACCACTACTCTCTTCAAAGCTGTCAGTCAGACAGGGACATTTAAGTCTGTGGAAGTTCTTGCAGAGTTTTTGTTTGTCTGTGCCCTGCCCCCAGAGGTGGAGCCTACAGAGGCAGGCAGGCCTCCTTGAGCTGTGGTGGGCTCCACCCAGTTCGAGCTTCCTGGCTGCTTTGTTTACCTAAGCAAGCCTGGGCAATGGCGGGCGCCCCTCCCCCAGCCTCGCTGCCGCCTCGCAGCTTGATCTCAGACTGCTGTGCTAGCAATTAGCGAGACTCCGTGGGCATAGGACCCTCCGAGCCAGGTGCAGGACACAATCTCCTAGTGTGCCGTTTTCCAGGCCCGTTGGAAAAGCGCAGTTAGGGTGGGACTGACCCGATATTCCAGGTGCCGTCTGCTTCCCCTTTCTTTGACTAGGAAAGGGAACTCCCTGACCCCTTGCGCTTCCCGAGTGAGTCAATGCCTCGCCCTGCTTCGGCTCGCGCACAGTGCGCTTCACCGACTGTCCTGCACCCACTGTTAGGCACTCCCTAGTGAGATGAAACCAGTACCTCAAGCAGAAATGCAGAAATCACCCGTCTTCTGTGTCGCTGGGGCTGGGAGCTGGAGACCGGAGCTGTTCCTATTCGGCCATCTTGGCTCCACCCCCCCTGTAGTTTTCTATTTTTGACGTATGTTTCTATTTTTGATGTCTTTCATCTGGTATCATGATGTCATAATATCAGCCTTGTAGAATGAATTTGAAGTTTTCCCATTTCTTCTATTTTTTTTTTGGAATAATTTGAGTTAGGATTGGTATTAGTTTTTCTCTTAATGTTTGGTAAAATTAAGCAGTGAAGCTATTGAATGCCAGCCTTTATTTGCTGGGAGACTTTTTATTATGGTTTCGATCTCATTACTTGTTACTGGCTTATTTGGATTTCAGATTTCTTCATCTTGGTAGGTTGTATTTGTCTAGGAATTTATCCATTTGTTCTAGGCTTTCCAAGTTATTGGCATATAGCTCCTCAGAGTAGTCTCTAATGATCTTTTAAATTTCTGTGGTGTCCATTGTCATGTCTCTTTTTTCATGTCTAATTTCATTTATTTGCATCTTCTCTCTGTTTTTCTTAGGCTAATGGTTTGTCAATTTTATCTTTCAAGAAATCAACTTTGTTTTGTTAATTTTTTGTATTATTCATTTTCACTTCATTTATTTCTGCTCTGATCTTTCTTATTTCTTTGTCTACTAATTTTGGATTTGGTTTGCTTTTGCTTTTCTAGTTTTTTAAGATGCATTATTAGGTTGTTTACTTGACATTTTTCTACTTTTTTGATATACATATGGTTTTCAATGATCACCTTATTATTCATTTCTAGTTATAATTTCAATGTTTTAGACTGTTTTGTGGCCTAACATATTGTCTATTCTTGAGAATGATACATGTGCTAAAGAGAAGAATGTGCATTGTACAGCTGTTGGATGAAAAGTTTTTAAGTATCTGTTTGGTCTATACTGCCTTTGTTGTCTAGTGCAGATTAAATCTGATTTTTGTTCTTGTTAACTTTCTGTCTAGAAGATCTGTCCAATGCTGAAAGTGGGCTGTGGAAATCTCCAGCTATTTTCTCTTTAAAGGTGAAGAGAGAGAGATAGACCCCAATACATTAATAGCTGTCAATGTTGGTGCATATATATTTACAGTTGTGCTATTCTTTTGCTGAATTGACTCCATTATTATTATATAATTACCATCTCTTTCTCTTCTTCCAGTTTTTGTGTTGAAATATGGAATATTTTTTCTATCCATTTATTTTAATTTGATGTGTATTTTTATAGGTGAAGTGTGTTTCTTGTAGGCAACAGATAACTGGGGCTTGGTTTTTAAAAATCCATTCAACCACTCTTCCTTCCTTCCTTCCTTCCTCTCTCCCTCTCTCTCTCTCCCCTTCTTTTTCTCATATGTTTTTTCTTCTTCCTGGGCCTGGCAGGCTAGGAGCAGAATACAGACGAAACCACTGGAACATGTGGGACTGGAATAGCCTGATGTTCGACTGCTTGGGTGGTAACTGTGAATGGGTGGACCAGGGTGTGTAGGGAGCAGAGTCATCCTCCCAGAACTGAGAGAGGGCCCTTGGGGCATGCAAGCAATGCAAGTGTTGAGGTTGGCACGGGTACAAGAGTGAGGTTATGGCATGAGAGTGAGATGGATATGGTGGGGCGGGGTGACTGTTGGAAGAGCATGTTAGCATGTTTTAGAGTTGGGGCCAACTCAGGGCATGGCATGTTGGGGCACATTTGACCCTGGATCTTGACTAAGAAGCTGGGTGCCAAGGGCTGGAAGAACAAAAGGCCCATGGGTCAGCAGGACCCATGAAGATGTGACTGCAAATGGGATCAGCACTGGGAGAGGCTGAGGCTCCAAGGTGACTCCTATAGCAAGGCAGTGAAGGGGCAGGCCTGGGTTTCCCATTTAGAAATACATTGTCAGCTGCAGCCACTCTTGGATATTCACTTAGAATGGTCTAGTGTCATCTTTGTAAAGAGATTTCAAGGCATGAAACGAAGCATCTGGCCTGACCAAGCAGCTGATAAAGTTGCCAAAATCCATGTTCTCTCCTTCATGCAAGTAGTGTCAGAATATTATGTTGTAGAGTTGTTCATTCAGGTGGAACCCTGCTGACTCAAAGGCCCCTGCAAGTTCACTGCTGCAAATGGTTCCAGATCAGTCAACATCAAACTGCTTGTATATTGTCTGTCACTTTTTGATGTTGTTCCACAGGTACTTGAATTCCTCAAAGTCCAGCTTGCCTGTGGTGTCACTATCCATCGTGGCCACCATGCTTTGACATGTATCAATGCCAAAACCATGAGTCTTCAGTTCAGTCCTACTGATCACAACCTTGTTGACAACATTCATGAGTTCTGTGCCGCTGACCTTGATGTCATCTCCAGCCAACTGGACAAAGAGTCTCCATAAATGATGGACCTCCTCACTCTTGTTGGCCTCAGTGTTGGAGCAATGTGTGTGTTGAGGCAGGGGCTCTAGGTTGTGCTGTGTAGCCACCTCCATGATGGAGCTAATGATTCCATCTAGGAAGCACATGGCCACTCTGCCGTCTCTTCTGCCTCTGCTGAAGAACTGACGGCCAGACCTCTGGATGTGAGGAGACATGTTCCTAGTTAACTCATTCTTGAAGGGTGGAGGTGGCAGTGTCAGGAATAGGAGAAATGAAGACCTGGATAGGGGCCTGGGGAATGTGCTTGGAGGCCTGATCAGTGGGGGATCACTCTATGGCTTTTGATTAGAGAATTTCATCCATTCACACTCAATGTAATCATTGATAAGTAAGGACTTAATCTTGTTATTTTATTTGTTTTCTAGTTGTTTTGTGGCCTTCTTTTCTTTTCTGTCTTCCTTTTAGCAAAGGCAATTTCCTCTGGTGGTATGTTTTAATTTCTTGCTTTTTATTCTTTGTGTATCTATTGTTACGTTTTTTGATTTGAGGTTACAATGAGGTTTGCAAATAATATTTTATAACCCATTATTTTAAACTGATGACAACCCTGATTGCATAAACAAATAACAAACAAGCAAAGAGAAAACTAATAAAAATTCTACACTTTAATTTCATCTCCCTGCTTTTCAAATTTTTGTTGTTTCTATTTGTTATTATACTGTCTATGTCTTGAAAAGTTGTTATAGTTATTATTTTAGATAGGTTCATCTTTTAGTCTTTCTACTTGAGATACAAGGAGTTTACACACCACATTTATGGTGCTGTAATATTCTTTTTTTCCCTGTATACTTACTACCACCAGTGAGTTTTGTACCTTCAGATGATTTTTTTATTGCTCATTAATGTCCATTTCTTTCAGATTGAAGGAGTTCCTTTAGCATTTCTTGTAAGACAGGTCTTTTATTGATGAAATCCTTCAGCTTTTGTTGGTCTGATATTATAAAATTGACTCATTGAAAAAATTATACATGGGATAATTTTATAGTATTATTTGCAATGAATCATTTCTCTTTATTATACATTTTCTAAATATAACTTGAAAGTAGTCCATAAATAGATCTTTGGCTTCCTATACTTTTTAAAAATGGATTTACCCAGTTTGAATTTTCAATAATAATCTCGGAAAGCACCCATATGAATTCCCGATATTAAAATAAATTGATCTTGTTGGACTAAGTCCTATTTTAGTTTGTTTTTTTAATTTACATTGATTAGGAATAATATAAAGGGATCTGGGGATATGATTTGTCCCCAAAATATAAGTTATTTTCAATCTTCCAGATAGAATCTATTAAGAATTTGATCAATAAAACCCCAAATTATACCAAATTATAAACTCTTGATGGCAGTAAAACTATAGGCCAAATCTAGAATTCTGGTATGGTTTGAAGATGTCTAATTCTATTTTCCTGATCTTCAGGTCCCTTCTTGTCAGGCGCTAATCTCATCTCCAGTCTCATCTTTCATTTCAACACACCTATTCAGTGCTTCAGTCAAATGGAATAATTCTACAGTACCTTTAGTAAGACCTATACTTTCTAACATGTCTGACTTGGCTTATGCTGGTCTTTCCACTTGAATGGTCCCTTTATCTCTACAAGTACACCTTGTATAAATTTTTAAAAGACCAGCTATTTTAAGCCTAGGGCTATTTTTTATGGTAATAGTCTCTTGTTCTGAACACACAGAGTACTTGTTCCCATTTATTGGAATTACCACATTTTCTTTTTTTTTTTTTTGAGATGGAGTCTTGCTCTATCACCCAGGCTGGAGTGCAGTGGCGCGATCTCGGCTCACTGCCAGCTCCGCCTCCCGGGTTCACGCCATTCTCCTGCCTCAGCCTCTCCGAGTAGCTGGGACTACAGGCGCCCGCCACCACGCCCGGCTAATTTTTTGTATTTTTAGTAGAGACGGGGTTCCCCTGTGGTCTCGACCTCCTGACCTCGTGATCCGCCCGCCTCGGCCTCCCAAACCACATTTTCTTTTACATTGTAGCTTTTGATATCATTTCTGGCAAACGTTATCACCCTGGTTGCATTTATATTTTTACTTGTTTATTTCCTTCACCAGAAAGTCATCTTTATGAGGGCAGAGACTGGTATATTGAGTTATACATAAAATAAAATGCAGTGCCTGGCATTTAGTGGATGAACAATAAACACTTGTTGGGTTTAATTTATAGCATTTTTATCCTGAATACAGCCCATAACTGGTAAAAAATTTGCTAAAAAAAATACTTATCCACATCTGAAGTTTGAACTTAAGACTGTCTTCAAAATGTATGTCTTTTTGTCCTGTTATCTAGCGTATATAGCCTAGCTGAAATACCCAGAGAACCAATGAATGAATGAAGAGTAGATGCCTAAATCTCTTGCTGCCATATACTTTCTAGATTGATTGCAAGAATGACTTGTGGATTTTTGGCCTGATAGTGCTTTCGAGTGGCCACTTTGTCACAACACCATGGGCACCATCAGTCACCAGGCTCAGGAGAAGCTGTGGCATCCTTCTAGGACCTGAACCACCATGATTTATTGATTTTACAGGATTGGCAACTAAGGCTGTTCCTCTTTCTTATAACTCAAAATCAAGATTGGAGATAAGAGGATACAAGGCCAAAGAGAATGTTCATAAAACTTGTTTCTAAGTGATATTTGGAAATTGTGAGATAGGGTGCTTATCTTTCCTTAGATAAGGTCTATCTATGTGGCTGAACTAACAAAGCTAACCAGGGCACGATCCTCACTTAGAGTGGAGTAGAGAACTCCACTAAGTTTGAAATTTCTTTTTAGCTTAGTTTGAATTGTATGGGATTTTGTGCTGTAACTGAAGATAGTTGAATGCCCCACTACCAGAGATTAGTATCTGAAGCATGTCTTAAAACTGATTCGAGGTGACAGAGCATGACCTTGGTGGTAGAAAATTCAGTAGGAGGTGGGAATCAACCTAAAAATTTGATGTCAATTTTTATGTAAGACTTGATCAAAGCCTGTTTCAGTGATGATTTCTGGTTGTTGAAAGGTGATTGATAATTTATTTTCATGGGTTACTATTGCTTGAGAAACTCCAGCAGCTTGAGTTTGAGCACATTAAGGAAATTCAGGCCCAATGTTGGATCAAGTGATTGTAGGCCAATTAGTACCATAAAATTTGTACCATATCCAGGTTACAATCAGTGTGATAACTTCTTAAGGCTCATATACATATATTCCTTATTAAATACTTTTTCTTTTCTATATCAAGAAAAATAACTACAGTCATCCCTCAGTATACATAGAGAATTGGTTCTAGGACCACTGTGGATAATCCGTACAAAATCCTTGCATGCTCAAGTCCAGCAGTGGCCCTGCAGAATTCATGTATACCAAAAGATGGCCCTCCATATATGTGGGTTTCACATTCCTCAAATAGTGTATTTTCATACTGTGTTTAGTTGAAAAAAAATCCATGTTAAGTGAACTCAAAGTTCAAACCCGCACTGTTCAAGGGTCAACTGTAATCAGATTGGAAGTTGCTAAGCACAGAATAACAATGAAATAAAATAAACTACTTTTAAAAACATGTACTTACAGCATATTTTACTAGAGCCTAGATAGTTACATCTTTCAGAGAAAGAATATTTATACTTTAAAAAGTCAAGAAAAAAATAGACATATTCTTCCAGTAAGACAATAAAAAGCTTTATTTTGTCTTTCTCATGTTATCACCTTCTTCATTCTTTAACACTAACTAATAAAAGGTTGATTCTGTAAGAAAGGTCTGGCCCTCAACTGGTTCCTGGGACATAACAGGTAAGCCCTTAGAACAACCAGCCTTATAATAATGTTTTGGATGTGTTGAGGGCTTGGTCGACACCAGGTACTTTATGCTAAAAATGTGATTTATGGTGGAAGTCTTAAGATATACCATACCAGTTTGACCTCTGAAGGGACGGGAGTCTGAGTAAATAAGATCAGCCACATGAGCACTCCATTCCTACATGACTTCCCTCTAATAAAAACACTAAAGTTTGTGTGACCATCCCTGGTTGACACATGTCACACATTATTTGTGGGAGAATTAGATAATGTCTGTGCAACTCTCAAGGGAGAAAACACAAATGCAAGCCTATCCTTGGTCTCAGACTCTGGTCCATGTCCCTTTTGCTTTTGTTGGTTTCAATTTGTAGCTGTTCAATGTAATAAGCTCTAACTGTGAGCATAAAATTTTTCTGAGTTCCATGTCTTCTAAAGAGTCATCGAACCTGAGGATGGCCTTGGGGTCTCTTGATCCCACTTTGTTGTCAAAATGGGATTCACTAGAATGTCTCTGAATCATTGAAACATGGCAAAAGCATGCTCAGAAAAGGAAGGATGAGTGGTGCTTATAAGGTGGTCTTATTGTGCCCCGACTGAATAGTGTCTCAGTCTTCTTGAACTATAGTCCTTAGATAACATTGAACGGGATTCTTGTTACAAGCATCAAAGATATCTGAAATAGATCTATCCAGTTTTGAAAGTATCAGATTTGACCTGATATGCAATACAGGATATTGAAAGCTCTAAAATTGTCTTCATTTCTTTACAGATCTGGGTGAACCACTCTATAAAGCACAGAGAAAAATTCTTTCTTTGATATAGTTTTATAGAGACTGTGATACATGAAGTTACAGATTTGCGTGAGGTTATAGGTTTGTCTGAGTCACTGTATAAAGCACAGAAAAAAAACTTCTATCTTTGGCCCAGTTTCACAGAGACTGTAAGACATGAGGTCTAGAGAAGGACACTGTACCAGGAAAATTTCTTTTGTTCTCATAGCTTTAATTTAATTTAATTTAATTTAATTTTTTGAGACAGAGCCTCACTCTGTCGCCCAGGCTCTGTTGCCCTGGACGAAGTGCAATGGCGCAATCTCGGCTCACTGCAACCTCTGCCTCCTGGGTTCAAGTGATTCTCCTGCCTCAGCCTCCTGTGTAGCTGGGATTACAGGCGTGTGCCACCACACTTGGTTAATTTTTGTATTTTTAGTAAAGGCAGGGTTTCGCCATGTTGGCCAGGCTGGTCTCAAACTTCTGACCTCAAGTGATCTGCCTGCTTCGGCCTCCCAAGTTGCTGAGATTATAGGTGTGAGCCACTGCACCTGGCCTCATAGCCTTTAAACCACCTCAGAGACCTTAATCTGGTGTCGAAAATTCAAACAACTTATTACCACTGATCTCTGGAAAGTTCATGAGATTTTATCAATTGAAAATAATCACTCATGCATCATCCTATTGTTTTTATAAAAGAAGCTTATTTAGCACAATCTATGCCTGAACATACTCCCAAGGAGATGTACAGAAAAATAAGGTATCTGTCTTCAAACAAACTTTACCTTTAAATTTCAAACAAATACTATATTGCAATAAGTTCATGTGTGCCAAGACTATAATTACAACCTGGAAGCCCTAGCTCCCTATTTTAACAGGCATTTTATGATGACTTTCCATGATCTACGTACCATGAGCAACTTGGATCCTGATTCCAAGGGTCCTTGAAATATTTGGGTGTTTGTATTTCCCTAGTATATGGGTATCTAGTAAATGGCTCCAGAGGTTTCCTAGGAGGAGAACTTGGGAAATCATTATCATTTATTTGGGTCCTGGAGTTGCAGTGTCTTTTTCCTAGGGTACTGCCCTCCACTCCAGCTAAGTTCAGGGTCTGAAATTAGCTCAGATCAAGGCTATGGATGTGACACTTTATCGGGGCTACCTCTTAACATCCTGGTAGACAGCATTTATTTCACTTGATTGTTTTCTTCCCATCCCATTTAACCCTATAGCTGATCCATTGTATTGGCCATCTTCAGAATTATCTCCGTCAGGCCTAGCAGTCTGCCACTCATTACTATAACTGAATCTTCTTAGATTCTAACAATTAAGGGTCAACACCAGGCCTCTATGTGTCTGGGTCTATCATCCCCCATCAGGGGGTTCAGTTCTGGAAAGGCACATTGTCCTTTCTATCTGAGCCTACCGCAAAAAGACCACTACTGACAAGGTTGGCAGGATCCTTCCTATCAGTGCTTAATCTTAATGTTTGGTAATTTATGCTTCTAACACCTTAAAACTTGAATTCAGAGAAAGGAAGCAGAGGCTACTGTAGCTGAGATTTCAAAGGCCACAGAAAAGTGTATGCCTTAGTCTCGAAACAAATAGAAGGGATCAAAAAACCAGGCCAAAATGAAAACAAGAATAGGATGCAAATTTTTTGCATTCTAGTACTCAGATCTTAGTCTTAGACTCCTCATTGGGCTGGCTGACGTAATTCCTAGAAGCAACAAGCAATTTCATCATCTGATAGCCAATTTCACTATTTTTTTTTATTGTTATCATTATTAGCATTGTCTCTTACATTTTCTTATTTATTTCTGAATCGGTAAAATAAGATTTCTTTACAAAATTCAAGAGTATAGAGTGAAGAGTATGTGTTTCTTCAACCCCTACATTCACCTGGTTCTTCCCAGAAGGAGCCAATAATAATAGATTTTCATTAATCTTTCCAGAGATATATTTGCATGCTTGCATATAATAATTGCATTTTTTCCTTGGTGATAAGATAATCTACATTGCTTTACAACTTGTTTTTTTTTTTCATTTTATAATATCTCTTCAAGACCATTCTTTACTGGTACAAATAGAGCTTCATTGTCAATTTGTTTACTGGCTGTATAATATTCCAGTACATGCACATACTAAAATTTATCTTATCAATCTAATGTGAAGGACATTCAAGTACATTCCAATATTTTGCCATTAAAAGCAATGCCTCAGTGGACCTCTTGTATGTAAATGATTTTTCAAAATTATATTTCCTAAAAGTGAACAAGATTTTTCAAAGCGTGTATGGATCTGTTCTATCTCATGTGGGCCAGGCACTGATATCCTCTAATAAGCACTTTACATGTTTAAAACTTTGCTAAATGAGGGCTGGGCGTGGTGGCTTATGCCTGTAATCCCAGCACTTTGGGAGGCCGAGGCGGGTGGATCATTTGAGGTCAAGAGTTCGAGACGAGCCTGGCCAACATGGTGAAACCCCGTCTCTACTGAAAATACAAAAATTAGCTGGGTGTGGTGGTGTGCACCTATAATCCCAGCTGTTAGGGCGCTGAGGCAGGTGAATCTCTTGAACCCGGGAGGCAGAGGTTGCAGTGAGCTGAGATTGCACCACTGTACTCCAGCCTAGGCGACAGAGTAAGACTCTGTCTGAAAACAAACAAACAAACAAACAAACAAAACTTGCTGAATGAAAATGAAAAACATACAGATCAAAAATAGTCCAAAGCATATATGTACAATCTATAATATCCTTAAAAGGGGAGCTTATGCTTTTTAAAGAGTGAGCTCACACCTTTGACACCATGACCAATTAATTTAGCAGGGGCAGACAATACTGCAGTTAGCTCGTCGGCAAGTGTGTCCAAGGTTCGTGCAATCCAGGGAGTATCATCATTTTTTGTAGCATCAATCATACGTTTAAATTGACTTATCTCTGCATTCATCTCCTCAGATTTCTTCTTAAATCCTTCATGAAGCCAATCATTTTGGACCTAAAGACAATGTAGGAAGGAAAGTAAATTTTTAAAAATCCCTATTCTTTTAAGGCTTATATTTTGTATTTAAAACCTGTGTGAAACTTTCTTTATTTTACTCCTAAAAACATTTTCTCAATTATTAGAGGAGAACTCGGACCTAGACATTGTGAGCAAGCATAGTTTACAACTTTACTAATATCCACCCACCATTATGGTTTTGCTATGGTGCTAACCTAGGTATGAGGACAAATTCTACATGTTCCTGCCCAAAAGATGCCAGTTGGGAGGTAGCCATTGGTCTGATTGCATAAATTCTCAGTCCCAATTGGGCAGCATGGTCACCCATATTGTAGGAATAACAGAAACTTATAAGCTGATGTAGAAATCCCTTATGAGAGAACTTTCAGATGGACAATGCAAGAATTCTCCCTACACTGTGTGCTAATTTGGGCAGGCTACCTACACAGGGTGACAACTGCAGCAAGTTTAGAAACTGTCCCTTTCCTGTCCTTTTAAGTCTGGAAATTTCTAAGAGTTGTATGTCAGCATGGATCTACCTCAGGGTGTTTGGATGGTAGTAGAACTCCTGGTAATATGTGGTCTTGGTGAAGGAAACCAGCTGCTGTTCACATCAAATACACTGTGTGGAATATATGTTTAACCTCTTGAGATTACTTTTAAAATCTCCCAAAACAGCAGCTCCAACCCTATTTATATTCCCCAAGGACTTGTAGGGATCATAGTCAACCTTACCTCTCCAGAATCTAAGTATAGAGAATATAGAGAAGAATTCCAAGTCTTACTGAAACAATTAAGAAAAGAAGGATTAGGGCTTTTAGTGACTGCCAAGCAGCAAATGGTGATGTGCTTCCTTCCATGATGTTGCTGTAACCTTCACCAGCCCTTCCTGAGGTACCTGGGCGAGGACCGTCTGGCCTGCTGAGGCCAAGGGCAGACTTACCTTCTGCGTGTGCTCCAACATCATAATCTGCTCTCTCAGTAGGTGTTCTCTCTCCATCTGCAGCTTCTCCTTCAATTGGGCTATGTTTTCCTTGAGACTCTTATCTTGAGCCTCCATCTGTTGCTGCTGCTCCTGTAATTTCTGTTTTAAAAGTTCCTGTTCCTTCTCAGCTGCCTCCTTCTTGGCCCGATCCACTGTTCCATGAAGGTATTAGAAAGAGAAGAAAATGATAGGTGAAGATTCATCTCCACTTTTCTGAGCTGAGACTAAACCAAATCTGAAAGGCAGGGTGAGAAATCGCAGAATTCACCCAGGTCCACACCATTAAGAGCGCATTTGAGAATGTGATGGGAAAGGCTCTGCCTGTCTGGCCGATGTACAATCATAGCTCCCCTTGTTATTTTCAGATTTAGCAGAGTGTGTGTTCCACAGAAGAGAAAATTCCTCATTTTGGGAAGGTTTTCCTGTTAGATCTGTTAGAGGGCATTGTATAAACGTACCCCTCCTGCTGTAAGCTGAGCCCTGCCCCATACCTGCTATTGCCTTCTCTCTATCAGTGAGGGCTTTATCTGACTGCAAGATGGATTTCTCTATCACCACCTGTGACTCCAGGAACCTCTGGAAGACCTCTTTTGCCTATGGAAGCAAGAAAAAGCACTTAGATTTCTTTGAAAATCTATGTTCTGGGTATTAGTGTTTCAAGAACAATTATGGTCTTGTAACTTTTGCTCTATGCCTAAAATTCTAAAGTAGCCCCCTACAAAGTGTGCGGGCTCTTTAGGGTAACCAGAGCCCCTCCTCAATTCCTGCTTCCTGTCTCCCTCCAGTGCCTTTCCCACTGCTATAATATCTCCCTGTACCTGTTTTGGGTTCCGGCCAGGAAAAACTATGTGCACAGGTGTACAAACTCCCAATCTCTGATGCTTATACATGTTTGTCTTCCAGTGTGCAATGCTGCCTGTAATCTATGCTGTTGCTTTCTCCTGCCACTTGCTGGCTAGAACTTTAGGCAAGTTATGTAATCATCCTTGGGTACTAAGTTCAGATCTGTAAAATTTCCAAAATAAAGGTGCTTCTTAAAGTCATTAGGAAGATTAAATTAAAATGTCTGGGGAAGAATTTAACAGTATACTGTAGGTAATAACAGCTCGTTGTGAGTTAGTTGTATTATTACTGCTATTATGTTTATTACCACCACCTAGGTGGTAATTTTCATTCTGTCTCTCCTGGATTTCTGAATACTATACCCTTTGTTTTGGAATAAAAATTTTTATTCTAAGAAATAAATGTTAAGTAGTGGACATTGAAAGCTGAGGTGTTATGCTATCCCTCTGCTCTCTTATTACCCACGGCTGGTGCTGAAGACTCTATTCACTCTATCCTATAAACTTCCCCATGTTCCCCTTATTCCTCACCTTTACTCCTTTCCTGGGCACTTGCCAATAGTCCTGTTCAATCCTTTCCTTTGTTTCCGTGTAGAGCTTGTGCCCTCCAGGAACAGAGAAACTTCCTGCTGAGATACTTTCCATTAGCCCCTTTGAGAGCTCATTGAGTTTAGCCTGGCAGTATTGAACAGATGACTCTTCATTCTGCAGCAAGAAATCCCCCTTCTTATTCCTTGTGGTTTCCTGCAAGGGAAATGTAGAGAGATGTCACCAGAAGAAACATGGAGGAGATGAAATTCTAAAGAATCTGGTGGAAGAGTCAGTCTAACTGTGGTCCTCATGAGAAAAACATTCTAGTGGAGTAGATGTGGAATCAGAAACACAAAACTTCATTCATTTACAATGCTAGAAATTCTCTTCAAGGCTATGGAAAAGATCATTAATCTTCCTGAGCTTCAGGTTCCTCATCTGTGACATGATGGGCCTACATTCCATAATCTGTATGGTTTGTTGCAATGGTATCATCCTGTGTTCCTGTCCTCAGTGGTACAAGGATACAAGAAGGAGCAATGTAAGTTGAACAATGGCCCGGAATTAAGATCTGGTAAGAGAATCTTTGTTTCCTGGGAAAGGTAGACTATGCATAGAAAAAGTGCACTGCTCAGGGATGACTTGTGAGTGTTCAGAGCAGTCCTGGAATCCTTAGAAGTATTCACTTAAGGAGGATCTTAAGTGATCTGTATTGATTTTACCTCAGTTATCAGAATGTTTTCTGGTTAAGTGCTTAAGGTCTGGGGAGATAAAAGAGGGATATGTAGTCTTTTGAAACTCTATCCCTCATGAGAATCCACGATAAGTTATTCCTCAGTGACAGATGAGCATTGGTGACAATAAAGGCAACTATAGGCTTCATTCTTCAAGGGGAAGGATGATGAACAGTAATGACTAAGGCAAATTACCATGAGCTTCTTCTGGAATTCCTGATTTTCATCCTTGAAGGAGTGCTCCATGAAGATTGCAATGGCTTCCCTCTCACAGGCCGCATGCACGTCCAGCAGCTCCTGGAGCGTGTCTGTGGGGAGCTTCACTCGCTGGGCCATCTGCTGGCTGTAGTAGTCAGCTGCCCTCTGCATGGCCGCTGAGTTCTCACGCTGGGCCAGAGTTATCACTGCATTCTCCAGACAAGGCACTGCTCCACTGTTGATGGCCTCTACATAAGTCACTGCCAGAGTTCCCAGACCTAAATGAACCAGGAGATTTAGGGGCTAAATATGAAATTAAAGCTCAATGGGATCCTAGGCTACATTTCTGAGCACACACATGCACGTACATACACGCACGTGCACACATGCAAACACATACACCCACATCCCTACCTCCTTCTGCTATTATCACTTTTATTTTCATAATGACTCTTCAATTTTATGGATCTCCAGTCCACAGTGCTAAAAAATTTAAATATCTACTTGTATCTAACATACTAGAGGGTATACAAGAAGTACAATTTCTCATTTAAAAAATTACAAGACAAGTAGTTTACACAGATAAAATGAGGCAGGGTAAATCATATCACATTTATTCCTAATTCTGAAGCTACCAATGTATTTTCAGGGAATTATGGGCTAATATTTATTTCTAGACTTTTTTTTTTTTTATTTTGAGGCCCAGGCTGGAGTGCAGTGGTGTGATCTTGGCTCACTGCAACCTCTGCCTCCCAGACTCAAGCGATTCTCCTGCCTCAGCCTAAGTAGCTGGGACTACAGGCATGTGCCACCATGCCTAACTAGTTTTTGTATTTTTTGTAGAGATGGAGTTTCACCATGTTGTCCAGGCTGGTCTCAAACTCCTGAGCTCAAGTGATCTGCGTGCCTCTGCCTCCCAAAGTACTGGGATTACAGATGTGAACCACCACCCCCAGCCTTCTAGAGGTTTTTAAACTTGAACATATCTTTTCTATTCTCTTGGCAAAGAATACTGAACACATAGGACTTAGAAAATATTTCCCCTAAGAAAATATTATATGTGTTTTTTATTCAGTTAATTATTTTATCAGTGGGGGATTTTTTTCAGATATGTGGAAGCCACAGATATCAGTGACAGAGTTTGCAATATTGGAGAGGTATTTGTAAATTGCAATAAGTGTGATAATTATACACATCTCTTCACTGAGTGTGAATACCTGTATACACATAGTTTTTCTATATGGAATCTAACAAAAATTCTGAGAAACCCATTATACAATATATTCAACACACATGAGGCCCCACAGAAATGTAAAAAGGAGACTCACGATTCCCAGTGACTGTGATTCCCTCCCTGAGGGTCTTGGTTCTTGCATGCGTCAAGATGTAAGAAGAGAAAATGTTTGTTTGTTCCTGGAATTTGGGATCCAGTTGCTTTTCTGACACCTTCTCAATATTAGCTAGAAGGTCTTTGTCATTTGTTGGCCGGTCAAAGACAAAACACTTCCGTTTTGGAAAGAAACGCCTGATGCACTCCCTTGGCAAATTGGATGTTTGAACTCTGGGATTCTTGCCTGAGGGATAAGAAAAACAGAGAATATAGTGAAAACAGTCTTGTTATAAGGGAGCTAAAGGTATTTTTGATAGGGTTTATTGTCTTTTTGCCATCTTCTACGCTTACAGACCTCCTTTAACATAAAAATTAAATACTTCTGTGCACATGAAACTTGTACCAGTGATAAAATGCTGGCAGGAAACTTTGGGAGATATCTTACCCAAGTACCAACAAAACCCATGGCTAGTATCTGTAGACCTGAGCATAGTGCTGAGTATAAAGTAATTGTTATGAGATGTTTACTAAATGAATGCCTGAATTAATGAAATATCAAATGTAAATTCTTGTCCACTTCATTCCATGTAGAAACTGAGCTGTGGGACCAAAAGAAGAGCCAGAAATAAACTATCCAGGATAAATATTATAAGTAGCAACATTTGGAATAGTAAAAAAGATACCATGATTATTTAAGAAAACCACATTGATGCTGAAAGAATTTGTATAGTGTTAGCTATTTTTTAGTAAAATCCTCTGAAGACTAAATGTAACAAGAATATAATCTTTTATTGTTTCGTTTTTTTGAGACGAGGTCTTGCTCTATTGCCCAGGCTAGAGGGCAGTGGCACAATCACGGCTTACTGCATCCTTGATTTCCTAGGCTCAAGTGATTCTTCCACCTTAGCCTCTTTAGTAGTTGAGACTATAGGTGTGCACCATGACACCAGCTGATTTGTTCTAGTTTTTATAGAGACAGGGTCTCACTATGTTGCCCAGTCTGGTCTCAAACTCCTGAGCTCAAATAATCCTTTCACCTCTTCCTTCTAAAGTGCTGACACTACAGGTGTGAGTCACCGTGCCCAGCCAAGAATGTAGTTTTAAGATAATCATCACTTCTTTATAAACTCTAAAGAGTAAAAGACTGTATTCGATTTGACAGTGTTGCTCTTCTGCCTATGAATTTTTAAGAAATGTTTCAAGAAAGCATAAATAGAAAAATGAAAGCAACAATGAGTTCACTGGAATTGATATTTCTCATAAGGTTTTATCAGATACACACTCAGATAAATGTAACCCATTAAAACAATTATTATGAAATTCTAGCATGGATACATATGTTGGGTTTAAGAGAAAAATCATAACATAGAAAGTAAAATGAATATTCCGACAATTATCAGAAATTTTGAAAAGGCACAGGTTGTAAAGACGTGCTTCTTCAGGTTGCTTTAGAACACAAAATCATTTTTGTAGATGATATAACTATATGGGTATTGAAAAGTTATATCCCTCCATGAGAAGAATAATATCTGTGTAACATGTTGATGTATTTTGGATGTGTGTCCCCTCCAAATCTCATGTTGAAATGTGACCCCCCAATGTTGGAGGTGGGCCTAGTGGGAGGTATTTGGGTCACAGGGGCAGATTTCTTATGAATACCTTGGTACCATCCTTGTGGTAATGAGTTCACACAAGATCTGGTTGTTAAAAGTCTGAGACCACCCCCCCCTGTTGTTCCCTTTCTCACCATGTGACACACCAGCTGCCCCCTTCACTTTCCACCATTAGTAAAAGCTTCCTGGGGTCCTGACTAGAAGCAGATGCTGGTGCCATGCTTGTACAGCCTGCAGAACTATGAGCCAAATAAACTTCTTTATAAATTACCCAGGCTCAGGCATTCCTTTATAGCAATGCAAAATGGACTAACACGCACATTTATATTTTTATTAGATAGGCTTTTCATTGTAATTTCATGTCTAACAATTATCTGGTCAATCATTTTCTAAACACAGAAAAGCAGAGGGCAAAACACGGATCACAAGCATCTTGTTTTTAGAAAGTCTTAGCACCCATTGTAATCTGAATGCTAAGGTACTAATTGTACAAAGAACAAATCTGTCTTGAATAATTTATCTGCACTTTAGACTCTACTTTTCTTAAGTGAACTAGGCTCCATTCCTAGAGCTCTTCAACATACCCCTCAGTCCCCGTTTCTACAGACCTCAATCTAGTCTCAAATACAAATGAAACCCCAGAGATGATGGGCAGTGTTTAGCAGATCACACACCCAGTGGACCACCCACAACCCAGGCCACATTCTGATACCTTGAATCAGCTTCAAGGCATTCTCCAGGTATTCATCTTCTGTGATAGGGTGACCGTTCAACTTCAGCTCCAGAGTGAAATCCCGTACTGTCCAAATAAAGTCTGGAAAGAAACTCACAAACTCTGTGGAATCTTCTACTCCATCAGGCCTTGGGGTGGACTTTGCCTTAATTAGTTCTGTGAGCTCCGTCACATAACTAGGACTTAGGTAAGGAAAAGCAACTGTCTGCCCACAATTCACACATTTCTCTTATAAAAATATTATAAACACTCTCTTTTGTCTTGGGTTCCCTATGCTGCACCACAGGTAATTACATTAAAGGAAAGGAGGAAATGACTTGATCTCCATTCCTATAAAGTCAATGAAACCTGGTGGTTCCGTTCTGTTCTTGGAAGGATACTGCAGCTGCTCCAGGGCCTGGTGGTTGATGGTGCTCATGCTGTTGTAGATAAAGGTGCTGCACAGGAGCACAGCCAGGGCAAAGATCCAGGAGTCATTCTTAGGGTCACCCTAAAAAGCACATTAGAGCAAAGGACTTAGGAGTATAGTCTTTAGAAATTCACTGAGACATTTATTTTGTCAGTCTTTCATTTATGATTTCAGCTAATGTACTTGCTGTACAAAGAAGATAGACATGAATGTAAATAACAGTTTGTTACAATATGTCTTCTAATCACAATTTCTTTACATATAAAAGGATTCTAATCTTCATAGGGTTTTTCTTTTCCTCAATTGGATGAAATAAGATGCATGTATGGAAAAACTAGTACAATATCTGGTTTTCAGTTGGATATTCATGATGAGTGCTAACACTTCTTTAGTCTACACATATTTATTGGCCATGTATCACCTACAAAAACCATACCATAGTATGCATAACTGGGGATTGTAATTATATTCAATTAAATTCAGCAAACACTTATAGGAAACTGAAGAATGTTTCTCACTGCTTTTATGTTTAGAAAAGCAAATTTAATAAATTTACTCTCAAGATGACTATTTCAAAGCTGTGACAAATATTCATAATGATGATTCAATAAAAATGACAATATTTATAGATAACATCTTAGTAATGTACATAAGAAGTAGAACCCATAGCTGTAATGTTAAATTAAAAATTACAAGTCTATCCAGGAAGATAAGAGCTATGAAAATTGAAGAGCGTATGTGATATGAAGGTTTCCTGGAAGTCATGAGCTGAATGTTAAAAAATTGATAGAATGTGGATTTGAAGAAATGAAGGTGATTCTGCAAGTAGAAAGACCCACAGAAACAAAATTAGAGATTGTAGATTTCAGGAGTCTTTGTAATAAGAATAGAGTTTATTGGTGGGTGGAGCCAAGATGCCCCAGTAGGAACAGCTCCGGTCTACAGCTCCCAGCCTGAGCAACACAGAAGATGGGTGATTTCTGCATTTCTGTTTCAGGTACTGGTTTCATCTCACTAGGGAGTGCCAAACAGTGGGTGCAGGACAGTCAGTGAAGCGCACTGTGCGCGAGCCGAAGCAGGGTGAGGCATTGCCTCACTCGGGAAGCGCAAGGAGTCAGGGAGTTCCCTTTCCTAGTCAAAGAAAGGGGTAACAGACGGTGCCTGGAAAATCGGGTCATTCCCACCCTAATACTGCGCTTTTCCAACGGGCCTGGAAAATGGCACACTAGGAGATTGTGTCCCGCACCTGGCTCGGAGGGTCCTATGCCCACGGAGTCTCACTGATTGCTAGCATAGCAGTCTGAGATCAAACTGCAAGGCAGCAGCGAGGCTGGGGGAGGGGCGCCCGCCATTGCCCAGGCTTGCTTAGGTAAACAAAGCAGCCAGGAAGCTCAAACTGGGTGGAGCCCACCACAGCTCAAGGAGGCCTGCCTGCCTCTGTAGGCTCCACCTCTGGGGGCAGGGCACAGACAAACAAAAATTCAGCAGGAACCTCTGCAGACTTAAATGTCCCTGTCTGACTGACAGCTTTGAAGAGAGTAGTGGTTGTCCCAGCACGCAGCTGGAGATCTGAGAACAGACAGACTGCCTCCTAAACTGGGTCCCTCACCCCCGAGCAGCCTAACTGGGAGGCACCCCCCAGTAGGGACAGACTGACACCTCACTTGGCTGGGTACTCCTCTGAGACAAAACTTCCAGAGGAACTATCAGACAGCTGAATTTGTGGTCTCACAAAAATCCGCTGTTCTGCAGCCACCGCTGCTGACACCCAGCCAAACAGGGTCTGGAGTGGACCTCTAGTAAACTCCAACAGACCTGCAGCTGAAGGTCCTGTCTGGTAGAAGGAAAACTAACAAACAGAAAGGACATCCACACCAAAAACCCATCTGTACATCACCATCATCAAAGACCAAAAGTAGATAAAACCACAAAGATGGGGAAAAAACAGAGCAGAAAAACTGGAAACTCTAAAAAGCAGATGCGATCAACTGGAAGAAAGGGTATCGCTGATGGAAGATGAAATGAATGAAATGAAGCGAGAAGGGAAGTTTAGAGACAAAAGAATAAAAAGAAATGAACAAAGCCTCCAAGAAATTTGGTACTATGTGAAAAGACCAAACCTACGTCTGATTGGTGTACCTGAAAATGACAGGGAGAATGGAACCAAGTTGGAAAACACTCTGCAAGATATTATCCAGGAGAACTTCCCCAATCTAGTAAGACAGGCCAACATTCAGATTCAGGAAATACAGAGAATGCCACAAAGATACTCCTCGAGAAGAGCAACTCCAAGACACATAATTCTCAGATTCACCAAAGTTGAAATGAAGGAAAAAATGTTAAGGGCAGCCAGAGAGAAAGGTCGGGTTACCCACAAAGGGAAGCCCATCAGACTAACAGCTGATCTCTTGGCAGAAACTCTGCAAGCCAGAAGAGAGTGGGGGCCGATATTCAACATTCTTAAAGAAAAGAATTTTCAACCCAGAATCTCATATCCAGCCAAACTAAGCTTCATAAGTGAAGGAGAAATAAAATACAGACAAGCAAATGCTGAGTGATTTTGTCACCACCAGGCCTGCCCTAAAAGAGCTCCTGAAGGAAGCACTAAACATGGAAAGGAACAACCGGTACCAGCCCCTGCAAAAACATGCCAAATTGTAAAGACCACTGAGGCTAGGAAGAAACTGCATCAACTAACGAGCAAAATAACCAAATAACATCATAATGACAGGATCAGATTCACACATAACAATATTAACGTTAAATGTAAATGGGCTAAATGCTCCAATTAAAAGACACAGACTGGCAAACTGGATAAGGAGTCAGGACCCATCAGTGTGCTGTATTCAGGAAACACATCTCACGTGCAGAGACACACATAGACTCAAAATAAAGGGATGGAGGAAGATCTATCAAGCAAATGGAAAACAAAAAAAGGCAGGGGTTGCAATCCTAGTCCCTGATAAAATAGACTTTAAACTAACAAAGATCAAAAGAGACAAAGAAGGCCATTACATAATGGTAAAGGGATCAATTCAACAAGAAGAGCTAACTATCCTAAATATATATGCACCCAACACAGGAGCACCCAGATTCATAAAGCAAGTCCTGAGTGACCTACTAAGGGACTTAAACTCCCACACAATAATAATGGGAGATTTTAACACCCCACTGTCAACATTTGACAGATCAACGAGACAGAAAGTTAACAAGGATATCCAGGAATTGAACTCAGCTCTGCACAAAGTGGACCTAATAGACATCTACAGAACTCTCCACCCCAAATCAACAGAATATACATTTTTTTCAGCACCACACCACACCTATTCCAAAATTGACCACATAGTTGGAAGCAAAGCTCTCCTCAGCAAATGTAAAAGAACAGAAATTATAACAAACTGTCTCTCAGACCACAGTGCAATCAATCTAGAACTCAGGATTAAGAAACTCACTCAAAACTGCTCAACTACATGGAAACTGAACAACCTGCTCCTGAATGACTATTGGGTACATAATGAAATGAAGGCAGAAATAAAGATGTTCTTTGAAACCAACGAGAACAAAGACACAACATACCAGAATCTCTGGGACACATTCAAAGCAGTGTGTAGAGGGAAATTTATAGCACTAAATGCCCACAAGAGAAAGCAGGAAAAATCCAAAATTGACACCCTAACATCACAATTAAAAGAACTAGAAAAGCAAGAGCAAACACATTCAAAAGCTAGCAGAAGGCTAGAAATAACTAAAATCAGAGCAGAACTGAAGGAAATAGAGACACAAAAAACCCTTCAAAAAATTAATGAATCCAGGAGCTGATTTTTTGAAAAGATCAACAAAATTGATAGACCACTAGGAAGACTAATAAAGAAGAAAAGAGAGAAGAATCAAATAGATGCAATAAAAAATGAAAAGGGGGATATCGCCACCGATCCCACAGAAATACAATCTACCATCAGAGAATACTACAAACACCTCTATGCAAATAAACTAGAAAATCTAGAAGAAATGGATAAATTCCTCAACAAATACACTCTCCCAAGACTAAACCAGGAAGAAGTTGAATCTCTGAATAGACCAATGACAGGTTCTGAAATTGTGGCAATAATCAATAGCTTACCAACCAAAAAGAGTCCAGGACCTGATGGATTCACAGCCAAATTCTACCAGAGGCACAAGGAGGAACTGGCTAACCAGTTTTGCCAGCACCATTTATTAAATAGGGAATCCTTTCCCTATTTCTTGTTTTTGTTAGGTTTGTCAAAGATCAGACGGTTGTAGATGTGTGGTATTATTTCTGAGGGCTCTATCCTGTTCCATTAGTCTATATCTCTGTTTTGGTACCAGTACCATGCTATTTTGGTTACTGTAACCTTGTAGTATAGTTTGAAGTCAGGTATCATGATGCCTCCAACTTTGTTCTTTTGGCTTAGGACTGTCTTGGCAATGCGGGCTCTTTTTTGGTTCCATATGAACTTTAAAGTAGTTTTTCCAATTCTGTGAAGAAAGTCATTGGTAGCTTGATGGGGATGGCATTGAATCTATAAATTACCTTGGGCAGTATGGCCATTTCCACGATATTGATTCTTCCTATCCATGAGCATGGAATTCTCTTCCATTTGTTTGTGTCCTCTTTTATTTCATTGAGCAGTGGTTTCTTGTTCTCCTTGAAGAGGTCCTTCACATCCCTTGTAAGTTGGATTCCTAGGTATTTTATTCTCTTTGAAGCAATTGTGAATGGGAGTTCATTCATGATTTGGCTCTCTGTTTGTCTGTTATTGGTGTATAAGAATGCTTGTGATTTTTGCACATTGATTTTGTATCCTGAGACTTTGCTGAAGTTGCTTATCAGCTTAAGGAGATGTTGGGCTGAGATGATGGGGTTTTCTAGATATACAATCATGTCATCTGCAAACAGGGACAATTTGACTTCCTCTTTTCCTAATTGAATACCCTTTCTTTCTTTCTCCTGCCTTATTGCCCTGGCTAGAACTTCCAACACTATGTTGAATAGGAGTGGTGAGAGAGGGCATCCCTGTCTTGTGCCACTTTTCAAAGGGAATGCTTTAAGTTTTTGCCCATTCAGTATGATATTGGCTGTGGGTTTGACATAAATAGCTCTTATTATTTTGAGATACGTCCCATCAATGCCTAATTTATTGAGAGTTTTTAGCATGAAGAGCTGTTGAATTTTGTCAAAGGCCTTTTCTGCATCTATTGAGATAATCATGTGGTTTTTCTGTTTGGTTCTGTTTATATGCTGGATTATGTTTATTGATTTGCATATGTTGAACCAGCCTTGCATCTCAGGGATGAAGCCCACTTGATCATGGTGGATAAGCTTTTGATGTGCTGCTGGATTCGGTTTGCCAGTATTTTATTGAGGATTTTTGCATCGATGTTCATCAGGGATATTGGTCTAAAATTCTCTTTTTTTGTTGTTGTGTCTCTGCCAGGCTTTGGTATCAGGATGATGCTGGCCTCATAAAATGAGTTAGGGAGGATTCCATCTTTTTCTATTGATTGGAATAGTTTCAGAAGGAATGGTACCAGCTCCTCCTTGTACCTCTGGTAGAATTCAGCTGTGAATCCGTCTATATATATTCAATCTCAAAAAAGGGAATTTTGTCATTTGCAACAACATAGATGAACACTGAAGTCATTATGCTAAGTGAAATAAGTCAGACATAGATAGACAAATACTGCATGATCTCACTTATTTGTGGAATCTAAAATAGTCAAATAGTTAAACTCATAGCAGCAGAGTAGAATAGTGGTTGCCAGGGGCTGGGGATGCGAGAAATGAAGAAATGTTGGTCAAAGAGTACAAAATTTCAGTTATGAAAGATAAATAAACTCTGGAGATCTACTGTACAGCAGTGTGACTATAAGTAACAATACTATATTGATTGTGACCTTCATTTCTGCTGAGAGGACAGATCTTTTTTTTTTTTTTTTTTTTTTTTTCTGGGGACGGAGGCTCGCTCTGTCGCCCAGGCTGGAGTGCAGTGGCGTGATCTCGGCTCACTGCAAGCTCCGAAGTGGACAGATCTTAATTTTTCTTACCACACCAAAAAATAAAAAGAGAGCATGGAAAAAAGAAATGGTAACTATGTGAGGTAACAGCTATATTATTGGCTGGATTGTGGTGATCATTTCACAGTGTATACACATATCAAAACATTAAGTTGTACAGCTTAATTATATACAATGTTTATTTGTCAATTATACAACACTAAAGCAGAAAAATAAACAGAATTTCTAACGCCGTTTGGGCAAAAATAAAGTGTATAGAAATTTAGAAACTATTCCCAAATAAGTCTCAAACTAAGACAATAAGAGAGAAATTATTTATTTCACCAATTCATAAGAAGCTAAATACCAAAAATTCATCTTATAATGTTTATTGTAGGAAGAACAAATACTTTTATATGACGAGCACAATCAGAAATGTCTCAAAGCCTTCCAGAATGCTCTGTGGGTAGTTGATGAGCTTCACCATGAGAAATATAAACTGAACTCTCTTAATTCCAACCCTCAACTGTACTCTTCACATGGTAGCTCAGAAGGTGGGTGAGAGGGCTCTCCTCATCTCCTGAGATTGGAGTCAATACCTCTTCTCTTTCTTATCAAGGCACTGTTATACACAAGTGTATGTGGTGAAAGCTGTGAGGTGCTGCCTGGATCACAGGTGTCAGCTCTCTTTCTTTTTTTTTTTAATTATAATTTAGGTTTTAGGGTACATGTGCACAATGTGCAGGTTTGTTACATATGTATCCATGTGCCATGTTGATTTCCTGTACCCATTAAGTTGTCATTTAGCATTAAGTGTATCTTCTAATGCTGTCCCTCCCCCCTCCCCCCACCCCACAACAGTCCCCGGAGTGTGATGTTCCCCTTCCTGTGTCCATGAGTTCTCATTGTTCAATTCCCACCTATGAGTGAGAACATGCGGTGTTTGGTTTTTTGTCCTTGCGATAGTTTACTGAGAATGATGTTTTCCAGTTTCATCCATGTCCCTACAAAGGACACGAACTCATCATTTTTTATGGCTGCATAGTATTCCATGGTGTATATGTGCCACATTTTCTTAATCCAGTCTATCGTTGTTGGACATTTGGGTTGGTTCCAACTCTTTGCTATTGTGAATAGTGCCGCAATAAACATACGTGTGCATGTGTCTTTATAGCAGCATGATTTATAGTCCTTTGGGTATATACCCAGTAATGGGATGGCTGGGTCAAATGGTATTTCTAGTTCTAGATTCCTGAGGAATCACCACACTGACTTCCACAATGGTTGAACTAGTTTACAGTCCCACCAACAGTGTAAAAGTGTTCCTATTTCTCCACATCCTCTCCAGCACCTGTTGTTTCCTGATTTTTTAATGATGGCCATTCTAACTGGTGTGAGATGGTATCTCACTGTGGTTTTGATTTGCATTTCTCTGATGGCCAGTGATGATGAGCATGTCTTCATGTGTTTTTTGGCTGCATAAATGTCTTCTAATGAGAAAGTTTTCCAGGGCAGACTTCCAGTGATTGACCAGCACCAGGGATGAAGGCCTAGCACCCTTGTCCCAAAACATGATAACTCAAAAGGGCCATTCCAGCCACAGAGCTCCCTGTGGAATTGACAGAGGGCAGGGATTGCATTGCATTCCAATCTCCTCCCTCTCAGCAACCTGCCTCTTTCCCAGTCACACTATATCCTGAAGGCTCTTTGTGGGGAGGAACTTTACTTTGTTCACCAATGTCTATGCTACTCAGCCCAAAGGCCTGGAACTCAACTGCTTAACAACCTTTTATCACATTGAATCAAATCATTCACCACTGTGCCAAGAAATAAAAGAATGTTTTACCTAATATACCATGATATCTAACCTTGTCTAGAAGTGTGATTCAAACAGGTCAAAGTTTGCCTTATTCGCTATAGTTGGATTTCTAGTTTGCACAAATAGATCACAACAGTTCAATTACAAGGATCATGTCTGGAATAAAAGGAACCTGTCTATAACTCTCTGTCTTACCTTTTCCACATCGCCCAGACCTTCGGTGTCCAGAAGGACCAGGGTGTGGTTTGGCTTGGAGGGGTGGGGCACGCACCACATCCAGATGCCCTTGGTTTCAGACTGCACTGTGGAGCCCAGAGGGAAGCCTGCAGGGAAGAGGAGGAAGCTAAGCACAGGGACAGCAGAGGAGCCAAGCCGCCCTTCGGCCACAACATCAGACTGGTTGGATTGTAACTACCCCAACATACATGATGGTGCTTTCTGTATTTCCTCAAGAATGGCTTACTTTGTGAATAATCTATATAAAAAAGCAAGGGACATTAAATGTGAGAACGATGCCAAGTAACGGCTCAAAATGGAGACAAAGAGAAATCTATGAATCAGACAAAAAGGAGGTCACTGATAACAGGAACATCTTAAAAAGTGGTGGGGTTCAAAGTCAGAGAAGAGTGGGTTGAAGAAAGACACGAGAAGGAAAAAACTCAAAAAGGGAAATTGAGATCTTTTTTTGCATGGAAAAGTGATTAAAAACTAAAACAAACACAAAAACAAAACAGAAGTTGGTGGCCACATGGGATGTGGAACTCAGGAAGGGTTTTCAAGATTATATAGATTAAAACATCTTTGTATGTTGATGGGAATATTACATGAGGAAAGCAAAATATGTTGTAAGACAAAGGAGACACAATTACAGGAGCCCAGGACTTGAATACACAAGGGAAGGTAGGATTCTGGGCACTAGTAATGTACAGTTTCCTTAATGGGAATGAGGGAAAAAATATGAGAATGGATTATTGTAAGGTAGTGGTTTGGTGGTAAGAATTGGAATGAGAAGCTTGGTTTATTGAAAGGAATTGGAGTCTACCTTCATGTGCTCTGGGGTAGAGAATCAAGAAGCTGAGATATAGCTGGAATCAAGCAACTGGCCTGTGTCCCAGGATACCACTTACCATGATTCTGTCCTGCCAGATGGTTCATCAAGTAGGATTTCCCTGTACGGTAGAGTCCTACAATGGCCACCACCACCAGTGGCTGAGAAATCTTTTCAAGAATCTGTATAGCTTGCTGGTTCACCAACAGCTTCTCATGGTTGTTTTCCACCAGGCAAATGGGGGCCAACATTTTGGGTCCAGATTCCATGGCAACTGCCAACCTAGAAGAGCCTCCCAGTAGAAATAACGTTACATTGTCATTCTCTGTCTCAGTGTTTCCCAAGCACCCATCAACACAGGACTAATGAGACTTCTATGTTTCTACTGGACAACATGTAATCTAGCATTAGCTGACTGCAGAAGGCTTCTTTTATCACTCTCCCAAATCTGTAATGACGTTTAGTGATGAAACATGGAACATTATCTTCTTCAAAGTTTTACTTCAGTAGTACTATTAAAATCCAAGTAATCGTTACCATAATAGGGGGCCCACCAATACTCCAAGTCCTGTGATGCATGCCTTAAGTATCCGACCCCACTGACACAAAAATCTGCAAGTTAGAGATTATTATAGCCACAAATACACAAATGATATCATGAGTCTTACAAAGGATGAATGCAGAAATCATAGAACCCGGCTTACAAACCTGGACAATTGAGTAAAATAGCAGGCTAGGAAGTTGTAAGTCTTTCTCTCCTTGGAGACATCACAAAACAACTTTAAAAAAATGGCTAAAATGATCTTATAGGAGCTCTGGAAAACAGGCATAAGTCTATAGCAATCAGGCAAATGTCCAATATTTTTAAAAGGCACATTCAAAATGGTAGGCGATTTCATGGCATTTTGTTTGCCAGTTCTGCCCACTCCACTCAGTAACATGGTCTTAGTTTGGAGGAGGTGGTTTTTCACTTCCCAGTTCTCTCCCTTGAAGTGGAGGGAGCAAAGAAGACCTTATTTGCAACACACTAACCTGACTGGGAGCTACCTCTTCTGGTTTCTGTTCTGCCTACCTTGGATTTCTGGTATGTCATACACAATGATTTCTTGTGTATGATACCAAAACCACTGGAAACAAGTGAAAAAAATTAGATACACCACACTTCATCATAATTAAAAACTTTTGTGCATCAAAGAACACTATCAACAGAGTAAAAAGGCAACCTATGGAAAGGGAGAAAATATTTGCAAATCATGTTTCTGATAGAATACATAAAGAACTCCTAAAACTCAATAGCAACAATAGCCAAAAATAAAAATTCAAAAATGGATAGACTAGATGTTTCTCCAAAGAAGAAATGGCCAATAAGCACATGAAAACATGCTCAACATCATTAATCACTAGGCAAATGAAAATCAAAACTACAATGAGGTAACATGTTAGACCCACCCATTAGGACTATTAGTTTTTTAAAAAAGCCCAAAACCTCAAAACAGAAAACAGGTGTTAGCTAGGATGTTGAGGATTTGGAACCTGTGTGCACTGTTTATGGAATGCAAACTGGTACTGTCATTATGAAAACAGTACGATGGTTCCTTGGAAAACCAAACATAGAATTAACATTTGATCAAGCAATTCTACTTCTACGTATACAGTCCAAAAAATTAAAGGCAGGGACTCACACAGGTACTTGTATATCAATGTTTATGGCAGCATTATGCACAATAGCCAAAAGATGAAAACAGCTCAAATGACTATAAACAGATGAATAAACAAAATGTTGTATATACCTACAATCAGCTATTATTCAGCCATAAAAATGTAGGAAATTATGACACATGCTACAACATGGATCACCTTGAAGACATTATTCCAAGTGAAATATGCCAGACACAAAAGAAGAAATATTATATGAGGTACTAGAATAATCAAATACATTGAGACAGAAAGTAGAAGTGTAGCTACCATGGGCTGGGGGAGGAGGGAATGTAGAATCATTGTTTAAATGTAGAGAGACTCAGTTTACAATGATGAAGTTCTGGAGATGGCTGCACAACTAATGTCACCAAAGTATATTCTTAATTAGTAAAATAGTAATTTTATTAAGTATATTTTACCAACAAAAAAGAGAGTAAAAGACAAAAGCCTGGATAATCAGGCAACCTATTACGCTGTGTTATGCTACTGCAACCACTTATCTGTCAGAATAATCTACCTCAAAGACAGTGGTTATGCTATAAGGTTTTTGATCAACAACCTGCAGTAACTTTTTAATCATCATCATATACTGAAACTTGTTCTCTAATGCATCACTGTGACCTTATATGTTTGTCTTTTATCTACAGGTTTGGAAGAGTGATGAGAATAGAAGGGAGAAGGGAAAGGATCCACTATAGGATGAGGAAACTCTAGAGAATACCGGCTATCTTTCCAAAAGAGAACCAGGAGAATGTCCAGAATCTAAAGAATTCAAGTACAGCCGGGCGCGGTGGCTCACGCTTGTAATCCCAGCACTTTGGGAGGCCGAGGCGGGCGGATCACGAGGTGAGGAAATCGAGATCACGGTGAAACCACGTCTCTACTAAAAATACAAAAAAAACTAGCCGGGCGTGGTGGCGGGCGCCTATAGTCCCAGCTACTCGGAGAGGCTGAGGCAGGAGAATGGCGTGAACCCGGGAGGCGGAGCTTGCAGTGAGCCGAGATTGCGCCACTGCACTCCAGCCTGGGCGACAGAGCGAGAGACCGTCTCAAAAAAAAAAAAAAAAAAAAGAATTCAAGTACAGGCTGAAATACTTAGCCTAGAAGGGTCAGGTTCTCCGCAATTTACTCCCACAGATAAGAAAAAGAATAACAATACATATAATATTACATATTATATAGAGAGATAAATTATAGATATCTAGAGAGATAAATTACGTACATATATATTAATAGATAAGTTAGATTTCTTTTTGAGAGATAAAGTCAGTGTCACTTTTGGGTGAATCGAGATGAAAGGCATATGGGATTTAATTGTAATATTTTTAGAGGTGAAGTTTAATTCCATAAATTTAGTATTGAAAGTACAATTATTCTGTAGATCTCCTGGCACATTTTTATTGCCATTATATTAAAATGGTTTTCTATGATACCTGTATTTCCTTATAATTAGAAAAATGTAAACATAATATTGTCTTCAAATGTCTCAAATACTCAGTTTTGAATTGATATGTCAAACATTCAAGATGCATCTAATGCCACCAAAAATACCAGCTCTATCATTCACTACTTATGTGGCCTTGACCAAGGAGCTTCATCTAGCTGAGCCTGTTAATTATAGGGGCCTGTGAGTTAAATCATACATGCAACCTGGAGGGTGTTTTGATAATAAAATGAGACATTATAAGTTTATATCTTTGCATAGCATGCACCACAAAATAGGATTTCAGTAAATGTTGAATTAAATGGAGGTTACTACGATAATTACAATAACAATTGGTCCATTAGATTATATATTTCAACAAAATATACAAACTATAAGTTACTAAGAAATAAAAGCTGCAAATAAATTTTTCACGGGAGCAAAACTGTAAAGTTCAAGCACGCTGTTGCTGTACAACCTGCTCTTGTCTGATTCTTCACTGAGGGGAGTAAGGAAAATGGAGATCAAACACGAGGTCCTGATTTCCACAATGAAATGCATTGTAATGGGATGTGTAACGTGTTCATCACATTATAGTGACTGCAACTGTACGGTCCCTTCTTTAAAATGAACAATAAAGGCAGCTCTAGGAAGATGTGGCTGCTCCTGCAAACAACTTTATATAAACCAGGCCTCTGGTTTCTTAGCTGTGTGGGAACCACAGACCTTTTAACTTCTACTAAATGAAATACAGCTGTTCAATCCTATTCAGGACTGGTTTTCACACTCTGATGTACATAAGAATCACCTGATCACTCTGATGATAGTTTCTTTTGCTGTGCAGAAGCTCTTTAGTTTAATTAGATCCCATTCTCAGCAAACTAACACAGGAACAGAAAACCAAAAAGTGCATGTTCTAACTGGTAAGTGGGAGTTAAACAATGAGAACACATGGACACGGGGTGGGGTGGGGTGGGGTCGGGGTGGTGGGAAACTCACACACTGGGGCCTGTCGGTGGGTGGAGGGCAAGGGGAGGGACAGCATTAGGACAAATACCTAATGCATGCGGGGCTTAAAACCTAAATGACGGATTGATAGGTGTAGCAAACCACCATAAGACATGGTGGTTTCAAAAAAAATCTTTTTGATTTTAAACATAGTTTCTATTCTTCATCTTTTTTTTTTTTTTTAAAGAATCACCTGAGAGGATTGTTCAAACCCAGATTCCCAGGCCTAAGTATCTATCTGTTTAGCAAGAGCTGCAAGTGACTCTGATGTTCCTATGGGAAACTAACACCCCCACCCCCGCCCCCCACACACACAGAGTTTGGACTATATAGTTATTTTTAAGTAATAAAGACCAGCGATGTGGGGCCTAAGTTTATTTCTATGTAGAGATCTAAAGAGCTCTTATTCTGAAGCTTTCCTAAGTGTGACCACTAGAAAGATAGACAAGAAACTCTCCCTTCCAGTATAATTGCGTGGAAGCTCCTTGTTCTCTGCATTCTGGGGCCTGCCGCAGGACTGAGAGAGAGAGCCAGGCAGGCGCCCACCAGGGCTCATTCCAGGCCACTCACTGCTGTCCTGAGTTGATGATCAGGGAACAGCACATCCAGGGGGACGTGGCGTGCCTGGCTGTCATTAGTTCAGGTGGAGAAGCTGAGCTTCCCCAGAACTAAAGCCAGCCACAGGCTCCTGCAGGCCAGGCAGCAGGCACCCTGCACTTCCTGCCCATTTCTCAGTTGCCACTCTGAATCAGAAACCAAGTCTTGAGTTAGGAACTAAGTTGCATTTAAAAGAAAGTGTACATACCTGCTCTACAGCACTGCAGGTCCAAGAACAGCTTTCAGTTGCCTCACTCACCTCTTGTTTTCTTTCCTCCTTTTACTTTTCTGTTCTTTCCTTTATAAAAGGGAAAAAAAAGCTGAGTAAGCTAGTTGTTTCCAAAATGGGATGGGGCAGTAAAAATAAACTTGGAAATAAAATTAATCCATGCTATTAACAAAGTGTTAGCAGAGCCATGCCTGAATCATCTGATGTGAGTTTGAGGATGGGTGTTGGGTGCAGGGGTGAGAGGAGGTCAGAAAAAGCCACAGATACTGCACAGTCACACCTTAGCAAGCACAGTCCTGTCAGCTTTCTTTTGTCTTTCCCATCTTAGAAGGCTTCACAGGCTTTCTTCTTGATACCGTTCCCAGGTGGCTTTAGTTTCCTAGGCACACAAGAAAAACAGGAAATCTACAGTAGTCACATAAGCAAAGCTTTAGAAACCAAGAATATTTTAAGATTTTTCTCTTAGTGGGAATTCTTGAGTTCTGGGGTCTTTAGTTAGTGAAGAACTTTTGATATTTTAAATGTGTTCACACATGCGCACACACACACAGACACACAGAGGAGAAAGAGAGAGAGAGAGAGATCTAAAGATATTACTGGTTTAAAAAAAGAATGAACCAGTCTTTTATAGCAACATGGATGGAACTGGAGGTCATTATCTTAGGTGAAACAACTCAGAAACCGAAAGTCAAATACCACATTCTTACTCATAAGTGGAAGCTAAATAATCTGCATACATGGACATAGAAGGTGGAATGTGCAGTGCACAAGCTCCTATGAGAATCTAATGCTGCTGCTGATCTGACAGGAGGCAGGGCTCAGGCCTTAGTGCTCTCTCCCTGCTCACATCCTGTGTGGCCCAGTTTCTAATAGACCATGCTCTGGGGGTTTGGGACCCTTGATGTGGACTATTTATCCAACAACCCATAGTTTCCATTGGTCGAGACTTGTCCCCAGGGACTTTAACTATTTTGAATTCACAAGCTGCCCTTGGGCAAAATAGACACCCTTTCACGGCTTGGAGAAACATCTGAGTGAGAAAAGGAGAAAGACTCTCTACAGAGGACATAGCAGCATACTGGGACTGTCCGCTATGGCTGCACTGCTAAATGGATTTGAGAACAGAAGCAAGTGGCAGAATGAGCAGACATGAGTTTTGGCAATAACTTAGGCTGAGGATTTGGGGAGTGTGGTAGACTAATCTGAATACTCTATTCAGACAAAGATTTGTGTTAAAAATGTAAAATTCTGGGCCGGGTGCGGTGGCTCATGCCTGTAATCCCAGCACTTTGGGAGGCCGAGGCGGGCTGATCACGAGGTCAGGAGATCCAGACCATCCTGGCCAACACGGTGAAACCCTGTCTCTACTAAAAATACAAAAAAATTAGCCGGGCGTGGTGGCGGGCGCCTGTCGTCCCAGCTAGTCCAGAGGCTGAGGCGGGAGAATGGCGTGAACCCGGGAGGCGGAGCTTGCAGTGAGCCGAGATCGTGCCACTGCACTCCAGCCTGGGCGACAGAGTGAGACTCCATCTCAAAAATAAAAAAAGGAAAATTATGAATTAAAAAATGTTTAATATTTTCAAAAGCAATATTAAAAATTGACTAATTTGTCATGAATGATCTTAAAGACCAAATTCCAAGAGAAGGTGAACGCGCCCAAAGAGTTAAGTGGAGTATTGAAGCTGTTTTTTTTTCTAATAGCATTTGCCAACCAAGGGAATGCGACCTTCAGTTTGGAAGGCATTTGTGAAGAGGCCAGAAGTCAAAGACCAGAGCTTGTCTAAAGTAGAGTCTAGTAGGAGGCCTCCTTTAGATGTTATAAAACTAAACCAGTGATTTTTAATACTTGCTGCACATAAACATCAATTGGGGTTCTCCTTAAAAACCTGAGCTCTGATCCATCACCAGAGACTCTGATTTAGTAAGTCTAGAGTTGAGGGTGAGTGTGAGTGTTTTTTTAAAGCCTCGCCCCACCTCCAGGTGGTTCCAGTTGCAGTCAAGGAGGCAAAGAACTGGAGTAAATGTTCAGAGCGAGTGTGAACTAGAACTAGCAGGGCAAGCAGGTTTAGGATTGGCTAGCTGGACTAATTTCAGTGGGCTCTGGGGCAGAGGGATTGTCCTTACTTTTGGTATTTGGCCTTTGGGTGAGTAGGGCAGATGGATAGTGGCACAGAGAATGAGAGCCAACAAAGAAAGTGGTGGGGCGTGGGCTCCAGGTTGGTTGGTTTGCATATGAAAGGCACACTTGCAGGAGAATCCTGTAGTATCTCCAAGAACTGGCAAGCCCAGGGAGGGTCCGTCTCTCCAGGATCGGCAAAGCCCCAAGATGTCTAAAGCTTTAGATAGGGAAACTAGAAAATGTGGTAATTACAGGGTTACATATATTGGATGGTCCATGAAGTCAAGCCAGGAGCTTAGCACAAAACACCCAGAATAGTCAAAGTGACCTGAGAACGAAGAACAAAGCTGGAGGCATCACACTTCCTGATTTCTAAATGTATTTCAAATCTACAGTAATTAAGACAGTATGGAGCTGACATAAAAATAGACACACAGATGAATGAAACAGAATAGAGAGCTCAGAAATAAAATACAATATTTTGAAAATATATTGAAAAGGTTCTCAACATCACTAAGAATCAGAGAAATGCAAATCAAAACAACAGTGATATATCACCTCCTACCTGTTAGGATGGCTATTATAAAAAAATAGATGAGCATTGATAAGGATGTAGAGAAATCGGAATCCTTTTACACTGTTGAGAATGTGAAATGGTGTGGCAACTCTGCAAAACAGTATAGAGGTTTCCCAAAAAATTACCTATTATATGATCCAGCAATACCACTCCTAGGAATATATTCAAAATGATAAAAATCAGAATCCTGAAGAAATATCTGCTCTCCCATGTTCACTGTAGCATTATTCACAATAGCTAAGATATGAGAAAACACAAATGTCCATCAACAGATAAATGGATAAAGAAAATCTGGTGTATGTGTGTGTGTGTGTCTGTGAGAGAGAGAGTATTATTCAACTTTAGAAAACAAGTATGTTCTGTCATTTGAAACAACATGGATAAACCTGAAGGACATTATGCTAAACAAATAAAGCCAGTTACAGAGGACAAAAATTGCATGTCCTCACTTATATGTGGAATCTAAAATAGACTCATGAAAGCAGAGAATTGAATGCTGATTGCCAAGAGTACAGGGGGAGGGAAATGGGGAGTATATTCAATGGGTTTAAGGTTTCAGTCATAAAGATAAGTAAATTCTAGAGATCTAGTGTACAACATAAGAACCATAGGGCATAGCTATAGTTAAAAATAGTGTATTATACACTTGAAAATGTGCTAAGAGGCCAGATCCATGTTACATGCTGTTACAAAACAAAAGCAAATAGCAACAGCAACAACAAACAGGCAGGAGGAAACTTAGAGGGGATGGGTATGTCTATTACCTTGATTGTGGTGACGATTTTTTAAGTGTATGCAACTCATTAAATTATATATAATAAATATATGCATTTAAAATATGTCAGTTATACCTCAGTGAAACTGTTTATAAAATAAATAGATAAATAAATATTCTTGTTTGCAGGTAGGGGAAATTGATAATTGAAATAAAAACCTTAACTTGCAAAACTGTACTGCGGTTCACAAAGCAAATAAACTGCGCCAAATCATAGCATGCAGAACAAATTGGCCAAGCTCAAACTTTTTTTAACACCAGCTCATTCAGCTGTATAGCTTCTTGAAGAGCAGACAGGTCTACTGATCTAACAACTCATCAGGAACCCATGAGTTCTAAAGGTGAAACTCCTGACTGTGGCAGTAACTCACTTAGTTTATAAATTCTGGCCAGTTCCTGCCAAGATCATCCTATTTTAACGCCAAACCCCTGTATCCTTTCTACCTCCCCACTTTTGGATGCCCTATAGTTCTCTATGGTTGCATTCTTCCTTGCTGCACCAAGCAAAGAGATCTAACTTTTTCCTCATGTATTTTGGTTTTTATATGTTTAAAATATAAATAGAAAAATAAAAAGAAGAAAACTTATAAATTTGAGTTGAAAAATAAAATTACATGTATATCTATGTGGATATAGATATAGATATTGGTTTAGACCACTAAAAGATTCTTGAAGAAATAGCACTGTAATATTAATGAGCAAATCCAGCATCCATATTTTTGTTTACAAATAATTTTTACCCACTTTAAGAAAAAGAAAACAAAACAGTGCTCCTTGGAGAAATCTCAGGTTCCAGGAATAGGGAGAAAACACAAGGTGTGGCTGTGACGTATTCCTGTGACAGAAAGCAAAAGCACACTCAAAGATTAACAGGATCACATGAAAAAGGGACAGAAGCTAGCTTACAGGCACTCCCTGCAGACAAATTCTGGACAATGGGTACATCACAAAGAATCATGACTATCAGTGATTATAATCACATAATCTGAGCAAGGTTCTAGATCCAGTTGCCAGTCTATGGCCAACAGAGGAGAAAGAAAAACAAGGCAAACTACACCATGTGGAAATAGGGAAGCAGATCCTGAGGGACATAAAAAAACTGATCTGGATTTTTGAAAACATCAATGTGATTTGAAAATGAATAATAATTTTTAAACTAGCTTTCTAGATTGAATTCTAATAGATATGCAAATACAAGTATAAGCCTTGTTTTGATCCTGGTTCAAAACCATTAATATGTGTAAACCGAATACCTACAAAAGTATCTTTAAAGACAAAAGGGAAATTTAAATATGAGCAGATTATTAAGTTATATTAGAGAATTATTATTATTACTAACTTTCCTAGGTATGCTAATAGCAGTGTGTTTATTTAGGCAAATATACTCATCCTAGGAAGATGCATGCTGAAGTATTTAATAACGAAGTATGAAAAAGTCTTCAAATTACTTTTAAATGGTTCATCATAAAAAGTGTGCAGAGAGAGAATAAGTTTGCCAAAATATTAACACATTTTAAATCCTGATCAAAGTTATGTGGGTGTTCATTGCTCTATTCTTTTTACTCTACTGTATGTTTAAAATATTTCTATTTACAATGTTGAAAGGGAGAAAAGAATTGTCCTACTGCACAAAGACATTCTTGCCTTGTTAAAAATATTTAAAAGGGGACCTGGCATGGTGTCTCACACCTGGAGGAAAAATAAAGCAACAGCAGAAAGAGCCCACAGGAACTCTCTCGTGCCCAGGAGGAAGGTCAGTCTGGACACCAGACAAGGACCGTCCTGATCCCAGCTAGAAATAGTCCAACAGGTGGCAGCTCTTTCCATTCCAAAGTGAGCTATCAACTATCTACATGGAGAAGCTTCATGCACTTTAATGAAGAAATTGCTTCTGCTTTCTCCTTTGACTCCAGACCTTGGTACTGAGACAAGAAAATAAGGAAGAACTACTCATGTACTACCGGCACCCCCAGGAAACGAGCTGAGTCTATCAAATTAAACCAAAGACCTGGTAAAGCTGTGACTGTGGGTCAAAGTCCTGGCTGCAGCCAGAGATGGAGGCAACTCACCAGGAGCCCATTGGTGGGAGCCAGGTGATAATTCCACCAATTCCCCCATTTGGCCATCAGTTTCGAGGATATCGTGCTTCTCAGCAGATGTCCACATGAGGGCAGCAGAGGGATTTTAAGAGTTGAAGCGCTCTCTACAGAACAGAGAGACAGAAACACAGAGATAGAGGGAGACAGAGAGACGGAGGAAGACAGAAAAAGAGAAAGAATTAATAAACAGCTATGTTTACATATTCTCGCTTTGGGACAAGACTGGATTTCCAAGAGGCAACACACAGTGAGTGCTTCCAGAGGTGAGTGAAAGTTATTTAGGGAAAAAAGTTTATAAACGTGAAAGTTTACAGGAAGAGATTCAGGGAAGATAAGCCAAAGGCAGTAGAAGAAAGAGGTAAGGACATCTGAATCCATCAGAACTCGCATATTACTAAGTGAAAGAAGCCAATTTGAGAAGACTGGATATATGTGATTCCAACTATATGACATTGCGGAAGGGGCAAAACCATGGAGACAGTAAAAGGATAATGATTTCCAAGAGTTGAAGGGAGAACGGCGTGAATAGGCAGAGTGAAGATTATTAGAGCAGTGTAACTATTCTGTATGACGCTATAATAGTGGATACCTGACATTATGCATTTGCCCCATGGAATGCACAACACCAAGGGTAAACCTAATGTAAACTATGAACTTTGTGTGATAATGATGTGTCAATGGAGGTCCGTAAATTGTCACACAAGTGCCACGCTAGAGCAGGATATGAATAGTGGGAGAGGTTATACTTGCGTGGGAGCAGTGGGTACCTGGGAAATCTCTGTACCTTCTGCTCAGTATTACTGTGAACCCAAAACTGCTCTAAAAATAGTATGTTAAAAAACAACAACAAAGACCATTTACTTACTGCTTCTGAACTGCCATATGCAATAGACATAAAGGAAATGCTCTCATAGTCCAACAGGCCCAGAAGTCTGAATATCCACTGATACAGAACCATCTTTTTTGTCCTCCAAAAAAGTACCCCTAAGGTACTCTAATTTCTTTTTCCTTTAACCTATCTCCTTCTTTTACCTTTGCCCTTAGGCCCACACCCTCATCCCCAATTTCTGCTGTCTTATATAATGTCATTCCTTTGGAGCCAATGCTAGGTGACAGCTACCTAGGCTGATAAACTTATCTATGGCTTTAGGTGATTTGCACTCTTCTCTGGTTTTTAAGCATGAAAGTGACTGACTATTTATTGGAAGACCTTAGGGTTTTTCCAGTGAACTTATGTCAACACAACCTTGCAGACTGAGGGGCCTTGCTGCATAGACAGATGGTGAAGCTGCTCCCTGCACTAATCTGCTGCCGTCATCCCATTAGCAAATGTTAGCTAAGCATTTACTCTGCACTGGGCACTGTACTTAGGAAGTCAAACACGTAATACATGATCTCTACCTTTAAAAAGGTTCCAGGTAACTAGATAGTTACAGAGTAGAAGCTGTTAAGCTCCACAAGTAGCTTTCTAGGACCTTCACCACAAGCAAGCAGTGTGTGTCTAAGATCTGCTACAAAGTGTGATTATTCTTCTCTTGATCCACGGTTGACACATGCATTCCTGTCACCATCAAAGCGTTTTTTAAAATGGCTGTTTCCATAGGACACACTTTTACAGTTTTGTTGGTCATTTTGCCCCAGTGACTCTGTGGGCAGTCCGGACAGCAGGGTTTTGTAGAGCATGCCAAGAATCCTGAGTTGAACTCAGCATGACTCTCGCTTCATTCCTCCCATTGGCTCTTTCCAACTCCAACATGGCTTTGGAGATTCAGTCCACACATGGCAGAGACTAGGTGCTGATTAATTGTTGGCCGAAGCTTTTTATTTTCAAAGCTTAAGCTGAATCATTTTGAGTAAAATTTAACCAAAACAACCATCATATTCCTTAGTGTTGAGCTGCTATAGTAATCAAGTGATGCTTCTTCTATATTTATTGATTTAGCCTGAATGAGTCTCCTCCGCAACTGGTTACTTTTCAGAAAGGCCAAATAAACCATATAGGAGAGCATCTTTGTTATCTTGGTGTGAAAAAGATGTTTTTAAGAAGACTCCAAAAGATCATCATGATAGAGGGAAAATTGTTGAATTTCTTTTCATTAAGAGAATCTCCCAATCCATAAAATACAGATGATTTGGCAAAGCTAGTTACAGCACCTAAAATTGATGTAATGTCTACATCTCGGTATATGTAGAATATTCAACATTATAATAGATACACACACGTATATGTGATAAACTTAACAAAAAGCTGAGAGAGTTTGAAAGAAATTTTAAATGTATTAACCCAGCAAATAAGTAATATCTAGAACATTCAGGAGACACCAACAAATTTACAATCAATAAAAACTAAAAGCTAATTAAAACAGTGATAAGCAACAAATTTATGTTAATATAAATTACATATATTTTTGTATTCATAGAATGAAAAAACCTAAAAACTGGTAAATGTGTAGTGTTCAACCCTACTACTGTTAAAAAGTAAGTCTGACACCACTTTGTACCCATCATATGAAAAAGTAGAGTCAGAAAACACTAAGCATCAGCAAAAAGATGCTGAAAAAGAACATTTGTTTCTCTGGTGGAAGAAGAAATGGTGTATTCTTTTTAGAGAGCAATCTGGCAATACTTATCCCGTAACTATACTTTCAACTACTGGATGCTTATGCCAGAGCAATTGTTTTCAAGTCCTGTACAGGGACACACACATGCATATGCATCTTTGCCAGGGGTTATTGAAGCATCCTAGATGCCCATCACTGCAGAGTGGATAACTAGCATGCTGGATGGACAAATCTTGAACAACACAATAATGAGTTAAAAAAACGTTGTAAATGTATTGTACATCCCATTTAATTAAAAACAAATACATAATGCTTGTGCACGTATACTAGCCATGTTATTATTCTCATTTTACCCATGAGGAAGCAGAAACTCAGAGAGGTTATGTTATTTGCCTAAGGTCAAACAGTTAGTAAGCGGCATAGCTGGGATTTGAATGTAGGTCTGTATAACTCTGAATCTCATACACTATATTCCTTGGTATCTGTTCACATATTAAGAAATAAGTGAAGCTACCAAAAATAAGTTCACTTTTTTTTTTACTCCATTTCCCAGTTCTCCATCATTGACCACTATGGTTTCTTTGGTAGGCTGAATGATGCTCCTTAGATATGCCCACATCCTGACCTCTAAAACCTCTGAATATTTCCTTGTATGGTAAAAGAAACTTTGCAATTGTGTCCTAGTCAAGGATCTTGAGATGAGGGGATTCTCCTGCATTACCCAAGGGGGCACAATGAAATCACAACAGTATTTATATTAAGGACGTAGGAGAAGTCAGAGAGGAGTAGGAGACATAATGATGAAGCAAGAGGTGGAAGTGATCCCAGGAAGGGGCCATGATCAAGGAGTGCAGGGGCCTCTAAGGGCTGAAAATGGTGAGGAAATGGATTTTCCCCTAGCGTCTCTAGGAGGACTCAACACCTTGACCTCCCTCTAGACCTAAGAGATTACATTTGTGTTCTTTTCAGCTACTAACTTTATGGTAATTTGTTACAGTGGCAACAAGAAACTAATATAGTTAGTAATAATTCAGACTCACTTCATGGTATTTCTGTTAGTGGTGGAAGAGATCTGAGTTACCCTGAGTTACTGAGAGCATATTCATGGGGGTCTGCAGCAACTTCAGCCCTTGTCTTCTCAGAAGAAAGAATTTGACTGAGGGGCATAAAGCAGAAAAAGAGACTGAGGCAAGTTCCAGAGCAGAAGGGGAAGTTTATTAAAAAGGCTTTAGAAGAGGAAAGAAAGGAAAGAACCCTTAAAAGAAATCCAAGTGGGCACCTGAAGATCAAAGAGAGAAAAAGAGCCTTTAACCTTGATCCTAGAGCTTGATAGGCTGATCTCTTTCCCAGGATTCTTCCCTTAGGGTGGGCTGCCTGCATGTGGAGTGCTCTTCTTAACCTTGGGAACTGAGCACATGCAGTGTGTTTATGAAGTCGTGTGCATGCCCATCTGAGGCTTTCTTCCCTTTTCTGGTGGAGTGTAACTGGAAGGTCATATTTCACCACTTTGTCTCTTAACTGCACGCCCAGGAAGTTGCTTCTCCCTGGGGTCTGCATTTAGTTAACATTTTAATGTTAACAGGTGTGGGCCATCAGGAAAGGGTCTCTCCCTGACACCAGCTACCAATTTATTACTTTTAGAAATGCAATGTGAAAATTGCTTACCTATCACCGAACCTTTCTACTGCATTGGGGGAGAGGCCTCTCCTGTCCCACTCGTGCCTATCTATCTACCTGTAACATTTCAAGCTGTTGTAGGAGTAGTAGTTATGTTTCTAATAAGGTGCGACAGCTAGGTAATGCCAAATTTGAAAATGGAATTTGCATTTCTTGATTTCCTCAGTGCTAGGCTCTTTCCATTGCATCTTACAGTCAACAAGTGTAAAATATTTGAAATAATAGGTACAAGGAATTTAAAAGACAAGTAAAACGTAGACATTAAAAGTGGATAACTTGTTTCCAAGGGAGCACAGACATGAACACCAGGCATAGAAACCAAATAATTTCTGTGATTCGGTTGCAGTGAATACTCAAAGATATACAAAGAAACCTTTTCTGTGCTTAAACTCCTATACTGGCTATTTGTGATGTAGAACAATTCAGGTTTGATTCAACTGCACTAGCAACGCTATCTATATATACGGACGTGCTCTTAATATGAATCACTTCTATAGGGCAAGGATAGTAAAAAGAATGCTGTTACTGAGACTACTGTAATACTGTCCAAAAGTACTGGATTTGAAATCAGAATGGAGTTCAACTCTCAACTCTGCCATTAGCTCTGTGACCTGAAAAAGGCTCTGATATGTATGATACACACCACTCTATGTAAGATTTCTCACCCGTGGAATAGTGCATGCTCCATTACAGCTGTTCTGTGTTGTACTAAGCCAGGCAGTGGTATCCTGAGTAGATGGTGCTGTCCTAACAGACAGTGGTCTGAAGCCAGAAAGAGGAGCCTTGACATTCATCAAGTGCCTTCTGTGAGCCATGCTCCACACTTCACCTCTGCTGTGTTGGTCAATATTCACAATGTAAAAGGTTGCATTATAATACATATTTTACAGCTGAGGAGACAGATAACCAGAGAGCTCAAGTAACACACTCAAATTCATGGAGCACTTGCTAATTAGAACCAGTTCTGTTGACTTGAAATGTGGTCTGTGACACCGTCATAACTTACCTAAAGATTAAATAATAGTGACTCACACTCTGACAACACTTTTCAGGTTCCAGACACTTCCACACTTACTGATTTAAAACCATCAAGAACCCTGTGTCAAAGCCAAGAGACATCAAAAACAGGCTCAGATATATTTAAGAAATCTGTCCAAGGTAACACAGTTAGGAAATAATGGAGATGGTGGAACTTGAATTCAGGACTCTGACACCATGCCCTTTCCACTATGCCCTGGCACCCTACTCTACCACCACTAAAGGGAACTTGGATAAATTACTTAACATCTGTAAACTTCAATTCCCTCTACTAGGAGCTCTTTATTATAATAGCTGTCCATGAAGTCATCCTGAGGATTAGAGAAGTCTTAGGAAGTATTTTGCAAGTGTTTATGAACATACAAATGACAGGAGTATTTCAGCTTCCTTTGAGCAATGACCATCTGTGTCATCCAATTTAGCTCCGTACTTAAAAGTTGAGACATGATGATTATATCAAATTGGGGACTAAATACCTCTATGATACACACTTCTATAATGCTGGCAGAGGATGAGGGCTTAATAAACACGTGTTTTCTATTGTTGGTAGGAAAATAGCCATTGATCAATAACTGTTCAGAAAGATAAATGTAACAAATGCTCTAGTCATGGATAACAGCATTTAGGGCAATAGCCAGTCCATCAACTGGTGTTGAAACCCTAATACCATATTCCTGCATTTCTGTGCTAGGGAAGAATCCTTTTGTCCTGAATGAAGTTTAGTGTAATATTGAACCTGCTGTGGGAAGGAAAAACCCAGATCAAATTAACAGAAAAATTGTGTTAGGACAGTTTCCTGTCTTGATAAACAGGAAAAACCCCAACAGTCAACTCCCCACAAAGTGTATGTCCTTTCAATTTCGTTTCTCACAGACTCTTATCTGGATGTCTGTAAATCCGGCTGGACTTTCAGCTTCTAAGAACAGTCCGTTTCTCGAGGATCCAGACGCAGGAGGACAGAGCAATGGGTGAGAGAACTCCTCACGCTGCAGTGCCCAAACCAGGTAAGTTTGCTCCTAAGCTTTACCTTTCAAGTATATTTGGGTTAAAGAACAAACAACAAAAAATTCCCAAGCGCAGACTGCACACGGGGAGAGTGGAGACTTCACACTGGCGGGTAATAAAGGCAGTGGAGGAACCTCGCGGGGAAGCCTGATGCTGCTTGAACCCCTGAGCCCTTTGCTCCCTGCGGCCCAGCGTCTCCAGGTGGCCCACAGGCGGCGACCAGAGGCGCGCCGGTGTCTCCAGGATGCGCTGCTCCTCCTCGGGCTTCCTCCCAGAGCTGCGGCATTTTCTCCTGCAAAATACCATCATCTAGTATACATATACACAGGTTTTGCTTGTTTGTTTTATTACTTTTCTGTCCCCCACTAGAATATGTGATACCCTACCTTGTTTTAATCTCAGTTGACTCTCCCTTAGCTAAGAGAGCCAGACAGTCTCCATCTTGGCTCCTTCACTTGCAGCCCCTTACCCACCCGCTTCCTCAGGGACTTAACTTGTGCAAGCTGACTCCCAGCACATCCAAGAATGCAATTAACTGATGAGGAACTGTGGCAAGCTATACCCGCAGTTCCCAGTCATTCGCCCGGTTAATAGCACCCAGAGGCCCCGCATTTGTGTCTGGTTGATAAAGCCCAAAGCCCTGCTTCTATCACCTTGTGACAGACTTAAAGCCCTTGCACCTAGTACTGTTTACTTTCCTGTAACCATTTATCCTTTTAACTTTTTGCCTACTTTACTTCTGTAAGATTGTTTTAACTAGACCCTCTCCCCCAACCTCCCCTTTCTAAACCAAAGTATAAAAGAAAATCTAACCCCTTCTTCCGGCTGAGAGAATTTTGAGCACTAGCCGTCTCTCGGTCGCCGGCTAATAAAGGACTCCTGAATTGGTCTCAGAGTGTGGCGTTTCTCTGTAACTCGCTCGGTTACAACAAATAGAGCTCCAAGAGGCAGAAGTTTGTATCAATTATGTTCCTTGCTTGTTGCTGAGAATCTAGAATGGTGTTAATTAGCACATGGTAGGTACGCAATACTCTTTATTAAATTAATGAGAGAGCAAATTCTTCTGGAATGCCTGCAGCCTTTTCTAACCACTCCTCATCTCCTTTATGTAACATCCTGCCCCTATTTATTCCAAGAGTTTACTGATCCTGTGGCTCTGTCATCAGTGCCTTGATTTTCTTATTCTGTTTATTTTATGCATCACCTTGACAAGGCATTTTTAGCGTTCTTGTAAGAATCATAAATAATGCACAGAACAGATCCGTACTAGTCCTTGATATGCTAAACTAAGTATTTTTCCATTAGAAACGTACAAAATGTAGAAATTTTATATGCCATTCCACAAGCAAAAAGCTAATATGTATGTGCCTTAGGTAGCCCTTAGAGATGACTTCAAGATCTTGTATTCTACTGAGTGTTTTTTCTGGGTTACAGGTTATCCAGAATCTGAATCCATCATGATGGCCCCCATTTGTCTAGTGGAAAACCAGGAAGAGCAGCTGACAGTGAATTCAAAGGCATTAGAGATTCTTGACAAGATTTCTCAGCCCGCGGTGGTGGTGGCCATTGTAGGTCTATACCGCACAGGAAAATCCTATCTCATGAATCGTCTTGCAGGAAAGAGCCATGGTGAGTGTGGTCCTAGGACAGGAGCCATTTACTTGGAACCAGTGATAACACAACTGATCACACCCCCTCTAGGGTCATCCTAAAGAAGGGCATGACTTCTCCCAATGAAGAAAACTTCTAATTCTCACCACTAAATTTACAATCTCAAATATATATCACTCTTTAGTCCAATAGTAAAGAATCATCTCAACCCTATCGAAAGATCCGTTCCGTGGGTCTTCTTGATCCCATCTACACTCACCTCTTCAGGGGCTCAGCCCCAGCAATTATTCCCTTTCTTTCTCATTCATCACTTTTGTGTAGGATACCTGGTCACTTCAAATAGTACACAAATATGGTTTAATAGATCCTGTTTTAAAAAACAAATATGAAGAAGGACAGGCATTATAATTCTTGTGTATCCTCTATTTAAATTGGGCTACCATTTCTAATTTTTTGCTTCATTTCATGGCAAAACTTTGATAAATTATATTCCCTTCTAGTTAGTGTTTCTAATATGTGAACTATGACACATAAAGAAGAGTATGTGCAACATACCTGTACAGTGAAGTTAATAAATATAAAGTGAATACATGAGAAATCACTCTCCAGATCAAGAAATAAAACATTACCAAACCTAAACATCCAAAAATCATACCCTGTCATACCTTCACTAGAACTCACCAGTGTTTTTGTTTTCAGGGCACACTTCTTTGACTCTTGGTTTTTAAAAATGGTTCTACATAATATATATGCATTCTAAAAAATAGTTTAGTTTGGTCTGCTTTTAAACTTTACATAAAGGAAATTATATTGTGTGTATTTTTGGATGTCTTGCTTCTTTTGCTCAATAAGAAGTTTATAAGTTTTCTCTAGTTACTGTATGTACCCATTATTTATACCCTCAGACAGTATGCCACTACCGAAGGACAGTACATTTATTTATTGTTGAAAATTGGTATTTTTCCAGTTTTTATCTTTAATGAATAAGGCTGTCATTAATACTCTATTATTTATATCCTGGTGCACATGTACAAAATCTTCCCTTGTGTAATATGCTCAGAAGTGGGATTTCTGAATCAGAGAGTACATAAAATTTCTAGATAAAGTCGAATATCTTTTCAAGATTCAAATGGAATTTACATGCTTATTAGCAGTAATTGAGAATTTTACATCCTTTGAAAAATTCAGTAACACAAAGCCTTTTAACTTGTGCTGCCCTGTAGAATGTATTGTTGCATGCCATTTATTTCACTATGAATAAGTTTAAGTACCTTTCCACATAATAATTGCCATTTTCATTTCTTATTTTGTGAAGGCTTTTTTTTTAAAATTAGTTTTTCCTACCAGGTTTCTCTTTTGGTTCTTACTGACTTTTAAGACAATCTACCTATGGCTCTGTTAGGTGCTTCTGTTTTTAAAGAAAGACCATGCAGCCGTTTCTTCCCCCTAATGTCCTACTTCCTCTCTGGCTCAGCAGCTCGGCACCATTAGGGATTGAACCTCTGTCTACTAAACAACTTTAAGAAAGAAAACAAGTTTGAGAAAATTCTTCATACATATAAAGATCAGATTAGTTGTCCTGCCTGAGATGGAAACAACCCTTTTCCCCTGCCAGCCACTTAAACATTCCTACAAGTTTAACCGGTGTAACTCCAGGACATCCTGGTCTATCCACTGTTAGTGTTTGTTATTTTTCCTCTTCCCTGCAGGCTTCCCTCTGGGCTCCACGGTGCAGTCTGTAACTAAGGGCATCTGGATGTGGTGTGTGCCCCACCCCTCTAAGCCAAACCACACCCTGGTCCTTCTGGACACCGAGGGCCTGGGTGATGTGGAAAAGGTAAGGCAGAGAATCTTCACCACTCATGGTTGACCTCTCATCTTTTAATTTTTTCAGCTCCCTTCAACTTCTGTACTTATCTCTGTAAACTCAAATCTAATTATGAATAACGAAGCTAAATTCTGTTTCCTCAGACTTCCTTAATTTTAAATATTGAGGCATATTTAAGAGTAGATCTTCTTATTTTTAACACTGGAGTGAATGATACAATTTAATAAATATGTATTGAAGAGATGAATTCCAGGGCTCTGTACTAAGTACTACAGATAAAACAGTAAACAAGGTAAAGGCCAAGAGCCTAGTTGTGAAGACAAGAAATATGGGGTATGATAAGTACAGGGTTTCACCGATGCAAAAAGTAAGAAACTAGTTCAGTCATTCAACTTAGAGAAGGCTTGTTGGAGAAAGTTGTAAACCATGGGAACAATGGGATCTACTATTTCAGGTGTGTGGGGTTGGAGGAGGGGACCATGAAAAAATAGGGTTTTAGTGAAGGAATCTATTTCAGTAGTTTTCAGAAAAGCATTAGTTTTATCACTAACATTTTGGTTCAACTCTCTGAGCTTTGGAGATTAATTCTCCACTGACTTCTTTAATAGCATGAATTAGACCCACAAAGAATATTGTAAGTGAGATAACTTTAGGTATTTTGTCTTAAAGTGTTAGGTGCAATCAGTCCATTCTTCTTATTTGTATTAGTCTTAAGTCTGAATTGAAAGTAGCAGCAGTAGATCTTTGGCTTCCATTATTGAAAAAAGGGAGTTGAGGGAAGGAAGCACCGACTTAGCAATTCTGAACTTTAAATTTCAGTATTAAAGGTCTGAATTATTCTCTTCGTGTAATATCAAAGTGAAACATTTATTCTTAATATGTTGTAGTTTTCATAAACTTCTTTTTGTCTAATTACATTTGTCAAGCGATCAAAACACATCAAAATATAAACTGATGGCAGCAGCAGAACTACTAGCTGACCTTAGAACTTGTAATGTGATTTGGGACCATCTAAATTTCTTTAAAAACCCTTTCATGTCTTGCCATGAATCTTGTTTCCAGCCACCTCTTCCACTTCACCAACATGCATACTCACTGCTTCAGGCAAATGAAATAACTGTGTAATGCCCTTTTATGACCATACTCTGACAATTCTGACTTGGCTTCTATTGATCTTTCCACCTTCTTTATCCGTCCTTCTTCACAAGTCCACACTCTATCAACTTTTTGAAGTGCAACTATTTTCAAACTGCTGCCTTCATATGCCTGTCAAACATAATCACTTCTTGCTCCTGAATTCACAGAGTAAGTATTCACATTTATGTGCCTCCCCCTCCCTTCTTTTTATTTGTTTTGTACTTTATAACTTTGGGTTTTCCTCCCCCAGCCATGATTATTATTCTGATTGAATTTGTGTATTGACATGTTTATCTGCTGCACCAGAAAGTCATCTTCCTGAGGGCAGGGACTGTCGTGAGGAACTTTATATCCACAAAACCAAATTCAGGGTCTGCATTTTGTCAGATGCACAATGTAGAGTTTTTGAACTTAACTGAATAGCATTTGTGGCCTTAATATGCCATGAGTGAGAACAAAATTGCAATGGAATAATTGCACGCTGATTACTTGGCACCTATTATGTTCTAGGCACTTTACTGAATATGTTACTCACATTGACAATGTCATTCATTTCTGCTAAATGAACCAATAGCCTGAAAAGGATTAATGTAAAAATCTAAATATGAAGTTTGAATTCAGCATTGGCTTCAAAATTTGTTATTTACCCTATTATTAAACAATCATACAGCTGAAATAGCTAATGAACAACCAAATGAATGAATGAATGAATGAATGAATGAAGAGAATACTCCTAAGTCTTTTGCTTTATATGCTTTCTAGGGTGACCCTAAGAATGACTCATGGATCTTTGCCCTGGCTGTGCTTCTAAGCAGCAGCTTTGTCTACAACAGCATGAGCACCATCAACCACCAGGCCCTGGAGCAGCTGCAGTATCCTTCTGGGAAGTGAAGAGCAGGTTTTGTGGAGTTTAGGGGAATGGAAATGGATACTGTGTCTTCTTTGCTGTGACTCAGTTGTCCTGGTTGAGTAAGAAGAGAAACAGTGCAAAAGGGAACGTGTATAAAACTTGTTTCTAAGTGAGATGTGGAAATGATGGTGTAGGGTGCTACTCGTTCCTTAGCTGAGATCCCAGCTACGTGACTGAGCTAGCAGAGCTAATCAGGGCAAAATCGTGCCCCAGACCTGATGAAGTTGAGGACTCCAGCGAGTTTGTGAGTTTCTTTCCAGACTTTATTTGGACTGTTCGGGATTTTACCCTGGAACTAAAGTTAGATGGACACCCCATCACAGAAGATGAGTACCTGGAGAATGCCTTGAAGCTGATTCCAGGTATCAGAGCATGGCCTGGATGTGGGGAGGTTCAGTAGGGGGTGGGATCAACTAAGACCGCTATTCAGCACCTGACACAAATGTTTACATTGGACTGGATTGATTTGAGGCCCATGCTTGTGGTGGTTGGTGATTGACAAGTGATTATGATTTTTGTGGTTATTTTTACTTGAAATTTCCCAGAGGCTGAGGTTCAAATTCATTGAGGAAATTTAAAACTCAAAGTTCTATCAAATCTTTTTAGACCAATAAGTACCATTAAAAATATATTGAAGATTACAATTAATATTATCACATCCTAAGACTCATATATTTGTGTTACTTATTAGCTTGAAGTGCTCCTCCTATTCTATTTGGAGAAGTTAACTAATAAGCTTGGAAGCTGGTAAACACAGAATCACAAGAAGTCAAATGATCTAACTTTGGAAATATATTTCACTCTGTCTATTTAATTAGCCTGGATAGTTACATCCTTTAGAGAAAAAGGAGATTTATACAGCAAACGATTCAGGAAGTTAAAAAAAAAAAAAAACACTGACATATGCTTCTAGTAAGACTGTCAAATCCTTCATTTTACTATTTTCATAACATCACCTACTTCATTCTACAGCTTCATAAAATATGTTGCCAATCTATTATACATTTGTTAAACAGATTATATTTAGCAGAGTGGATACCTGTTGGCACCTACAATCAATATCCATCTTTGTTCATTTATTCATCCTTTCAACAAACATTTGTTTTGAATAACTGATAAATACCACAGAATCCCTCTGCAAGACAATGTGAGGCCTAATATAATCTGACATTGAAAGGTGATGAGGTCTCCAAGTTATATCTGGATTAACTTTACTCTGGATTTTCCAGATAAAGGAAACTCTAAACATATTTATGATGTTTGTAATTTGGGATTCTGGTTTTGAAATACTTTTTATTTTTATTACTGACTTGGGTATCATTCACCTTCATGATGTTTTTCTAAGAAACATATTATTCTTATTTCTAGCATTGCTTTAATTTAGGGCCCATGTTTCACTTCTGACATAGGACTGTAACATCAGAAAGTATTTCTGACAACTGCTCCATTTAATTAATCATTCAAAAACATTTAATACATAGTCTACCGGCTAGCATACAAAAGCCAAGGAAACCAGTCATAAGTTTCTTCATTTTGTGGTAGATGTCTTCCCTTCCTCTCCAAGAGTTCTTTCCTGACTCTCGCTCCTGTACAAAAATGGATTTTCCATGCCTTCATTGGATTAGCACAAGGCTGTTTTGTACGATTGCATAAAACAAGGTTTACAAGGCAGGGGAGATGCAGGGATGCAAAGATCCCTGGAAAAGTCCTCAGCCCCCTTGCCTGCAGGCTGTCTCTTCAATGAGCACCCTTTTTTACAATTCCACAGGCAAGAATCCCAAAATTCAAACTTCGAACATGCCTAGAGAGTGTATCAGGCATTTCTTCCCGGAACAGAAGTGCTTTGTCTTTGACCGGCCTACAAATGACAAACAATATTTAAATCGTATGGACGAAGTGCCAGAAGAAAATCTGGAAAGGCATTTCCTGATGCAATCAGACAACTTCTGTTCTTATATCTTCACCCATGCAAAGACCAAGACCCTGAGAGAGGGAATCATTGTCACTGGAAAGCGTGAGTCTTTTTTTGTCCCAAAGCATGTCTGTCTGTGGTCCAGGGTGTGTTGAAGCTGTAATGACTCTGCAAGTTTTTCAATAATATTGTTTGCTTCTGTATAGGAATGCAGAGAAGGAGACGTTCATTGCACACATAGAAATGAATGTTTCTTAATTAAAGTTTACTCATATGAAACTTTCTTGAGGCCCAATATATCTCACAAAATTAATACACTAATGGCATAAACACAAACTCCTAAGGAGAGAAATCTGCATGATGAGGAAGTCCTATAGGATTAGTGTTTCTCAGTGAAGAGATATGATATATTTTACAAATTTACTTTAGTCAGGAAATCAACATCAGGCCGTGAGTTCCATGCAAGCTCATTGAGAGTTTGAGAAACAAATTTAAATGTCATATTAAGTACAGGGCTGGCTTCATGGCATGCAACCTGTGTAGTCGTCCACTCCCTATGGTGAGATGGGCCCATGCTTGGTTCAGTGGTTTATGTTACTGTCTTCAAATAAAAATTTATTGTCTCCAAATAAAAATGCAAGTTCCCTTGTAAAGAATAAGAAATGAGGGGACTTGCATTTTTATTTGGAAGTAGGACTCACAAATTATATAACTTACTTTCCCTGCATAACAAACTCATTTATATGGTATTTAAATGGAAATGTATTTTTCCATAAAACACAAAAACATATTGGTTGCAATAAGTAATTTAATTTTGTAATGTGAATCCAAGAGCCATAAAAAAGAGTGAATAGGAAAAATAGGTATGTTATTATAAAGAGTTGAATTCATAGAGGAAGATGAAAAAGGAAGAGGAAGAGAATGAAGAAGAGGAGTGATAAGAAACTTCAAGATAATTAGAATTTTTGTAATTTTTAGAATGCTGAATCTTAAAACTTGTATAAATAATGAGTGAGAACTGTAAATTTTCCCTAAATATATGTGATTCAGGGCTGGGGACTCTGGTGGTGACTTATGTAGATGCCATCAACAGTGGAGCAGTACCTTGTCTGGAGAATGCAGTGACAGCACTGGCCCAGCTTGAGAACCCAGCGGCTGTGCAGAGGGCAGCCGACCACTATAGCCAGCAGATGGCCCAGCAACTGAGGCTCCCCACAGACATGCTCCAGGAGCTGCTGGACGTGCATGCAGCCTGTGAGAGGGAAGCCATTGCAGTCTTCATGGAGCACTCCTTCAAGGATGAAAACCATGAATTCCAGAAGAAGCTTGTGGTACTTTTAGCATTTATCCTTCCTGATTTCTGCCTTTCTGAAATGATGCATAAAGTGTAGCTTTTTGACCCCATGGTTCATCTCCTTACCATTGTGGAAAGACCATGGTTCTTGTTAATAACATGGCTTTATGGGCTATAGGTCACCCTTCTTCTAGAGGATTGTCACTTTTTTTTCTATTGCTGCAAAAGAAATTATCATGAGTTTAGCAGCTTAAAACAACACACATTATTAGCTCATAGTTATGTAGGTCAGAAGTCCTTGTCAGGGTGTCTGTGTACTCTGCTCAGTGTGCCACAGGCTGAAAACAAGGTGTCAAAGGGGCTTAGACTTCACATAGAGGCTCTGGGTAAACCCATCCATCTTCAAGTCAGCAATGATGCATGAAATTCTTATGTTTCTAATTTCACTGAATTCCTCTTCTCACACCAGCTAGAGAAAACCACTTTTAAGGGGCTCATGTGATTAGGTCATGCCCAGCAGGGCACACTCCATTTCTCAAAATCAACTTGTGCTACACAACATAATCTAATCACAGGATTAGTATCCATCATATTCATAGGCCCAGGAACTATGCAGGTGTGGGTACCAAGGAGTGAGAAACCTTAGGGACATCTTAAATCTACTTACCGTAGGCAAAGACAAAGAAAGTTTGTCTTTCAGTCTGTCTCAGACTGACCTAAAAGTGACAATAATCTCTTAATTCATAATGATAAAATGCAACTGGATTGTAACTTACAAATACAAACAAAAGAAAATTCTGTTCGTGTATCCTCACATATTCAAACTCTCATTGAAGAAATACACAGATGGTTCATTTTTCTCATCAGAATATGCTTAATTCATTACTGGGAAGTTGATTTGCCATATGTATATTTTTTATACATAGCAACTTATGTTTTCTGGGGAAATTTTGCTTCAAGCCAGAATTCAACTTCTTACTGCTCATTACTGGAGGTTGAATCTGTATTAATCATACTATACCCAAAAGAACCAGAGAGTTTGTGTCTTCTAGCCACATAAATTTATAGATATTGAGCCTGACCCCTGGGGGGTTAAAGGGCTTTCCACAGGTCACACAGATAAATGATCACATAGTTGGGAACAAAATCATTCTTGTGACTCTTGGTCTACACCATATCCCAGTCCACTCTGAGGCCTTCAGACTACTTCTTCCAAGAGGATCACAGTTGGACCTTCCCTTCTAACAGCTTCTTTCTACTGTTTTCCCTACATTTTTCTGGCAGGACACCATAGAGAAAAAGAAGGAAGATTTTGTGCTGCAGAATGAAGAGGCATCTGCCAAATATTGCCAGGCTGAGCTTAAGCGGCTTTCAGAGCACCTGACAGAAAGCATTTTGAGAGGAATTTTCTCTGTTCCTGGAGGACACAATCTCTACTTAGAAGAAAAGAAACAGGTTGAGCGGGACTATAAGCTAGTGCCCAGAAAAGGAGTTAAGGTGAGGAAAAGGGGAATGGGGGATGGATAACAGAGGACAGTCAGAGGGTTTTTGTTGCCCCTTCTGAAAATCTAAGAATATAGCACCATTTGTGGAGAGGAAGCAGAACATGATGCTATTTTTTTTTTAGTATTTAAATCCACAATTAGTTAGACACTCTTAAGAAATCAGAAATATTTCTTCTCCAAGAGGATTTAACATCATGAATCCAGATGAAACAACCCATTTATTATATTTATTAATTAATGGGATAGTTTTTGTGCTAAGTACAGAGGATACCTTATGAAACAAACAACTATGTTTTCAGAAGTGTATTATCTTACCTGAGATGGACAAATTAATATTCAACTGGATAGGGTACAATTACGGTTATCGTACTGGTATGTACTAATATGATAATGATGATGATGATGATGATTATGATCAACAGAGTGGTTCACACACACTGAGAATTCACTTCCTATATCAGAGGAAGTGATTTTGTTGGATTATCAGTTTGATTCTCAGAATAATGTAAATTAGGTACCACTATCGTCCACATAGGCAGTTGAGAAATGTAATGCATGGAGAGGTTAATAAAGTGCCTAAGACAACACAGCCAGCAAGTGGTGGAGCTGGTAGGGCTGACCTATGTACTTGACAGCCATTGGAAACTCAGAATTTTTCCTTTTGAGGAAACTTTTGTCCTGTGTTCCATGGGGACTATACCAATTTCTGTTCCTACAGACAGTTTCCAAGAATTCCCTTTTCTCCATATCTTTGCCAACACTTGTTATCTTTTGACTATTGGATAATTATCATTCTAAAATGTGTGAGATAAAATGTCACTGTGGTTTTGATTTGCATTTCCCTGATGATTGGTGATGTTGACCATGCTTTCAAATACCCGTTGGCCAGGTCTTCTTTTGACAAAAGTCTATTTAGGTTCTTCGCTCATTTTTTAATATGTTTATTGGTTTTTTGAGGGTTTATTTTTGCTATTTAGTTATATGATTTCCTTTTGTATTTTAGATATTAACTCCTTATCAGATTTATGGTGTGCAAGTGTTTTCTTCCATTCTGTATGGAAGAAAATTCTTTTGCATTTTATTGATTATTTTATTTGCTCTGCAGAAATTTTTAGTTTGATGTAGTCCCACTTATTTTTGCACTTGTTGCCTGTGCTTTTGATGTCAAATCCAAAAGACTGCTGCCAAGGCCAATATCAAGGAGCATTTCCCCTCTGTTTTCTTCTTGGAGTTTTATGATTTCTGGTCTTATGGTTAAATCTTTAATCTGTTTTTAGCTGATTTTTCTGTATAGTGTAAGATAAAGTTCCAGCTTTATCATTTTGAATATCCAATTTTCCCTGCACCATTTGTTGAAGAGACTATCCTTTCTCCCATTGTACTCTTATCACATTTGTTGAAAATTACTTGGTCATATATATATGTAAATTTACTCCCTGGCTCTCTGTTCTGTTCTGTGGGTTTGTTTTTCTGTTTTTATGCCAGTACTATGCTATTCGATTACCATAGTTTTGTAGCAGATTATTAAATCAGGTAATTCAATACCTCCAGCTTTGTTTTTGTCACTCAAGATAGCTGTAAACTGTGGCTATTCAGGATCTTTTTTGTTTCTATATGAATTTTAGAATTGGTTTTCTTATTTCTGTGAAAAATGTCGCTGGAAATTTGATAGAGGTTGCATTAAATCTACAGATAATTTGGGGTAGTATGGACATCTTAACAATATTATTTCTTCTAATTAGTGAACATGGGATATCTCTCCATTTATTTTATATCTTCTTTAATTTCTTTCTTCAACATTTTATAGTTTTCAGTGTGCACAGTTTTCACCTCCTTGGTTAAATTTATTTGTAAGTATTTTATTTCTTATGCTATTGTAAATGTAATTTTCTTATCTTTCATATAATATTTTGTTAGTGTATAGAAATGTAACTGATTTTGTATGTTAATTTTGCATCCTGCAACTTTACTAAACTTAGTTTTAACAGCTTTTGGTGGACTCGTGGTATATTTCCGAGAGAAACAAAACCACAATCTTAAAGAGATATTTGTACTCCTATTCATTCCAGCATTATTCATAATAGCCAAGATATAAAAACAAGTTTTGTTTATCCACAGATAAACACATGAAGAAAATGTGATATACATACATGTATATGTGTGTGTGTATAGGTATGTGTATATATACATATATAATAAAATATGATTTAGCCTTAAAATGAAGGAAATCCTGACACTGTGGCAACATCAGTGAACCTCCAGGAATTTAGATTTAGTGAAATAAGCCAGACTCAGAGAGACAAATATGGCGTGACTCACTTTTATGTGAATGAGAAAAAAAATGGTGAACTCATGTTAACAGAGAGCTGAATGGTGGTTACCAAGGGCAGAGAGGTGCGGAAAAGGGGAGATATTGATCAAAAGTAACAAATATTCAGTTATAATATTAACACTTTCTGGATACCTAATGTACAGCATAGTGACTGTAGCTAAAAAAAGAATTCTGCTTGGAATTTTCTAAGAGAGTAGATCTCAAGTGTTCTCTACAAAAGAAAAGAGAACTCTATGAGGTGATACATATGTTAATTGGCTTGATTGTAGTAATCATTTCACAATGAATACATATATCAAACATCATGCTGTACAACTTAAATATACACAATTTCCAGCTGTAAATCATTCCTCAAGAAAGTGGGAACAAATTTCAGAATGCAGCCTGGAAAAGCTTCTGGGCAGAGTGGGAATGCTAGCTGACATATCCATAGAGGTTATCCTAGTTAAGAAAATGTAGCACAGCTTTCAAACAGAAGAAAAAGATTGTGCAATACTGCAAAAAACTGAGAATGTGTATTTGTAGAACTGCCCGTTTATGTTGTCACGTTGTCTGCACCGTGGGATGGGTGGTGAGCAGCATTCCTGGGAGAGGAGGCTGGACAGGCAGGAGGGAGGCTGCTGCACAGGGTTTTTATGTCTTAACAAAGAGCTTGGACTTCTTGTGGCTGTGGAAGAAAAGAAACCACTGTGGGATCTTAAGAATTATGCAAAGATTACAGGGTTAGATTTGTGACTTTATCGAACAATAATTTCGCCATCATAAGATGAGATCTTTGCTGCCTGACAGGTCTTTGCTCTTTCTTGGTTCCTCAGGCAAACGAGGTCCTCCAGAACTTCCTGCAGTCACAGGTGGTTGTAGAGGAATCCATCCTGCAGTCAGACAAAGCCCTCACTGCTGGAGAGAAGGCCATAGCAGGTACAGGGGCAGGGCTCAGCTGTCAGAGGGGTTGGGAGTTTCCTGCAATGCCTTCTTGCTGATGACACCAAAAGATATTCCAGTTAAAAGGTGCTTCCAAAAGTCACAAACATTGAGTTAAAATATTAATAAGTTCTGGATACCCAATGTACAGCATAGCAACTATAGTTAAAAAATATATTTTATACTTGGAATTTGCTTTCTCTTGCTATAGAGGAGGGAGCTTCCTCCCACTATGGAACGTATACTCTGCTACTCAAAATCGCAAGGGGATTGGGGTTGAACCTCCAGCCAGTGCCTTCGCATCACATTATTCAACATTCTCTTCCAGACATGGCTAGTGAGAGAATTCAGAGATTCCCAATCCCTTACCTTTGTGCTTTTCTCTGAGTCGGTTTGATCTGAGCTCAGGAGGGTAGAACTCAGGAATAACTGTCATTTTCTTCCCTCTCTAAAACCTTTGTGGAATAGCGGAGCGGGCAATGAAGGAAGCAGCTGAGAAGGAACAGGAGCTGCTAAGAGAAAAACAGAAGGAGCAGCAGCAAATGATGGAGGCTCAAGAGAGAAGCTTCCAGGAATACATGGCCCAAATGGAGAAGAAGTTGGAGGAGGAAAGGGAAAACCTTCTCAGAGAGCATGAAAGGCTGCTAAAACACAAGCTGAAGGTGAGTCTCAGTGAAGCATGGCAGTGCCTGAGGGACAACGCCCTGCTTCTTTAGGAAAGGAAGGACCAAAATTTTAGGCACAGTCATGATTCCAGAAGGAAACACAAAAGTTGTATGTTTCACTAAAATCTCAAATACATCTAAATTCTACTGAAGCCTGAAAGTCTACAAGAATACAGCATCTTCTTCATGTTAGACTTTAGAGAGTACACATGACATTTCCCAGGGTCCCGGGCTGCTGTTTGTGGTGACTACAGGATGGTCTCACTGTGCCCCAATGAAATAGGACCTTAGTCCACCAGTCCTTGGGCTTTTTGGCACAACCATCTAAAGTACCTGAAATAGATCCATCTGGATGAAAGTATCAGATTTGGCTTGATATGAAATGATACTGAAAGATCACAAATTGCTCCATTTGTTTCTGTATCTGCCTGATTCATCCTATACAACTAGAGTAAAACATATTCCTTGTCCCAGCCTGGAGCTTGACAACCAATGTTTTATACAGGGTCAGCAGTCCCCATTATTTGCTAGATGAGCATGGCCATGCAACACCAGTGGAAATTAGAATTAATTAGAATTAAACCTGCATTCCCTCTCGAAGGGCATTCTTTGTGCTGGAACAAAATTTCCTTCTGCCTCCAGTGAGATGTTGCTTAGGGAATGTCACAAAAGGTAAACCATGTACACTCCCATGATTCAGGTCCAATCATCTGGAAATGTTACACGAATTCATCAAAGAGTTTTCTAAGATAATAGAGAAATAGACACATGTGCTTAAATGTTGAATTAGTTAAATACAAAACTCTGACTCCTGAAGAAAATTGGAGATTTTCAAAAGTGGACTATTTCCCTTTTATAGATACAAGAAGAAATGCTTAAGGAAGAATTTCAAAAGAAATCTGAGCAGTTAAATAAAGAGATTAATCAACTGAAAGAAAAAATTGAAAGCACTGAAAATGAAGAGTTAAGGCTTTTAAAGATCTTTGACATAGCTAGCAACATAATGACTGTCGCTCTACCTGGGGCTTCTAAGCTGCTTGGAGTAGGGATAAAATATCTTGGCTCACGTAGTTAAAAGCCTGAATATTCCAGGTAAGAAAATATAAAATGAGGTTTATTTTATTTTAATAACATAACACTGTTGATCATTTCGTAAGTAGATGTGTTATAGCAGTTTCATTCAAGAAAAGTTTAAAATTAAAAAGTGATTATCAAAGAATACCAGGGCCTGACATCCACAAAAAACAAACTTAATTTTGATTGAACTAATAATTTATAAACATGGGAAACAAGTCAGAAGTAGTGACATTATTCCTAGAAAAGATTTAAGTAAAGCAAAAAGACAACTGTAAGATTAAGAAGCCATTAACCATTTGCAATTTATATTATAGTTACAGAAATAATTTCAGTTATGATTAGCTCTTGCCAATTAATGAGAACAGAGCAGCACCACAATTTTTAATTTTTTTTAAGTTTTATTTTAGATTCGGGGGTACATGCGCAGGTTTGTTACACAGGTAAACTGCATGTCATGGGGGTTTGGTGTGCAGATAATTTTATCACACAATTATTAATCATAATACCCAATAGGTTTTTTTCTGATCCTCTCCCTCCTCCAAACCTCCACCCTCAAGTAGACTGCAGTGTCTCTTGTTCTCCTTTTGGTATCCATGTGTTCTCTTTGTTTGGCCCCCATTTATAAGTGAGAACATGTGGTATTTTGGTTTCTGTTCCTGTGTTAGTTTACTTATGATAATGGCTTTCAGCTCCATCCATATTGCTACAGAGGACATGATCTTGTTGTTTTTTATGGCTGCATAGTATTCCGTGGTGTTTGTATATACCACATTTTCATTATCCAGCCTATTATTAATGCACATTTAGGTTGATTCCATATCTTTGCTATTGTGAACAGTGCTACAGTGGACATACACGTGCATGTTCCCTTATGGTACAATGATTTATATTTCCTTGGGAATATGCATTCCTTTGGGAATAATGGGATTGCTGAGTCGAATGGTAGTTCTGAGTTCTTTGAGGAATCACCAGCCTGCTTTCCACAGTGGCTGAACTAATTTACACTCCCACCAACAGTGTATGTGTTCCATTTTCTCCACAACCGTGCCAGCGTCTGTTATTTATTGACTTTCTAGTAACAGCCATTCTGACTGGTGTGAGATGGTATGCATTTCTGTAGTGATTAGTGATGTTGAGTGATTTTTTATATGCTTTTTAAATGCATATATGTCTTCTTTTGAAATGTGTTCATGTTCTTTGCCCACTTTCTTTTTAATGGGGTTGCTCGTTTTTTGCTTGTAAATTTTTTGAAGCTTCTTATAGATTCTGGATATTAGATCTTTGTTGGATGCATAGTTGGCAAATATTTTCTACCGTTCTTTAGATTGTCTGTTACTTTGTTAATTGTTTCATTTTGTTTTGTTTTGTTTTGTTTTTGTTTTCTGAAACAGGGTCCCACTTTGACACCCAGGCTGGAGTGCAGTAGCACAAACATGGGTCATTGTAGCCTCAACCTCCCAGGCTCAAGCAGTCCTTTCACCTCAGCCCCCCACATAGCTGGGACTACAGGTGCTTACCCCCAAGCCCAATTAATTTTTTGTATTTGTTTATGGAGATGGGTTTTTCCATGTTGCCCAAGCTGGTCTTGAACTACTGAGCTCAAGCAATCTGCCTGCCTCAGCCTCCCAAAGTACTGGGATTTAGGCGTGAGCCACCACATCTGGCCAATAGTTTCTTTTGATGTGCAGTAGCTCTTTAATTTAATTAGATCTCATTTGTCAGTTTTTGTTTTTGCTGCAATTGCTTATGTTGTCTTCATCATGAAATCTTAGCCAAGTCTTATGTCCAGAATGGTATCTCTTAGGTTATTTTTCAGAGTTTTTATAGTTTGATGTTTTATATTTAAGTCTTTAATCCTTCTTAAGTTGATTTTTGTATGTGGAGTAAGCTGGGGGCCCAGTTTCAATCTTCTGCATATGGCTAGCCAGTAATCCCAGCACCATTTATTAAATGGGGACTTCTTTCCCCATTGCTTGTTTCTGCCAGCTTTGTCCAAGATCAGATGATTGCAGGTATACAGCATTATTTCTGGACTCTCTGTTATGTTCCATTTATGTATGTGTCTGTTTTTGTACTAATACCATGCTGTTTGGTTACTGTAGTTCTGTAGTATAGTTTGAAGTTTGGTAACTGGATGCCTCCCCCTTTATTCTTTTTGTTTAGGATTGCCTTGGCTAAGCCCTTTTTTGGTTCCATATGAATTTTAAAGTAGTTTCTAATTCTGTGAAGATTGTCATTGGTGGTTTGATAGGGATAGCATTGAACTGTTTTCTCAACTCAACGTTTTAGGAATTTATTTCATCTGTCTAGTGCTCAAAACTTGCAGCTAGAATTGAGGGAAGAGAGAGACCTTCTTATATTGTTTTATATTGTTTGATACTCAGTACCTGTTTTAAGAAAAAACAACCAGGAATTAAAACCCAAGACAGGCAGCCCAGCGCCAAGCCCGAAACCAGGCCTGGGCCTGCCTTGCCTAAACCCAGTAGTTAAAAATCAACTCATAACTTAGAAACCGATGTTATTCATAGATTCCAGACATTGTATAGAAGAACATTGTGAAACTCCCTGCCTTGTTCTGTTTCTCTGTGACCACCGGTGCATACAGCCCCTGTCACGTACTGCCTGCTTGCTCAAATCAATCATGACCCTTTCATGTGAAATCTTAGTGTTGTGAGCCCTTAGAAAATTCTAAGGAGGGCTTAGTACTAGAACTCAGAAACTCTGCAGGGAGTGTCCCCTTTGGAGAGGTTGAGGTCTGGGGGATCCCCAGTGTAAAAAGTAAAGTGGAGGTTCCTCTTCAAAGAGTTTCCTCCCCATCTAATTAGGAATAAATAGTAACTTCTCTTCAAAGCAAAATTTATTCAAAGACCTGTGCTCCTAAATATTTGCCCTGGCATGCTTATACTGGTCCAAGCAAGCATTAGATCATAGCCTGTTCCTCTTCCTTATTTAAAAGTGTTTTTACCTTTCTCAGCATTCCACAAGTTACTTCCCCCTTCCTTTGTTCTCCTCTACCTTTGCCTCTTTTAAAAAGTTCTAAGTTGCCAGCCAATTGGGACAAATACAGAATGTGAGGTCCCGTTCCAGCCAGCGGAAACCAGACACAGCAGTATGGTGGACCTGTCAGGTTATAAATGACCCTGTCTCCTTTGTTCGTTGTACTCTTGTGGCAAAACTGCTGGCAAGTGTACCCTTTCTGCAGGAAATAAAAATGGCCTCACTAAATAAATTAAATTTATGTCCAAGTGCTATTTCTTTATGGCACTGGGGAACAAGCACTTCAAACACCAGGGTGTCCCCCTGTGAGGCCCAATCTTAGAGTGTCAGTTGTCTCTGACCTTAGATGGGCACCAGTGCCACCTGCTTGTTTTCCCTCCAGGTGCAATGGCCTACTATTAGCTTTATAAGAATAGCCATGAACTGTAATGATAGGAATTGGAGGCTGGGTGGGCTTCTTTTGTTCTTAGCTAGTACAGTATGGGAAGGGAAGAATTTAGCATAAGAGAAGAAGGTTTAAGTTACCTGAAACATGTGTGAGCTTGCTCCAAGCTGCACCACATATAGGGATCAGGGACCACAACTGGAAAAGATTAAAAAAGAGTCCTTTCCCCTTCCAGGCAGGGCAGTTATCCCCACTGACTCCATGGCCTTCAGGCAACACTGGAGAGTGACCCCCGGCCACTTGCCTGCAACTTCCAAGGAGCTGCTAGGAAGCAGCCGCTGAAAGACTGAAAAAGAAAAGAGAAAAAAAAAATAGAGGGAAAAAGACTCTGGTCACTTAAGCAAATCTGGCAGTGGTGGTTAGGTGCTTCCACATGGAAACCCCTTAGTTTCACTGGTCATGGCAGAAGCTTGCAGTTGCCTTCATGTTTAGGTGCTGCCCACCAAGGGTCCTGAATTGGAAAGGAAAAGAGAGAGAGACAGAGACAGATGGTGAAAGAGAGACAGAGAGAGAGATTGATTCTCTGTAAGGAGCAGAAAGGAAAAGGAGAAAATAAATCCCAAACTTTGGGCTTACCTGCTCCTGGCTGGCTCACCAAAATATGTTACCAGTGGAGGGTGTCCAGGTTCTTGGCATCTTGAACAAAGAATTGGACAAAATGCACAAACAAAGCAAGGAAAGAAGAAGCAACGAAAGCAGAGATTTATTGAATGAAAGTACACTCCACAGTATGGGAGCAGGCCCAAGCACAGAGGCTCAAGAACACCATTACAGAATTCTTAGGGGTTTAAGTACCTTTAGATGTTTCCACTGGTTACTTTGTGTATGCCCTATGTAAATGGCAAGGATGAAGTAAAGTTACAAAGTCATTTACTCAGCTTACACCTTATGTAAATGGAGAGGATATTTCCCGTCATAGCTGAAGTGTGAATCAGCCTTATGTTCCCTGCTTTCAGACCCTATTTTCCTGCCTCATTATCACCCATGATAATTAATTTTCAAGGAATGAAGTCACCACCGTTAGGTCCCTGCACAATCATGATGTTTAAAATAATAAAGAAAGTCCCAGTATCATGTAAACCTCTCACTTCTACCATATTTCTTCTATCATTTCAGGGCACTTCTGGTGAAATAAAACTATTCTCTTGTGAACCCCCAAAATTTGAGACAGTTCTCAGTTAATTTAGAAAGTTTATTTGGTCAAGGTTGAGGACGCACACTAATGACACAGCCTCAGCATGCTCTGATGACATGTGCCCAAGGTGATTGGGGCATAGCTTGTTTTTATACATTTTAGGGAGACATGAGACATCAATCAATATATGTATGAAGTACATTGGTTCCATCCAGAAAAGCAGGGACAACTTGAGGCAGGGAGAGGGCTTCCAGGTCACAGGTGGGTGAGAGACAAATGGTTGCATTCTTTTGAGTTTCTGATAAGCGTTTCCAAAGGAGGCCATCAGAACACACATCTATCTCAGTGAGCAGAGGGATGACTTTGAATAGAATGGGAGGCAGGTTTGCCCTGAGCAGTTTCCAGCTTAAATTTTCCTTTTAGCTTAGTGATTTTGGGGGCCCAAGATCTTTCCCTTTCACATTCTTTGATGATCAAAACCTCACTGAAAATGATACCCACAGGCTGACAGAGTAGAAGAATCTACACATTGTCAATAGAGCCATCAGATAGCAACACTGTGATTACGCTTCATTTCTTCTTTCCCTTTAAAGTCATAACAGCATAGCTCTGCCTTCTTCAGGGCTTTGAAGCAATGCATAGGTGCCTTCCAGTTTCCCCAACCCAAACCACTAGAATGAGAAGTCTTGCAGCTGAGCCAGTCACCAAATAGCCATTGGTACCACTCAAAGGAATGCCCTAACACTGCACATCTGGGTGGTCTGGAAAAGGGCAATGAGGGGACAAGAGAGAACCCTTCTTTCCCATTAATTCTCTCCAACACATGACCAGCAATGGAGATACAAAACAGTGACTAGAAAATGCTGGCATGAAATTATAGCTGCTTATATATCAGGAAGACATCATATTGGAACATGTTCAGTGCCGCCAAGTGAAAATAGCACTCACGCAAAAGTTTTCTCAGCAAGGCAATTTACTTCTACAGAAGGGTGTGTCTCATGGATGGAACAATGGCAAGAACACACCAGACAAGGGAGGGGAAGGGGTTTTTATCTTAACACAGCTAGACCCTACTGCTATATCTTTCTCCTATTGGCTAGGGTTGAACCGTACAGTCTAAGCTAATTCCGATAGGCTATTTTAAAGAGAGCAGGGGTATGAGCCGGAGTGGCGGAGTGAGTAGTTTTGGTGGGAAGGATGGTTACAGAGCAGGTGGCTAAGGATGCCTAAGGATGGAACAGGTGACTAAGGATGCCTAAGGACAGAACAGTTGACTGAAGATGCCTAAGGACAGAAGAGGTGACTAAGGATGCCTAAGGACGGAACAGATGATAGAGGCTAAGAGAGGGTTGTTTACTGGAACTAGGGGCAAGGAAGGTAAAGAACAAGGAAGGTAAACTTTAAAATGGAGAACAAAGAACAGGGAAGCTGAACTTACTGACATATTGGTTCTTTGAAGAGGAACTCAGAACTCATACTTAACAATTTTTCTCCCTCGTGAATTTTAAAGGAAGTTAACAGGCTAAACTTTGAAGAGGAATTTACTGTATCCTACAATCAGGAGTGACAAGAGGACAATAAAAGCAGAGAAAATGATTCTCCACCCACTTTGATGTTCAAGCATAAGTTGTCATCTCTTCAAATAAAGTTATATGCATCCAAAATAAGGCACCAGGCAAAAGGCCTCTCACATACTTAAAAATTACTAAATAATTGGTTAATTGTTGAATTTCTCAGACTTTTTCTGAAGAAGGAATTAATGAAATCAACTATAACCTAATAGTAGTAGTAATAGAAATTTTAAAATCCTCCTAAAGTTGCTGCAAAGTGTGACCCGCCCCCACTCAACCTCTTACACTCAAGTTAAAAGAGAATATTAACAGCCTGTCTTCTCTTTGTGGTCAGTGGACCTTATCTATGCTCCTGAACTCCACATTCCTCAAAGTTTATTCCTCAAAGGCCCAGCGAGTTCCTGCTTACCTCCTGCATGGCTGCAGGGTCACAAGACCCATAAGTTTAGGTTGCAAGACATGTTTCTCTCAAGATGTAAAAAGTGTTGTAATTCTGCCTTTGTTTCTTGCTTCTGTAACTTGCTTCCTGCCTCACATAGTTCCCACCTTAAGATGTTTAAAAGTAGGAAAAGCCCTTTGTTAGGGGCTCAGACTTTCTCGATGTGTGTCTGGCTGAGCTGGTGATCACCTTAATTTAATAAACTCTCCTGAACCTTTTTCAGTCTCTGCAGTCTTTGATTGTCCCACAACATGTCTATAGCCTACCTCAGTAGTGCTATCTTCTCACTTGTAAGGCTGAGCTTGAAGATCTCTCACAGGCTCTATTTCTTATGAAAACTCTTCAGTGTTAGAGTAGAAGTTAGGAGTGGGAACTTGTTAGAAATACAAAGGAAAATAGGGCATCTCTCTCTCCAAGAATACTAGTGTGAACCCTGAAAATTTGAGACAGGTCTTAGTTAATTTAGAAAGTTTATTTTGGCAAGGTTGAGGGCATGCACCCATGACACAGCCTCAGGAGGTCCTGACAACATGTGTCCTGGGTGATCAGAGAACAGTTTGGTTTGTTTGTTTGTTTGTTTGTTTGTTTCTTTGAGAAGGAGTCTATTCTAGGGAGACATGAGACATCAATCAGCATATGTAAGACGAACATTGGTTTGGTCTGGAAAAGCAGGACAACTCAAAACGGAGAGAGGGCTTCCAGGTCATAAGTAGATAAGAGACAAATGGTTGCATTCTTTTAAGTTTCTTATTAGCCTCACCAAAGGAGGCAATCAGTACGCATTTATCTTAGTGAGCAGAGGGGTGACTCTGAATAGAATGGGAGGCAGGTTTGCCCTAAGCAGTTCCTAGCTTGACTTTTCCCTTTAGCTTAGTGATTTTGGGTACCCAAGATATTTTCCTTTCACACTAGAAATAGCTTGCAAAAGCAAAAAGCTGAGGAGACAGTGTTGCTTGGTCTCCTTTGGCCTCCTCAGTCAGATGAAATCGTGTCACATATGTGCACATCTAAGTGGTATCATTGTCTGGAGAAAGAGAAAGGAGAACAGCTGTCTCTCTTGTGAGAGGTAGAGGCACCCGAGTGGGAATTCTGACCCACGGCAGAATGCACCAGATTTTATAGACAGGCTTGAGGAGGTGGTGTCTGATTTACATAGGGCCCACAGACTGGTTGGACCAGCTGTGATGTTTACATAACATGCCTGGAAGGCTGGCTACCCCACCCTAATCTTATTATGCAAATGGCCTTTCCATTTGGCTGGAGCCTCCTTGTCTGATTCCTGCTGTACATGTGGCTGGCAAAGAGAAGGAAAGATAGAGCCACAATTTGAACATACTTAGTCCCAGGTTCTTATTGGCATAACTGCCGGCATTCCCCTGTGCAAGCTTCTAGCTTGCTGGTATATGTTTGAAGCTCAATTATACAAGTTGCTCTTTTTTAGAAAAGAAAATTATTTGGAGGCTGCTTTTGATTAAAAGGAAAACCTTACCGAGGATGCCCGTACCCTCACTACCTGCCTAAATAATTTATTCTTTACTTCTATATCACACTGAATATAGACAGAAAGTAAGAACATTCAAGCGATGTGTCTGCTCCCAAGGGGAGCTCCCTGTCTGTGAAGAAAACACACCCCGAGGTGGACACAGTGAGGTCCTACAGCCTTGCAGGTAGACTAGAGACAGGATCCTCTCTGGAGTGAAGGAAGCTGGGCAGCAGCTCCAGTCCCTGAAATACAGCACAACTAGGATGAGCTACCAGGGCTTTGACATACCTTTCGCCATATTCATAAAGGTAAACTCTGACTTGTTTACTTTTCCTAAACTATAACCACCCAATGGGTTCACCTTGCCCACTGCTTAGACAGAGCCAATTTATTAAGACAGGGGAACTGCAATGAAGAAAGAGTAATTCACGCAGAGCCGGCTGTGCATGAGACCCAAGTTTTATTATTACTCAAATCAGTCTCCCCAAGCATTAGGGGATCAGAGTTCTTAATGATAATTTGGTGAGTAGGGGCTTTGGAAGTGGGGAGTGCTGATTGGTCAGGTTGGAGATGGAATCATAGGGGGTCGAAGTCAATTTTTCTTGCTGGTTTCTTTTCCTGGGTGGGATGGCAGAACTGCCTCAGCCAGATTACTGGCCTGGGTGGTTGTGAGCTGCTTGGGCCAGATTACTGGTCTGGATGCTATCAGCGGATTCATCAAGTGCAGGGTCTGCAAAATATCTCAAGCACTGATCTTAGATTTTGCAATAGTGATGTTATCCCCAGGAGCAATTTGGGGAGATTCAGACTCTTGGAGCTAGAGGCTACATGACCCCTGAACTGTAGTTTCTAATCTTGTAGCTAATCTGTTAGTCCTGCAAAGGCAGACTGGTTCCCAGGCAAGAAGGGGGTCTTTTCAGGAAAAGGCTGTTACCAATTTTGTTTCAGAGTCAAACCATGAACTGAATTCTTTCCCAAAGTTAGTTTGGCCTAGGCCCCAAGATGAACAAGGATAGGTTGAAGGTTAGAAGCAAGATGGAGTCAGGTCTGATTTCTTTCACTGTCACAATTTCCTCAGTTATAGTTTTGGAAAGGTGATTTCAAAACAACCTTATACTTTAAACCCCATGACTTCACTATTGTATCAATCCTATGTCAACAAAAAACCCTTTGTTCTTAATACAGAAAAAAAAATGCTTCCTGTACTAAATCACTAAATCGTAAAATGTTTATTTCAGACTAGGGCAATTCACATAGTCATTAACCACCTCATGCAACTATATCAAACGCCTTTGATTTCTGTCCACATCAAAAGAATAAGATTTTCATTTTAAGTACCCTTTCCTACCTGACTTGCCTTAATATAAGTACTTCAATTTTATACAATTAAACACTAATGTATGATGGACTTTTTGTGTAGTCATTTCTTATTAAATACCTGTCTAACAAGTAAATGACCAATGTATTACAATACCGAATACCTAGCAGAAATGATTCTTGAAATAAGTGATTTTATTTTTCAACAGGAAAATTACTTTCTCGATGTGTATGTGTTTTCCCAGGATGATAATTCAGTCATTGAAAAAAGTCACAATATGCTGGAAAGTGTAAAAATAAAAAATAACTTCTAATCTCATCAATGAGTTAGAAATACTGTTAATTTTACAGTAGATATCCTACTACTAGGCTTTTGTTCTTTGTCATTGATTCCTAGGTTTTTAATAAATAGAACTATTTTATATGTACCATGAATTGAATTAATCAACATATCTAAATTTATCTGTAGGTAACAACTTTAGTTTTTCTGGAAAGGTGTACGTAGGAAAAGTTAATTCTTTCATATTGTTGGTGAAATAAAAGTTGTGCCAAAAATATCATCTCCACAAAGATTTAGAAAAAATGGAACACCGTTTTATTATTAACAAGAACCAAATACAAGCAGGTAGGTGTTCCGCAAATGACTGCAAAATCAGGTTGAAAGTTCACAGTATTTATACATCTTAACACATAAGATCTCTTTATACTGCACTGTTTTATTTTTATTTTTGTTGTTTGTTGTTGTTATTGTTCAGAGGAGGTCTCACTCTGTTGCCAAGGATGGAGTGCAGTGGCACGATCTGGGCTCACTGCAACCTCCACCTCCCAGGTTGAAACAATTATCCTGCCTCAGCCTCTCAAGTAGCTGAGATTATAGGCGTGAGCCACCAGACCCAAACCTGTGCGAGCATTTCTTACTTACACATTAAAATTACATATCAAATATATATAAAATGCAGATGTAGTGTCTTTTCTTATTCATGTTTTATAAAATAATTTTTTGAGAGAGACTGTCACTCTGTCACCAGGCTGAAGTGCAGTGGTGCTATCTCGGCTCACTGCAACCTCTGCCTCCCAGGTTCAAGCGATTCTCCTGCCTCAGCTTCCCTAGTAGCTGGGAGTACAGGCATGTACCACCACACCTGGCTAATTTTTTTGTATTTTTGCAGTCGGAGTTTCACTGTGTTGACCAGGCTGGTCTCAAGCTCCTGACCTCAAGTGATCCACCCACCTCAGTCTCCCAAAGTGCTGAGATTACAGGTGTGAGCCACCTCGCCCAGCATTTACACTGCATGTATTTAGCTGGTTTATATAACATGTTTCCTTAGGATCAATGCCATCCTGTTTTCCCATTAGAGAATTGACAACACAATTTGCTGGTACATCCTGAACTTTGCTATACCTTCCTTTTATTCTTCATCCTATGCTCACCTTGGAAATGTGGTAGCTATTTGCTTATCCGAAAGAATATTAAAATTTATCTCCCTTAGAAGAAATGGCTACAGACAAGATAGGCACCGGGCTTAAGCTCCCAAAGTGTCAGGAAGCCTGGGTCTCTGTCTTTCTGGATATTTCCATTTCAAAAGGCATGGAGCCCAGACTCTTGAAGACATCTCTGGGTTGTAAAGCTGGCAATATTTAGCCCCTAGAAAGCTCTATTTATATTCAAAAGGTTAAAGAAAGGACTCTGGCCCACTTGTCTCCAAAGAAACACTCTAAAAACAAGCTGGGGTCTGGCATGGTGGCTCACACCTGTAATTCCAACACTTTGGGAGGCTGAGGCGGGTGGATCACCTGAGATTGGGAGTTCGAGACCAGCCTGACCAACATAGAGAAACTCCATCTCTACTAAAAATACAAAATTAGCCAGGCTTGGTGGCTCATGCCTGTAATCCTAGCTACTCAGGAGGCTGAGACAGGAGAATTACTTGAACCCAGGAGGTGGAGGTTGCAGTGAGCCAAGATTGTGCCATTGCACTCTAGCCTGGGCAACAAGAGAGAAACTCTGTCTCAAAAAAAAAAAAAAAAAAGTTGGGAAAGTGGGATCTTTTTTTCTTATAAATTTATGTACCCTTAAATTATACATGATTCACAAAGATTCAGTTTTGCCTGGGGCTATTTTTTGTTTGCATGATATAAACAATAGATTTTATTGCTTAGAAGAAGCAGGTGATTTCCTAGCAATAGTTCTGTTTTGAAATAACCCTGCCTTACTTTCACTTTAAATCTCATCAATATTCACACACACACGCAGAGGTCTTACCCTCTGCTCCCATTTCTCTCTCTCTCTTCCCCGCTTCCCACCTTCCTCTCTTTTAGAGACAATGTGCAGTAAAGAATCAATGTGGTTTTAATCAAATGGATTTTCAAGTTTGAATCTCAGTTACTTGCTACCTTGGTGTGTAGCTCAATGACTTTAGTTAGACATATTAATTACCCGTTTTCTGATTATTTTTCCCCCTTGGACAACGGGGATAATAAACAACCTTTATCTTGAGGTATTTTGATATTTAAAATGGTATGTGTAAAGAATATGGCCTAGAATGGAACTGATAAGGAGAAAACATTGTTATTGTACACTCAGCAAACACAGAGGTATTTTAATGAAGTGATTGACAGCAAGACTTCTTGGGCCCAAATCTTATTTAGTAGCTCTGTAATTGTAACAAAGTATTAAATCTCTCTTTTAACAATGTGGTAAAAGTATTCATGATAAGAATACAATGGGATAATCTATGTAAACAAAACGGGTACTATCTTCATTATTATTTATTAAATGTTAAGTGCCAAGACCTGAGTTAGGTGCTAATAATTCAAACACGTATAAGACGTGGACATTCCCTCAGGGCACTTACAGTCCTCATTATCAAACACAAATAATGAGGTCCATTTTAAAAGAGTCTAATATTCAAGCCAATGGAACTTAAATAATATTATATTAAGCTTTCTCATTCCTGTACTTCTCAACGTGGCCCACAAACATGAGATGAATGTCATTATTTTAAACGATTCATTGAAGATATTTTAATAATTGCAAGCTGTCTCTAAGATCTCTTCCAATAATAACATTGGAAGATTCTGTTTGAGAAATGGCAAATCCTCTCACTAGCACAGCTGTCAGCAATTTCTTTTATGGCTGCTAAATCATGGACTGTCATATTACTCTATTTATTTGCAGAGGTTGCATTGTTTCTTACATGTATAAATACAGGTCTCTAGAAAGTCTGGAAAGCCCCATGACATTGGAGAGGTGAGGTAAAAGTCCAAAGTTCCAGCAAGAAAAAAGGGGGGAGAAATCAGTGCAGCCAAATTCAGAACTAAAGAGAAGAGAATAAAGACTCGTAACTTTCTCATTGAAGCTGCCTTCTTACCAAGTCCAGAGGATCTCTACTCTGGGTAAGACTAGGACTTATAAGGATTTCATGATTTATAAGGATCCATTAGTTTTCTCTAAGTTGACCACCCCCAAGATAGGCTGCAGCTGAGCCAGCTACAGGATACAAGTCCAGATGAAATCCTGGCCTCTTAGGTGGCTGCGTGTACCTTAGTGTGCTCTAATTCCTGCTGTGTCAGATTAGGCTTCAGTAGAGGTGGAACAGATTTTCAGAGAAGCCAGTTTTCTAAGATTGTTATTTCTTTTCTGACACCATCTTAAATTACTGTTGTCTTTAAATATCTGCCTAATAGACTCTGTCACTTTCTTTATTGCCAACATTTATAGCTCTAGGAAAATGAAGGTAGGCAACTTGGGATCTGCAAAAAGAGGCAACACATTATTATAATTGAGGAGCTTATAACCTCTTTGTGCCACCACCTTTCTGAGCCGGTGATTGATTGATTCCTATTTTATGGTAGCATAGTATATGCTATAGAATCGGACAGACCCATACTCTGTTTTCACTCATCTTCCATAGATACCGAATCTTTTTAGTTTCTGGTTTGCCCTTCTTGCTTGCCAGCAGATCCTGTAGGCCATTGCTATAAGAGGAAATGGGTCATGATCACAGAAAAATAAACGGCTTTGTTTCCATCTTCTGCTGAAGCGATGGGAAGTCAGATAATTTAATACAAGCCTCCAGAGGAACAAATCAGAAGTAACCAACTCTATAGTGGAAGCAAACCACTCTTTACTATAGGATAAAAATGAAAACTGCAGTATCTATCATCTATATTTGCTTGTATCTTAAAGAGATTTTATATTTTGTATCATGATCACATAAGTTATAAGGATTGAGACATTCAACTTAAAAACACAAAATTAAAGCATTACTACAAGAAGGCTTTTCACTCCTTTAACTTTACAAAAATTATCAAAATATTGAATTTATCAAGCCCTAGATAAAGATAGCATGATTACAATTGTGCATATGCTACTCTCTATACAGCAGAGATCAGACGAAAAATAAGCCATGGTTTTTCAAAGAATGTTTCATGCTGTGACTTCATTACATGAAATAATTAAAAACAATATGCAGACTGATATACATGGAGGTAATAAAGAATCAATCTTAAAATGCAGAGAATTCAAAATTTGTTAACATAATCAAGTCAAAAATCAACAGAGTAAGTGTCAGGTGCGAGCTATCAGGCTTGCATGAATAACATGTGAATGCTGATGCACAGTGAGAGAAGGAAGCCATTGGGTAACCTGAGTCCCACAGTCTGACCAGACCCTGCCCACAGAGGGGCTTACAAGAAATCAGGACCAAGGATGGGTTAGAATGGTATCTATGTTTCAAAGTATAGAGATATGTATGACACAATGTTCCCCAGGTGAAGATTACTATTACTATATACATGAGCTCAGCGAGCTTAGCTTTGCTCAGTCCGAAGATCTAAATGTGAATGTGAAAATCTTCCAAAGGAAATTTTGTAATTAAGTCAGAAGAGCAAGCGGGGCACCTCGGAAAAATTCCATTTTCTGGAAAATGACATACCAGATGAGCTGGTGGGAATGCAACCTTGTACAACTTTCTGTAGAGGAACTTGGCAATATCTACAAAATTGTATACTCTCATCTTTTGACCAAGCAATCCCATTGGTAGGAATCTATCCTGAAATTACTCCTGTAACAATATAAAAATACACATGCATAAAGTTAGCAGAGTTATTCATTGCAGCATTGTTGGTAATTGCAAAATATTTGAAACAATCTAAATGCCCATACATTGAAGAGTGATTGAATAAACTGGGGTATAATCCACATAAAGGAGTAGATACATGTTAAAAGGATTTTAAACGCTTTCTATGAACAGATGTGGAGGGATTTCCAAATCTCTATAAGATGTGATCTTCGTGTTAGAAAATGTGAAAAAGAAAATATGTACATTCTCATTTGAGAAAGGAAAATCCCAGAAGGGTAAACCAGAAACTAACAAGATTGGGGATCTATGGAGGATGGGTGGGAATGTGGTAGAAAGAATAGAAGACCACTGCAATGGGAGTGGAGTGATAAGATGAAGGAAAAGTGACACTTCTCTGACTGTAACTTTTTGAAAAGCTCTGAATTTCAGAACCATGATGTTTCACAAACTTAAAAAATAAATCATACTTAAAATCAACCAAGATACCAAGATGTGAGGGAGGCCAACATGAAACACAAACAGTAACAAATATAACTGTTTTACAAATGAATAATTTAACCACACTGAAGAAGGTGGAGAAGGAAAAAACTAACCTAAGCAACTTTGGAATGCAATGTTCTGAGTGTGTATATAAGGCTAAAGACCAAAAGAACTGTACACTAATAATTTTCTACAGGAAGTAAATTTATTTCTCCACAGACTTATTATCAATTTTGAAACTACTATATGAATATACTAGGATTGAGCAAGGAAACAAATGTATTATGTATTAGAAGACCAAAGTCTAGCTTACTTGGAGAAAATAGTTTAAAAAGGAAAGTCAAAAGTTTGAATAAGCTCAGATGTGTTGGATTGGAACTGGAAATATCAACAGAATCTCAAGCTTTATTATAGAAATGTACAGATAAAAATAAATATAGATATGTCCTAGTATACATACATATATTTCTTAACTTTGCCTCTGAGTGGGTCTAGAAATGAACACACCTAGAGTGATATCTTGGTGTCAAAGTACCATTATCCAGTAAAAGAAACCAAAGATACTGGGAGGAATGTTGGATTCTAGGGATAAAGCAGGAAAAATACAGATATTTTTTCTAGAATATATTGTGGAGCCAAAAAGGAAAGAAGCACTGAAAATATGATGGAAGCATGTAAAAAAAAAAATGGATCCAGTTTGAAGAAGCTCTCAGTGACAAAATCTAGGACAAGTTGAGTAACAAAATAAATATTGACAGTAAAGTATTGAAACCCTCAGAATAAAACTAATATCTCTGAGTCTGTATTGATACAAGTAAATGATTAAATGAGCAAACAAAATAAATAAAGAAGGAACAGCCCTTGCTCATGGTAGAACTCCAGTTAATAAATATAGAAAGAAAGACTATAATAGAAAATCCTCTTTAGGCAAACACCACAAAAAGAATCATCAATAAAAACTAAAAGTAGTGGCTGAAAAAAAGAAAACCAAAGTATGATGAGATTGTATTTGCATAGTCTCCAAACTGTTTCTCAAAATGGAAACTTTTTAGCGACAAAGTGGTACATAACTCTTTAAGGTGGCGAAATCTGGCAGCAAGCACTTTAACCCAAGTGATCAAAGTTAAGGTCATAGCACCAGAAAAAGTAATGTTAACATCATGAATCCCTTAATACAAGACACTGAAAATGGCAGAACATCACTTCTGTGACATTTGCAAAAAAAATGCATAACTTCAATCAATGAGGAAACATCAGAAATCTCCAAATTGAAGGATATTCCTCAAAATCACAGGCCAGTGCTATTCTAAAAGGTCAAAGACATGAAAGACAAAGAACGAATAAGGAACTATCAAAGATGCAAGAAAACTACAGAAACATAATGACTAAATGCAATGAGGGATCCTGGATTGGATCGTGAAGCAGAAGGACATTAGTGGGAAACTGGTGAAATGTGAATAAGGAGTGTAGATTAGTTATCATTGTATTGATGTTAAAACCCTGGTTTCAGTAATTGTTCTGTGGTTAAGTAAAATATCAACGTTAGAGGAAGCCAGGGAGGTGGTGTATGGGCACTCTTCATACCCATCATGCATCTTTTCTGTAAATCTATTTCAAAATGAAATTATTTTAAAAGGCAGCCAGTGGCCCAGTCTATAGGACAGCCTTAAAGGGCCACAGGTCTTCTTAGAAATGCACAAGAAACAATGTTCAAGAATAGAAAACAAAAATTTATGCCCTATTGTAGAATTCAGCTCAACTGACTGACCAGACATTACTTTCCACTTCATTTTTTCCTTGCAGACATAGGAACGCCCTGAACATGGCATCAGAGATCCACAGGCCAGGCCCAGTGTGCCTCATTGAGAACACTAAAGGGCATCTGGTGGTGAATTCAGAAGCTCTGGAAATCCTGTCTGCCATTACACAGCCTGTAGTAGTGGTGGCAATTGTGGGCCTCCACCGCACAGGCAAATCCTACCTGATGAACAAGCTGGCTGGGAAGAACAAAGGTGAGTGGCACCAGCAAAGCATGGATGAGCCCCATCTGTCCAGTTACACAGTCAGTATCCAGTATGAATATGGGATGAGAGAAAGTTAGTGTTGGGGATAAATATTGATAGCTAACTTTGAATTCATCAGTGAACCCTTTACCTTCATTCTGGAGGATTGGAGTCAACTGACTCTTCTCACTTTGCCTTTGTTTTCACATTTCATATATAAATAAGGCATTAATAAAAAATTAACTTAATAATGCATTATTAAATATTTACTAAAATATTTATGTAGTAATAGCAAGTTTCCACAGAACTTTAAGATAAAATGAATGTTTCAACGCATATTGGATATTCTAATTTCTCTATTTTTTGTAATTAAAGTCACTATTGGTTATAATTTCTCTTATCTCTTTTACAGGAGACTGTTGTCCAGTGTCAGGGGCTCAGTGTGGCTTATAAAGCACCAAGCTACCAGTCAGAAGGCTGATGTTAAAGTGTAGTTTGTATGTCTTTCTAACTAAGCCAATCAGTTACTATTTCTACTCTTCAGTTTCATCATTCAGGAAATGAGTGATTTGACTACCATATCTTGAGTTCCTCTGTTAACTCACAATAACAACAGATAGTCACTCTCCAAAGAAATGAATATATTCAGGAATAAGCAGGGGATTTATAAATTCTGGAAATGCATGCTATATCAAATAATAAACTCATCTGGAAATGTTAAGGCAGTGAGAAACTTTTAAAGGCAAAAAGGAGACATATATGCCAGTTGATGTAAAATGAAAGTTCATTGGTTTACAGGATCATATTGCAGGTGGGGACATGTGCACTGGCTGTTCCTTGAGAGAATTTTATGCATAGAACCCTGACTGCAGGGACCCTGATGGCAGCAAGTAAGGCCACTTGCAAGATTGTGGTTAGGACTGGCTATTACTGGAAGTACAGAAGTAGTCTTTGTTGCAAGGTTGTAGTTTGGCAATGTCCTAATGGCAATTTCCACTACAAGAAAGTATACATGAAAGCCCTTCCTTCATGAACTCCTGACTCCATTTTGTTAGGGTTTGGCATAAGTGACTCCATTTTGCTTCTTACAATTTTGCAGTTCCCCCTTTGATCAAGATCTTTCTCTGAAAGCATCTCTGATCGATCATCCTGTAGTTTTATACTTTGTGTTCCTTAGTGCTTGGATGCACTTGATTTGGTTGGTGTGTACCCAAGTCAGGGGAAAGTGATTGGTGACTGGGAGTCATTTTCAAAACCCTTTTAGCCACATTTGAGCAACAAGGAGGTTTGGAAGGAGTGGGTTTCAGGCTAATTCTACCTGGAATTCCTTATTAAGTCAATTTTTTCAATTCCACATTTTCGGCATATTCTTTAAGTACTGAGCCAGCATTATTCAGTTAGGAGTGTCATTTCTGCAGAAGTCGGACAGGTAACAGGTACAAAGCTTAAAGAAAATAATGCAAAGCAAAACCAACAGGAGCATAACAAATTCATTTTGGACTATGGTTCTGAACCAAGAGGCCAATTGAACAAATTAAAATACCATGTGGAACTGGGTAAGATTTGTTATAGGCATTGAGTCTTTTATGTAGTTTGATTAGTGATTCTATTATTTAGTATCTCATGACTTGGTTAAATTAAAGCCAAGAGTTCTAACTCTGTAAAAAGGGATCACTGGTACAATTTGAACAAAAAATTGTGTTAGGAATATTGCCAAAGTTATTCAATACATGGAAGAAAGCATCTCTTAGGTCATGTAAAGATTTGGGATTGGCATGACAGATCTAGCATTCCATGAAGTATGCACAGAAGCTGCTGATTATGAAATTATAACTATAGCATTATCCTGTCAAGTGAAAAAGAAGGCACAAGCAAAGAAAATTTGAGAAGGATAAGAGTCTCATTTTTATAAGTATTGTTCTATCATTCTTAGAAAAAGCTGTTCATAGCATGAAGCCATCAACTTCTCATACTGGTTTACACACTAAATGTCTTTGGGTATGGCATTGAGTGGTTTGGTGAACTTTTTGTGTGGCCCAAACATGAGACATGAGACTCATCCCTTGAAATCTACATTGAGTTGTGTAGCTTTAGTGTATAGAGTTTCAGGAACAGAGCAGTTTTTTATTTTAGCAATTCCAGTCCAGAAAATTGGGCTGGACGAACCTAGAAGCATTCAAAATTTAGTCCAGGTTGTAGATAAATAATAATAAACTCAAAAGCAATGCACATGGCTGCAATCTAATGACAGATGAACTATAGTTTTCCTTTCTTAATCATAAATTTTCTCCTCTAGTCATTCCAGTTTTTACCAAGATAAGGTTTCTTTGTTTGCAGAATAAATTTAACCTCATCAAACAAAGCCTGATTATTTATACAAGTACAGCAAGAATAGTCATGAGGCTCTTTTCAGTTTGCTTTGTTGACACTTTAAGCCAATTAAATAGAGCTCTTTCACATATCTTGGAAGAAAACTATTACATACACAAAACATGCAAACATAAATACATACACAAGCAAAGGTCACAGGGTTTTTCACTTTAAAAATTTTAGTCATAACACGGTAAAACATAGAGATACAAACTCACTTGTTTGTAAAAGGACAGCTAAATCCAAACTTATTTTTCTGAAAAAATAGAATAAGTTAAGGTTACTCGCTCAAATGGCTAACCTTTTGAGATTTTTCATTTGCCTTTAACTGTTAATTCTATGGAGGCTGTGGACTAAATTTGGGGTAAACTGCAGTTTCCACAGGAGTTTTTTAAATTATTATTATTTTAACTTGAGGCGGAGTTTTGCTCATGTTGCCCAGGCTGGAGTCCAATGGCGCAATCTCGGCTCACCGCAACCTCCGCCTCCCGAGTTCAAGCGATTCTCCTGCCTCAGCCTTCTGAGTAGCTGGGATTATAGGAGCCCACCACCACGCCCGGCTACCATTTTTTTTTTTTTTTTTTTTGTATTTTTAGTAGAGACGGGGTTTCTCCATGTTGGTCAGGCTGGTCTTGAACTCCCGACCTCAGGTGATCCGCCCGCCTTGGCCTCCCAAAATGCTGGGATTACAGGTGTGAGCCACCACGTCTGGCCAGTTTGGTTTTAAGTGTAAAAATATTTGTCTTCCTTTTAAAAATTTCAGTCTCAAATGAGTATAGTGGTTAATTCATTAGATGTTTATATTTTAGCTAGAGCTGGTGGAAAAATAAATGCTCCAAGCAGTCTTGAATTTAGTAACAAATTTACCTTTCTTTTGTTTTCTGTTTTGCTTTGCTCAACTAGTCAGCATAGGTGGAAAATATTTTAGGAATATTTTTTAAAAGGTTATTTTCAGTTTTTCTGTTTTCTCTGGTCCATATGGAAGTGAAGACATTTTCTACTCACAGAGAGACCTATTATTACTCTGAGCTCTAGATTTTGGCCAAAGCACAAGGGGGTTAAAAAGCAGACCTAGTTGATTGGAGAGCCTAACTTTTATAAATACTTATCTAGTTCTTTTCCTTTTTTTTTCTCCTTAGGAATGGGCAGGTAACCAAGAGAAAAAGTAAGAGGAAAAATAGAGCAAAAATAGAGAAGTTAGAAGCCTCTATATGCCAATCAGAAATACATCTCATTGTTTCTGAGATGTTTGGGATCCCTTCCAATTTTAAATGCTCTTCTTAAAGTGCAGTTCTTGGAAGTTCATCTGGAATGTTCCACATAATGGCCATTGTAATTCTAAACTACTTTTGGTGTAATTTCCCCATCAATTGAGAAGTGTGCATGAGATGGACCATAAATATAGCTGGCTAGAGTCCCAGGAGAAACATTATTCTGACATGCCTTTAAATTTGAGTATCTCATTTTGTTTCTCATTAATCTCTGAAGAGAAAAAAATAAAATCCTATGAATCTGGTTAGGAATGTCAGGAGTTTGGACTGGTGTTTTGTTTTACAATGTACCTGGTCCAGTGTATTTATTTTAGTTGGTGGACAGTCATTGCCTTAGTTGTCCAACCCATGACCACATTTTCCCTGCTGCATGGAAACTTTCTTAAGTGTGGCAGATGCTGTAATGGTAACCTTGCCCATCCATGGCCAGTTTACCTTCACACAAAATACTTTATCTTCAGAGACTGGAGTCCCTCATTAATGATGGCACTGCCTTAATTGCTTTAAATTGGTCAACTCATGCCTACTGTTTGGTACGTTTATTTTTGCTCTTGGCAGATGTTCAGAAGTAAGAAAAGACTCAATTCACCAAAATTTTAAATCAAGCAGGCAGACCAAACAAAATATTAAACCAGGCATGCAGAAGTTAAAAAAAAAAAAAACAAAACAAAACAGAGTACTCCCCAGAAGGACAGCGTTCTTATCTCGTGAAGGGCTTGCCAGAAAAGACAAAGTCGTTTTTAGGCTAAGAAGGGATTCAAGGCTTTTTATTGAGGTGACCTTATCCAAATAAGATCCTGAACTAGACAAAAAGAAGGGATTTTAACCCAAGTGGAGACTCAACACAGTAGAAAAAGGTCAGCTGTGGAAATGAAGAAATCAAAGGGCTCAACAAGTGAATACCATGCATGGTTTCAGGGGCTGATGACCATTCCAAGATGAGCTCACTTTGGGTCCTACTTCTGATGCCAGATTATGTCAAGCTAAAATAACAACAGAGAAAGTAGTTCTCCAAAGAAATGAGTTTATTTAAGAATGAGCAGGGGACCAGATGCATACCAAATTCAGGTATGCACATTATAATAAATCATAGGTGCATCCAGGGTGGTTGAGACGGTGGGAAACTTTAAAGACAAAAAGAAGTACATGCAGTGTGTTTTGAAACAAAAGTTTATTTGTCTACAGGAGCTTACTCACAGGACTTAGTATGTGTGCTGGCTGTTGCTAAGACAGAGTCTTCACAGAAGGCACCCTGATTTCAGGGACTGTGATTGCAAGTTAGACCACTTGCAAGTTTACAGTTAGGACTGGCTATTACTGGAAAGATGTCCTCAGAACATTAGCCTTTGCTGCAAGGTTGTGGATTAGCAACATCTTCAATGGCAGTTCCCATCACAGGAAAGTGTGTGCGAGAGCTTTTCCTTCATGGTCTGCTGACTTCATTTCATTCAAGTTTGGCATTTTGATGCTGACAACTTTCACACTTTCCACCTTTAAAATTCTAGAACTCTTTTACTAGTCCAAGGTATAACTTTTTAATTCCTGTGGTATTCTAATACCTCATGGATTTTCTTAAATATTTTCCTGATTTTTGTCATCATCCATCTGAAACACTTCAGTGGGTTCTGTTACTAACAAATCTGGTCTACTGGGCTACATATTCAGGGGTTCAAATCACAGACTCCTTAACTACATTTCAAGATTTTATTCTCACTACTCCACTCCTGGAAGCCATTTCAACAGACTATACTAGAATGGATGCTTTATACTGTCCTTTTCATGTCAGAATCTCCTCCATTTGGATATCCTTCTGTTAACGTGGGACCTGCATAAGGAAAAAGAATCACTACATGAAGATGAACCCAGTACCTGGACCCCTTGTATCAGCCCTTTCTCTAATTTTACTTATGAATGCATGCTTTTTTTCTTCCTCTTGAGTGTTGCATAAAAATACACAGGTATCTTAGTCTGTGTCTGCCACTATGACAAAATACATTAGACAGGGTAATTTATAAATAATAAAAACTTATTTCTCACAGATCTGGAGGTTGGGAAGTCCAAGATTAAGGCACAAGGAGATTCAGTGTCTAGTGAGGGCTTGTTACTCACAGAGGGGGTTTCCCACTGTCCCCAAATGGCAGAAGGGGCAGAAGGAACAATGAAATTGGTCTTTTTTTTATATATACTTTAAGTTCAGGGATACATGTGCAGAACATGCAAGTTTCTTACATAGGTATACACGTGTCATTGTGGTTTGCTGCACCCATCAACCCATCATCTGCATTAGGCATTTCTCCTAATGCTATCCCTCCCCTAGCCCCCCACCCCCCAACAGGCCCTGGTGTGTGATGTTCCCCTCCCTGGGTCCATGTGTCCCCATTGTTGGACCCCCAATTAGGAGTGAGAACATGTGATGTTTGGTTTTCTGTTCCTGCGTTAGTTTGCTGAGAATGATGGTTTCCAGCTTCATCCATGTCCCTGCAAAGGACATGAACTCATCCCTCAAGGCCTTTTATAAGGGCATTAACTTTATTACTGAGGACATGACCCTTCATGACTTAATCACTTCTGACTTCTTTTTTTTTTTTTTTTTTTGAGACAGAGTCTTACTCTGTCACCAGGCTGGAGTGCAGTGGTGCAATCTCGGCTCACTGCAATCTCTCTGCCTCCTGGGTTCAAGTGATTCCCCTGCCTCAGCCTCCTAAGTAGCTGGGACTACTGGCACGCACCACCACGCCTGGCTAATTTTTTGTATTTTAGCAGAGACGGGGTTTCACCATGTTGACCAGGATGGTCTCTATCTCCTGACCTTGTGATTCGCCTGCCTTGGCCTCCCAAAGTGCTGGGATTACAGGTGTGAGCCACCACACCCAGCCCACTTTTGACTTCTTAGTATCATCACCTTGGGGTTTGGTTTCAGACTTCACTGAAGTTCCAACGTATGAAAGGAGGATTGGAGGGACTAACGTTCAGACCATAGCAACAGGTTAACAGAGTTTACATTAATTCTGTAATATGACTTATTTGAGCCCATATAGATATGAAGTGAATAGGGGACCCAAGTACTTCCTGAGAAAGTCATTTATATAAATAAAGATTTGATTGGTTGTCTTTGCTGAAATGGAAGCAACCCATTTCCCCTGCCAGGAACTTAACATTCCTATACATTTAACAGGTATAGGCCTTGTCTGCCCGGATTCTGCTGTCACTATATGTTTTTTCTCCTCTTCCCTTGAAGGCTTCCCTCTGGGCTGCACAGTGATGTCTGAAACCAAAGGCATCTGGATGTGGTGTGTGCCCCATCCCTCCAAGCCAAACCACACCCTGGTCCTTCTGGACACGGAGGGCCTGGGTGATATGGAAAAGGTAAGAAAGAGACATAGAGAAATCTTCTTTACCTTTGATTCTCTATTTATGTTTTTATGCATAATATCAATCCAACTTCTCTGGCCTATTCCTGAATCACAAATCTGATTATGGAAAACAAAGCTAAATTTCATTTCCTGAGACTTACTTTCTTGGTAAGCTCAAATATTTTGGACTATTGGTGATACATCTTCTTATTTTTAACAGTTGGATGAATTATAAAATTTAATAAATACTTACTGCATAGCAGAAGTCTAGGGCTGTGTGCTATATTAATACAGAATCCTGAATTTCAAAGCTGTATGCTAATCAGTGAACCAGGTAAATGCTCAGAGCCTAGTGGCGAAGACAACATTGTGACCATTTAGAGTGCTCAGATGCTGGAAGTGAGGGCCTAACCCAATGATAGAATTTAGGAGAAAGTTTCCTGGAAGAAGCTGTAACCTGTGGGATTCATGGGTGCTACTAGTTAAGGTGCGCGGGGTTCGTAGGCTTGAAGGTAGAAATCAGGAAAATAGAATTTCACTGAAATAATCTGTTTTTAAATGCATAGAAAAGCACTAGCTAGCCGGGCGCGGTGGCCCACGCCTGTAATCCCAACACTTTGCAAGGCCGAGGCGGGTGGATCATCTGAGTTCAGAAGTCCGAGACCAGCCTGGCCAACACGGTGAAACCCCATCTCTACTAAAAATGCAAAAATTAGCCTGGCACGGAGGCGGGCGCCTGTAATCCCAGCTATTCAGGAGGCTGAGGCAGGAGAATCACTTGGACCTGGGAGGTGGAGGTTGCAGTGAACCGAGATCATGCCACTGCACTCCAGCCTGAGTGACAGAGTGAGACTCCATCTCAAAAAAAAAACAAAAAACAAAAAACAAAAAAAAGAAAAGAAAACCACCAGCTATACCAGGAACATTTATAAAAGTTTTTACCCATTTTACTGGGCTAGGCAATGCAGTCATCACTGACTTCTAGAATAGCGTGAGCTAGCCCCACACAAAAATTTGCAAATTGGCTAATTCTAGATAATTTTGCTTTATAGTATTAAGTGCAGTCTTTTCCTTTATTTATATTAGTCTGAGTATAAACTGAAAATAGGATTAGTCAGAAACAACAGGGGGATGTTACCACTGGCCCCTCATAAATATGATATTATGAAAACCTCCATGGACATAAACTAGACAATCTACACAAAATGGACAAATTTGTTGACACATACACCCTCTCAAGACTTAACTGGGAAGAAATTGAATCCCTGAACAGACAAATGACGAGCTCTGAAATTGAGGCAGTAATAAATAGCCTACCTACCAAAAAAAAAAAAAGCCCAGGAACAGATGGATTCACAGCTGAATTTACCAGATGTACAAAGAAGCTGGTAGCATTCCTACTGAAAATTTTCCAAAAAACTGAGGAGGAGGCACTCCTCCCTAACTCATTTTATGGGGCCAGCATCATCCTGATACCAAAACCTGGGAGAGATACAACAACAAAAGAGAAAACTTCAGGCCAATATCCTTGATGAACATCAGTGCAAAAATCCTCAACAAAATACAGGCAAACTAAATCCAGCAACATATCAAAAAGCTTACCCACCATGATCAAGTAGGCTTTATCCCTGGAATGCAAGAATGGATCAAGATATGCAAATCAATAAATGTGATTCATCCCGTAAACAGAAATAAAGACAAAAACCACACGATTATCTTAATAGATGCAGAAAATGCTTTCAATAAAATTCAAAGTCCATTCATGGTAAAAACTCTCAATAAACTAGGTATTGAAGAAACATGGCTCAAAATAAGAGCCATATATGACAAACCCACAGTCAACATCATACTAAATGGGCAAAAGCTGTAAGCTTTCCTCTTGAAAACCAGCACAAGACAAGGATGCCCTCTCTCATCACTCCTGTTCAACATAGTATTGGAAGACTTGGCAAGAGAAAGAAATAAAGGGCATCCAAACAGGAAAAGAGGAAGTCAAACTCTCGCTGTTTGCCAATGACATGATTATATGTCTAGAAAACCCCTTAGTCTCAGCCCAAAAGCTTCTTAAGCTGATAAACAACTTCAGCAAAGTCTCAGGATACAAAATCAATATGCAAAAATCACCAACATTCCTATACACCAACCACAGTCAAGCTGAAAGCCAAATCAGGAACAAATTCCCATTCATAATTGCTACTTAGGAATACAGCTAACTAGGGAGGAAAAAGACCTCTCCAAGGAGAACTACAAACCACTGCTCCAAGAAATCAGAGATGACACAAATAAATGGAAAAACATTCCTTCCTCATGGAGAGACAGAATCAATATTGTTAAAATGACCTTACTGCCCAAAGCAATTTATAGATTCAATGCTATTCCTATTAAACTACCATTGAGATTCTTCACAGAATTAGAAAAAACTGTTTTTAAAAAATTCATATGGAACCGAAAAAGAGCTCAGGCAAAAAACAGCCAAGGCAATTCTAAGCAAAAAGAACAAAGCTGGATGCTACTCGACATCAAACTATACTACAGGCTACAGTAACCAAAATACATGGAACTGGTACAAAAACAGACACTTAGACCAATGGAACAGAACAGATAAACCAGAATTTAAGACTGCACACCTGCAACTATCTGATCTTTGACAAACCTGAAAAAAAAAAAAAAAACAAGCAATGGGGAAGGATTCCCTATTCAATAAATGGTGCTGGGATAACAGGCTAGCCATATGCAGAAGACTGAAATTGGACTCCTTACTTAGACCATATACAAAAGTTAACTCAAGATGGATTAAAGACTTAAATATACAACCCAAAACTATAAAAACCTTGGAAAGCCACCTTGGCCATATCATTCAGGACATAGGCATGGGCAAAGATGTCACGATGAAGACACCAAAAAAGCAATAGTAACAAAAGCAAGAATTGACAAATGGGAACTAACTAAACTAAAGAGCTTCTGCACAGCAAAAGAAACCATCAACAGAGTAAACAAACAACCTAAGGAATGGGAGAAAATATTTGCAAACTCTGCATCTGACAAAGGACTAATATCCAGCATCTATAAGGAACGTAAACAAATTCACAAAAAAAAAATACATTAAAAAGTGGGCAAAGGACATGAACAGACACTTTTCAAAAGAAGACATACATGCAGCTAACAATCATATGAAAAAAAAAAGCTTAACATCACTGACCATTAGAGAAATGCAAATCAAAACCACAATACTATCATGATCACATCAGTCAGAATGGCTATTATTAAAATGTCAAAAAATAACAGATGCTGGTTAGGTTGTAGAGAAATAGGAACACTTATCCATTGTTGGTGGGAGTGTAAATTAGGTAAACCATTGTGGGAGACAGTGTGGCAACTACTCAAAGACCTAAAGACAGAACTACCATTTGACTCAGCAATGCCATTACTGGGTATGTACCCAAAAGACTATAAATTGTTCTATTATAAAGATACATGCACGTGAATATTCATTATGGCACAATAGCAAAGACATGGCATCAATTCAAAGGTCCATAAATAATAGACTGGATAAAGAAAATGTGGTACATATACACTATGGAATACTATGCAGCCATAAAAGAAGAACAAGATGATTTGCAGGGTATGGATGGAGCTGGAGGTCATTATCCTTAGCAAATGGATGCAGGAACAGGAAACCAAATACCACATGTTCTTACTTATAAGTGGGAGCTAAATGATGAGAACACATGGACACGTAGAGGGAAACAACACACATTGGAGCCTATCAGAGGGTGGATAATAGGAGGAGGGAAAAGATCAGGAAAAAAAACTAATGGGTACTTGGCTAAATACCTGGGTGATGAAATAATATATGCAACAAACCCCCATGACACAAGTCTACCTATGTAACAAACCCCTGTTTTGCAGTATGAAAGCCAAAACATACTAATTCTATTTTATTTTAAAAGAAATTTTTAAGTGTTGTTTTTAAGCATTTGGAAAGGAAAGAAATAAGCCTTTATTGTGATGAAATTATTCCTTTTTTGTCGCCTCTATTTCTAATTTTAGTTATTTACTAAACACATATAGCACTAACTATGTGCCAGGAACTATTCTAAGCACTCGATAAATAATAACTTGTTTAATCATACAATGACCCTATGAAATATGTACTATTATTATCCATACTCGACAGATAAGGACACTGAGTAGAGAGAGGTCAAGAAACTTGCCCACGGTCACACAGCTACCAGCGGTCAAGCTGGAATTTGGGCCAGGCATCCCATCTGTGAAATCTGTGTTCTTCACTTTGCTTCCTCCCTAAGTGAAAATTAATCTCATTTTAAAACCTTCACAGATGAGGAAGTTAAGGTACTTTTTAAAATTATTTTTTATTATAGTTTAAGTTCTAGGGTACACGTGCACAAAGTGCAGCTTTGTTACATATGTATACAGGTGCCATGTTGGTGTGCTGCACCCATTAACTTGTCATTTACATTAGGTATATCCCCTAATGCTATCCCTCCGCACTCCCTCCACCCCACAGCAGGTCCCAGTGTGTGATGTTCCCCACCCTGTGTCCAAGTGATCTCATTGTTCAATTCCCACCTATGAGTGAGAACATGCGGTGTTTGCTTTTCTGTCCTTGCGATAGTTTGCTTAGAATGATGGTTTTCAGCTTCATCCATGTCCCTGCAAAGGACATGAACTCATCTTTTTCTATGGCTGCATAGTATTCCATGGTATATATATGCCATGTTTTTTGACTCCAGTCTATCGTTGATGGACATTTGGGTTGGTTTCAAATCTTTGCTGTTGTGAATAGTGCCAAAATAAACATACGTGTGCATGTTTCTTTATAGTAGCATCATTTATAATCCTTTGGGTATATACCCAGTAATGGGATGGCTGGGTCAAATGGTATTCTAGTTCTAGATCCCTGAGGAATCACCACACTGACTTCCACAATGGTTGAACTAGATTATGGTCCCACCAACAGTGTAAAAGTGTTCCTATTTCTCCAAATCCTCTCCAGCACCTGTTGTTTCCTGACTTTTTAATGATTGCCATTCTAACTGCTGTGAGATGATATCTCATTGTGGTTTTGATTTGCATTTCTCTGATGGCCAGTGATGATGACCATTTTTTCATGTGTCTGTTGTCTGCATAGATGTCTTCTTTTGAGAATCGTCTGTTCATATCCTTCACCCACTTTTCAATGGGGTTGTTTGATTTTTTTCTTGTAAATTTGTTTAAGTTCTTTGTATATACTGGATATTAGCCCTTTGTCAGATGGGTAGATTGTAAACATTTTCTCCCATTCTGTAGGTTGCCTCTTCAGCCTGATGGTAGTTTCTTTTGCTGTGCAGAAGCTCTTTAGTTTAATTAAATCTCATTTGTCTATTTTGGCTTTTGTTGCCATTGCTTTTGGTATTTTAGTCATGAAGTCCTTGCCCATGCCTATGTCCTGAATGGTGTTGCCTAGGTTTTATTCTAGGGTTTTTATGGTTTTAGGTCTAACATTTAAGTCTTTGATCCATTTGAATTAATTTTCTCATAAGGTGTAAGGAAGGGATCCAGTTTCAGCTTTCTACACATGGCTAGCCAGTTTTCCCAGCACCATTTATCAAATAGGGAATCCTTTCCCCATTTCTTGTTTTTGTCAGATTTCTCAAAGATCAGATGGTTGTAGATGTATGGTATTATTTCCAAGGGCTCTGTCTTGTTCCATTGGTCTATGTCTCTGTTTTGGTACCAGTACCAGGCTGTTTTGGTTACTGTAGCCTTGCAGTATAGTTTGAAGTCAGGTAGTGTGATGCCTCCAGCTTTGTTCTTTTGGCTTAGGATTCTCTTGGCAATGCGGGCTCTTTTTTGGTTCCATATGAACTTTAAAGTAGTTTTTTCCAATTCTGTGAAGAAAGTCATTGGTAGCTTGATGGGGATGGCATTGAATCTATAAATTACCTTGGACAGTAGGGCCATGTTCACGATATTGATTCTTCCTATCCATGAGCATGGAATGCTCTTCCATTTGTGTCCGCTTTTACTTCATTGAGCAGAGGTTTGTAATTCTCCTTGAAGAGGTCCTTCACATGTCCTGTAAGTTGGATTCCTAGGTATTTTATTATCTTTGAAGCAATTGTGAATGGGAGTTCACTCATGATTTGGCTCTCTGTTTGTCTGTTATTGGTGTATGGGAATGCTTGTGATTTTTGCACATCGATTTTGTATCCTGAGACTTTGCTGAAGTTGCTTATCAGCTTAAGGAGATTTTGGGCTGAGACGATGGGGTTTTCTAAATACACAGTCATGTCATCTGCAAACAGGGACAATTTGACTTCATCTTTTCCTAATTGAATACCCTTTCTTTCTTTCTCCTGCCTTATTGCCCTGGCCAGAACTTCCAACACTATGTTGAATAGGAGTGGTGAGAGAGGGCATCCCTGTCTTGTGCCACTTTTCAAAGGGAATGCTTCCAGTTTTTGCCCATTCAGTATGATATTGGCTGTGGGTTTGACATAAATAGCTCTTATTATTTTGAGATACGTCCCATCAATACCTATTTTATTTAGAGTTTTAAGCATGAAAGGCTGTTGAATTTGTCAAAGGCCTTTTCTGAATCTATTGAGAAAATCATGTGGTTTTTGTCTTTGTTTCTGTTTACAAGATGGATTACATTTACTGATTTGCATGTGTTGAACAAGCCTTGCATCCCAGGGATGAAGCCAACTTGATCGTGGTGGATACACTTTTTGATGGGCGGCTGGATTTGGTTTGCCCGTATCTAATTGAGCATTTTTGCATCGATGTTCATCAGGGATATTTGTCTAAAATTCTCTTTTTTTGCTGTTGTATCTCTGCCAGGCTTTGGTATCAGGATGATGCTAGCCTCATAAAATGAGTTAGGGAGGATTCGCTGTTTTTCTATTGATTGGAATAGTTTCAGAAAGAATGGTACCAGCTCCTGCTTTTACCTCTGGTAGAATTCGGCTGTGAATCTGTCTGGTCCTGGACTTTTTTTTTGGTTGGTAGGCTATTAATTATTGCCTCAATTTCAGAGCCTGCTATTGGTCTATCAAGAGATTCAACTTCTTCCTGGTTTAGTCTTGGGAGGGTGTATGTGTCCAGGAATTTATCCATTTCTTCTAGATTTTCTAGTTTATTTGGTAGAGGTGTTTATAGTATTCTTTGATGGTAGTTTGTATTTCTGTGGGATTGGTGGTGATATCCTCTATATCATTTTTTATTGCATCTATTTGATTCTTCTCTCTTTTCTTCTTTATTTGTCTTGGTAGTGGTCTATCAATTTTGTTGATCTTTTCAAAAAAAACCAGCTCCTGGATTCATTGATTTTTTTGAAGGGTTTTTTGCATCTCTATTTCCTTCAATTCTGCTCTGATCTTAGTTATTTCTTGCCTTCTGCTAGCTTTTGGTTGTGTTTGCTCTTGCTTCTCTAGTTCTTTTAGTTGTGATGTTAGGGTGTCAATTTTAAATCTTTCCTGCTTTCTCTTTTTGGCATTTAGTGCTATAAATTTCCCTCTACATACTGCTTTAAATGTGTCCCAGAGATTCTGGTATGTTGTGTCTTTCTTCTCATTGGTTTCAAAGAACATCTTTATTTCTGCCTTCATTACGTTATGTACCCAGTAGTCATTCAGGAGCAGGTTGTTCAGTTTCCATGTAGTTGAGCGGTTTTGAGTGAGTTTCTTAATCCTGAGTTCTAGTTTGATTGCACTGTGGTCTGAGAGACAGTTGGGTGGGAAAGTGGCGCCATTGCACTCCAGCCTGGGCAACAAGAGCAAAATTCCATCTCAAAAAAAAAAAAAGAAAGAAAGATTCCCTAACCATCTACCCACTTAAGCACACTGTTAAGTGCCCATAGTGCCAATACTTTCTTGTTCTCTGGGCTCTCTTCCACATTTACGTTTGCCCAGAAATACCCTATGGCCCACCGTAAGCCCTGATCTCCTCAATTTATTTCTGTTACCTCCGAATTTTGGAGACCTGTACTAAATTCCCTGATCAAACACTTGCCCTAGTCTTGAGTTATGTAGTAACCTATCAGTTGGAAATCATCTATCTTTCTTTTTTCTTTTTTGTTTTTTTGAGATGGAATCTGGCTCTGTAGCCCAGGCTAGAGTGCAGTGGCGCGATCTCAGCTCACTGCAAGCTCAGCCTCCCGGGTTCACGCCATTCTCCTGCCTCAGCCTCTCCGAGTAGCTGGGACTACAGGCGCCTGCCACCACGCCCGGCTAATTTTTTGTATTTTTAGTAGAGACGTGGTTTCACCGTGGTCTCGATCTCCTGACCTCGTGATCCGCCCGCCTCGGCCTTCCAAAGTGCTGGGATTACCAGCGTGAGCCACCGCGCCCGGCGATAAACAGACTCTTAATACAGAAAAAAAAGTGTCTGTTGTGTAGAAATGGCGTTAGGATTAAACAGAAAGACAAGCAACACCTGCCCTAAAGCAAGATGCTATCAGCTTGAATTCCTTTGAATGCTCCATTCCAGTCACAGCTGGGATGAAAGGAGATACTGAGAGGATGAGTCAGTGTATTAGATGCATCTGATACAGTTCACCCCTTCAGCACTCTGATCACTGTGCCCACCCTACATTAAATTCAGTCTATTACCAAGTCCTCAAGTTCATAACCAGCTACAGTTCTACAAAAAACTTAATACACAGGAGTTGGTGGCACATACCACAGTTTGCTCCTGCAACTTCAATCAAAGGCAGAATTGACGTTCATCCTATCCCTCCCCTACCACTTATTTTATATTTCCTTCCCTTTGTCATCACAAGAAGTAGACATTTCATTTAAACTATTTTTAACAACATTAATCTTATTTCTTCTAACTATATTTTTGTACCCATATTTCAAAAAACTAAGAGTGGAATTGGAATATTCCGAACACAAAGAAATGATAAATGCTTGAGGTGAAGGATATCCCAATTATCCTGATTTGATCATTGCATATTTTATTTTTGTATCAAAATATCACATGTAACCCATAAATGCATACAACTATTATGTATCCATAGAGAATAAAAATTAAGAAAATGCACTCTTCTTCATGATGAACCCAAAAACAAAATATAACTTGAAAGTACCTTAGTATTTAACATTTTGAGTACTATGAGGTCAGTTTATTCCCTTATAAAAGAGAATAAGCTCCATATAGCACATTCTGTTTATTTACTGATGTTTTTAAGGAGTGCACACATCTTTAATCCTTACTTTTCATAATAGCTATATTGTCATAGGACAGAGTCAGACTAATCCCACAAATCCTGTTCAATGGCATGTTACAATCAACTAGAATTTGCTTCATTTGTTGAATATAGTCAGATAAATAATTTGAGTTGGAAAAAAATACTTTAAGATTTTTTGTAAAAGCATTAGCTTGTAAGAATCAATGATCAGCATTTATCCAATCATATAAAATCTAATAAGGAAGTAGTTTTTAGAACCTGCTTTATTTATTTAACATTTCACTTTCTATGTGCCTATTTCTATTTCAATTAAGTCTTCATAATTTATTTTGGATAAAAATGTCGTATTTATTTTCACACATTGCCATTTTTCCAAGTACTCATGAGAAAATGGATCAAATTCAGCAAATGGTTTGATGATTCTCGTAAGATTTTTATTATTTAAAGAGTGCCAGTTGAGGAGAGAGGCCAAGATGGCCGAACAGGAACAGCACCAGTCTGCAGCTCCCAGCGAGACCGACGGAGAAGGCAAGTGATTTCTGCATTTCCAACTGAGGTACCCAGTTCATCTCATTGGGAAGGTTAAGCAGTAGGTTCAACCAACTGAGGGCGAACAGAAGCAGGGTGGGGCGTTGCTTCACCCGGGAAGTGCAAGAAGCCAGGGACCTCCCATCCGCAGCCAAGGGAACTATGCAAACAGGAGGGAACTGATAGCCCATGGACACATTTATTAACACTCCTTCCTCCTCTGGGTGAGAGGGCGTATGAGTATCTATAGGCTCAGGCATCCAAACACTATTATTAACATAAACCTCAACCGGGGGTTCCAACCATGTGACAGCCCTAATCAAATATAGTATGGATGATCAGTTAAACCAGCTGTTTAATTTGTTACAACAAACTGTAAGAAAAAGAAATTTCCCACTTTGTATTACTCATATTCGAGCACACCCTAATTTACCATGGCCTTTAGCTAAAGCAAATGAACAAGCTGACTTGCTAGTATCATCTGCATTCATGGAAGCACAAGAACTTCATGCCTTGACTCATGTAAATGCAGAAGGATTAAAAATAAATTTGATATCACACGAAAACAGGCAAAAAATATTGTACAACATTGCACTCAGTGTCAGATTCTACACCTGCCCACTCAGGAGGCAGGAGTTAATCCCAGAGGTCTAAGTCCTTATATGTTATGGCAAATGGATGTCACACATGTACCTTCATTTGTAAAATTGTCATTTGTCCATGTGACAGTTGATACTTATTCACATTTCATATGGGCAACCTGCCAGAGAGGAGAAAGTACTTCCCATGTTAAAAGACATTTATTATCTTGTTTTGCTGTCATGGGAGTTCTAAAAAAAAAATTAAAACAGACAACAGGCCAGGATACTGTAGTGAAGCTTTTCAAAATTCTTAAATCAGTGAAAAATTACACGTACAACAGGAATTCCCTATAATTCCCGAAGACAGGCCATAATTTAAAGAACTAGTAGAACACTCAAATCTCAAGTGGTTAAACAAACAAAAAAGGAAAAGACAATAAGGAGTATTAACACTCCCTAGATGCAACTTAATCTAGTACTCTATACTCCCTAAGTTTTTTGAACATTTATAGAAATCAGACCATTACCCCTGCAGAACATCTTACTGGTAAAAGGAACAGCCCACATGAAGGAAAACTGATTTGGTAGAAAGATAATAAAAATAAAACATGGGAAACAGGGAAAGTGATAACATGTGGGAGAGGTTTTGCTTGTATTTCCCCAGGAAAAAACCAGCTTCCAGTTTAGGTACCTACAACTCACAGATAAAGTTGTCATCCACCAAGAAAGCGGAGCCGCCGACTTGGGCACAATTAAAGAAGCTGACACAGTTAGCTGAAAAAAGCCTAAAGAACACAAGGGTAATCCAAACTCCAGAGAATATGCAGCTTGCAGCCTTGATGATTGTGTCAACGGTGGTAAGTCGCTCCAGGCCTGCAGGAGCAACTGCAGCTAATTATGCCTGTTGGGCATATGTCCCATTCCTGCCTTTAATTAGGGCTGTCACATGGTTGGAAACCCCGGTTGAGGTTTATGTTAATAGTAGTGTTTGGATTCCTGAGCCTACAGATTCTCGTGGGCCCTGTCACCCAGAGGAGGAAGGAATGTTAATAAATGTGTCCGTGGGTTATCAGTTCCCGCCTGTTTGCACAGGGCCTGCTATCTGTTGCCTAAAAGGCTACTGACAACATTGGCTAGTTAAGATTCCAGGTCATAATAAAAGACCAGTATCCTGTCATTTATTTTACAAAGTTTGGTTCAATTGGAACAGTCTAAGCCCAGAAAAGAGAGGTGTCAACAACCTCAATAATGGTCAAAGGATTTAGAAATATTGATTTGGAAGGATTGCATCGCTGATCACGCCGTGGTACTGCAAAATAATTCCTGGAATCAGCATTGATTGGGCCCCTAAGGGGACCTTTGCAGTTAATTGTACCAATCAGAGTGATAGATGCAAGATAGGACTAAACCAAGAACTATATTATCAAAGAGATGACACCATTTACACTGAAAAACGTGCTCATTTTCCCATAATTTGGACCAATTTTGGTATGGCCAACCCACATCCAAAAATGATTAATCCAATCATAGACCCTAAGCATCCTGAATTATGAAAGTTAATGATGGCCCAATCTCATATTCGGGTTTGGAAAAAAAATCATATTAATGGAGAAGGTGGGAGACATCCATTTACGTATCAGTTTTCTTCCAACCAAACTATACCCATTCAGAGTTGTGTCAAGCCTCCTTTTATGTTAATTGTCAGAAATATTAATATTTGACCAAATTCTCAAACCATTACTTGTCAAAACTGTTGCCTTTTCATCTGTATTGATTGCACATTTGGTGTAAAAACATCTGTTTTGCTGGTGAGGGCTAGAGAAGGAGTTTGGATACAGGTTTCCCTCAATAGACCTTGGGAAGCCTCTCCTTCCATTCATATCATCACAGAAATGTTAAGGGGAGTGTTTACCAAAACAAAAAGATTTATTTTTACCCTTATAACGGTCATTATGGGCCTTATTACAGTCACAGGTACTGCTGCGGCTGCTGGAATTGCTTTACACTCCTCTGTTCAAACTGCGGAATATGTAAATGATTGGCAAAAAAATTCCTTAATAAAAGATCACATATTTACACATTATAACAAATTTTATGCTCTGAAAATATTTTTAGAAAAAGCATATATTTACATATGTTTGGGAAAGGTATCTTGATATTAAATAATTAATTGACAGTGCTACATTTTCAATGTTCAAAATGAGCCAAGACTTTTATGTACATTATCTTATATCAGCCTCACTAAACTATACGAACTGGATATTGATGTGCTCAATGAGAAGACGACAAAATAAGGCATGGAGAGCTCACAAAGCTGAGGAGTGGCAAAGTTGCTTTCCATATGTGATATGACAGCACCTCCCTGTAGTGGTGACACCACGCTTTTCCTCCATATTCCTGATGTGACAAAGCTCAGAGTCACAGATTTGATGCCCTTTATTCTTATTTTTTGCTTCCAAATCATTTATCCTCTTTCTTTAGCTTTTTTTACAGTATGAACACTAGACAAAAACAGTTATTTGCTTAGTATATGGTGTCAATAAAGCATGGTCTGACAACATTTATTTTTATTTATTTTCCAACTTTTAAGTTGAGGGGTTCATGTGCAAGCATTATATAGGTAGATTGCATGTCACAGGGATTTGGTGTATCAATGATTTCATCACCCAGGTAATCAGCATAGTACTTGATGGTAGTTTTCAACCCTCACTCTAATCCCTCAACCCTCAAAAAGGCCCTGGTGTCTGCTGTTCCTTTCTTTGTGTCCCTATGTAATAAATGTTTAGCTCTAACTTATAAGCGAGAACTTGTGGTATTTGGATTTATGTTCCTGTGTTAGTTTCTTTAGGATAATGAACTCCATCTCCATCCATGTTGCTACAAAGGACACAATCTCAATCTTTTTTATGGCTGCATAGTATTCTGACAATACTTATTTAGACCATATTTATTTCATACAGATACAAAATGCTATGTAATTTATTTTATGTCCTCTCATCCTGAATAGACATTTTATAGATATATGTGAAATATCAAAAGAGACATTAAGCAAAGTGCTAATGATATCAACATAAAAGATAACATTATTACATATTTTGTGCTCTGAAAACATTTTTAGAAGGAGCATACATTCAAATACTAAGTTTGGGAAATGTGTTTTAATACTTAATTGAAAGTGTTACTAAATTTTCAAAGTTCAAAATGAGCCTCTAATAATGTGTTAAGACTTTTATGTATATTATCCCAATTCAGCCTCACAAAACAATATGAATTAGGTATTGATGTGCTTATTGAGAAGATGATGAAATGAGGCATAGAGAACTCACAAAGCTGATGACTGGCAGAGTTCCTTTCCATATGCGATATGCCAGCACCTTTCTCAAGTGTTGACACCATGCTTTTCCTCCATATTCCTAATTTGACAGAGCTTGAAGTGACAGATTAGATGCCCTTCTTCCTCTTCATTGTTGCTTCGGGATAACTTACCCTCTTTCTTTAGCTCCTCAACCCGCCAGAAAACCACAAAATAACAACAAAACAAACACATAAAGTGAAGCACATGTCATCAGGCTGTACTACTCAAAAATCCTTTGTGCCAGGTATCCTGGATCTCCCAAGCCCTTTATTCACTGAATATTTTAACAGCCGACCCTTTATCTCCTTACCACTACTCTTGTTGATCTTTGGGCCCTTTCAGATATGGTAGACAAGCATCTCCCCAGCCTCTCAGTTCCTTGACCTCCTAATAGCTGAAAGTCTTTTCTATCATCTCACCTCAGCCTGAAACTTTTCCTTACCAGTAACTAAACCTCCTCCATAATCTCAATATCAAGAGTCCCACACAATCAGTCCCTCTCATGACCTGCCTGCTCCATGCTGATAGGTCAAATGGTCAATTCTCCATCCTCATTTTATTTTATGTCTCAGCAATATGACAAAGATAATTATCCCCCTTCTTCCTAGATTCTTGTGAACTTTAGAAACTATGAGACAATAAATGTTTCAGTTCACTACATTTGGAGGGTATTTCTTATGCAATGTCAGATAATTAATACAGAAACTTCTACCTGACTTGGAAGAGCATAGATTGTTATTGTCTGTTTTTTGTTGTTGTTGTTGTTGTTGTTTTTTCAGACAGAATCTCTCCCTGTCACCCAGGGTGGAATGCAATGGTACAATCTCGGCTCACTGCAACCTTAGCCTCCCAGATTCAAGCGATTCTCTGCCTCAGCCTCCCGAGTAGCTGGAATTACAGTCACATGCCACCACACCCAGCTAATTTTTTGTATCTTTAGTAGAGACGGGGTTTCACCATGTTGGCCAGGCTGGTCTCGAACTCATGACCTCATGATCTGCCCGCCTCAGCCTCCCAAAGTGCTGGAAATACAGGCATGAGCCACCACATCTGGCTATTGTCTGCTTTTTGTCTTTATATAAACTGAAACATACACAATGTTTTGCTTTATGATTGACTTCCTTAACTCAATATTATGTGTTAAAATATGTGTGAAAGCTTTTGGGTTCTGTAATAATATTTCACTACAGATACTTAGGAGTGGAAGTATTCAATATATAGCATGCATTTTTTCACCTCATAGTACATAATATCAAATAGGTTTTAATATGATTGTCACAATTTATACTCTCATCAGCAATATTAAGACTCCCCAATGCTCCACATTCTTGCCATCACTTGGATATGTCAGCCTTTTGGATTATAGTCATTCTAGTGGGTACATGTAGATTTCATTCACAGTTTAATTTGATTTTCCTTGGGAATAAAAGACAATTACAGAAGTTGAACTTGTGTTCATGTTTGCTGTTCATTAGGATATCCTCTTTTGGATGAGCTTATTTAGGACTTTTACTTCTATTTTTTTTTGTAGATTTGAAGACTGCATTACATATTCTAATTATATATATATAATATGTTTTTAATCTTTGATTTGCCTTTTCAGTCTCTTAATTATATCTTTGTCAGTTCTCAATTTTCATGTGGTTAAGCGTATTGACTTTTTGTTTACACTTAATATTATAGGTTTTGTATCAGTTTCCCAATCTGGAGAATGTGAAAATAATGTCATCGACTTTTTTTCTAAAAGTTTGATTGTTTTATCTTCCACATTTGGATCTATAAACCACTTGGAATTGACTTGTTTTTAATGTCAGGAGGGTAAGAACCAGGTTTTATTTCTTTCTAACATGTGTATAGAAGGCCTAACACCATTTATTGAGAAGATTATCCTTTCACTATCGTTACCATAAATCAACTCACTATATGTATAAGTCTGGCAATTACATTGAATATATAGATATATTTGTGGAAAAATCAGACTCATAAAATAGTCAGTCTTCCAATCCATAATCATGACATGTTCCACCATTTATTAGCCCTTATAATTCTCTCAGAAATATTGCATAGTTTTCAGTGTATAGTCCTTGGCATATTTTGTTATATTTATTTCTATATTTTGTTAGATAAGTAAATTACTTTGAAGCATAAATACACATATGGAAAAGCAGACACATCATAAATATACAGCTCTGTGGATTTGAACAAACTAAATAGATTCAGAATGCCAGCACCCAAAGAAAATTCAGAATACAACAGTTGCCATGAAGCCCTCTTCATGCTCTACCACCTCCTCCTACACCCATCAAGACTACTATCCTGCTTTGGTACTTTAGGCAAATGGAATCTTAGAGTACATATTTCTTAGTATCCAGTGTCTTTTACTCAATAATAAACATGTAAGATTGGTACATATTTTTGGGTTTAGCTGTAGGTCAATTGTTCTCATTGCTCTATAGTGTTTATTATATGAATATATCATGAATTATTTATCACTCAACTCTTGATGAACATTTGAGTGCTTTCACTTTTATGTCTAACTCTGGTGTCTGTGGTTATGCAGAGTTTTCCGTTATATTCCTATGTCATTTGGTGGTTTTCCAGGGCCAGCTGAGATGATGCTGTGTCACTGACAGATCCTTTCCAATAGGACTTTCCCAACCATAATGAAGAAGACCTCTCAGTTTTGGGTTGGCAGTTTAACATAAGATAGAATTGGACGTAGTGCTTCATCTACCCTAACTCCTAAATGTAAGACTATTGAGAAAGCACATTTGAGTGTAGTAGATTTAGTTAAAGTGGTAAGTGTTGGAAGTTTTCTTCCTAAGATTTCTCTGACCATCATAACTTTGAGGGTAACCACAGCCCTTCACTCCACAATAGCCCAGCCCACTTCTACCTTGCTAGTTTCAATCTGTCCTCTCCCATATTCTATCCTCTTCCCTCTACTCACTACCTTGTTTTTCAAAACAAACAAAATTTTTTAACAAAGCAATTTAATAGTCATTTTTTCTTGCTTAGGTATCTGCTGATACTTAAATTGTTGGAGCTATGCCTCTTCTCCAATATGCATTTCAAGTTTGTTTCCAAAAACATACATTTCCCTCTCTATCAGGAATTTTGGAGCCTGACATTAATATTAAACAATGAACTTTATTTTTTACATTTTTATAATACATTATCCAAATAGCCATTCTGCTACAAGTGAAAAGGAAATTCTACAGAAAACCTATGGGAGTTCCACATAGTGCACAGACACCATTGCTTTGGAAACTTTGTGGCAAAATATGTCACAACAGAGGCAAGAGCTTAAATCAAATTAGGCATTTTGAGGACCCTGAGGTTTAGGTGAATTTTTAGCAGAGCATTAGCTGCACATGTCATGAAATGTCCTGGCAGTTGAAACAGATGTAGCCCCAGTGGAAGAATGTTGGGTCTGAAGGCAACTTCAGGTACAGTGGTTTATTTAATCCTTAGCAGATGGCTCTCATGAAGAGTTCTATAGATTTATATTTTTAAAAATAAAGTTATTGTTCTACAAGAACAGAATAGGAGTGGATCTTAGAAATAAGCCTGTTATGTAAGTAGCTATTCATTGATTTCAGTTTTAATCTCAATCACAATCACAGAAAGCAACATTTCCAGCTGCCTTGGATTGACCAAAGAGCTTTTCTTTGGTCCAGAAACCCTTTATGCAAGACCATATACAAGACTGTTTTAAACACAATGACTGGAAGTATGTGCAACTTGCTGGGGACAGAGGAGAAACACCTTCCTTTTGCTGTTGTTTTCAATAGCAAGTGTTTAAGGCAGTCACTTCTTGAAATCTTTTTACAAAGAGGCTGTTCATTTTAGGAAGCTGGGGATTTTTTGGGCACACAGTTTCAGTTCCACAAGATGGAAAATTCCTAGGCTGTTGTACAGCAATGTGAATACACTTAACACTACTGAGCTGTACACTTAAAACTGGTTATGATGGTAAATTGTATGTAATATGTAAAGCTCGTTAGAGAAAAATTTAAAAGGAAAAAAGTTAATACATCAACAAATTGATTATGAAATTTACATTTGAATTGAAATGTAGAAAACTACCAAATAATAATGAGACTAAAAAAGAGTTTTGAATACATACAGCAAGAAGCCATGATTGAAAACTAAGGCAGTTAACTAAAAATGGTATCTATAAATCAGTGTATATTTGACACACAACCAGTACAAATCCAGTGCTGGTGCAATTCACAAAGTGATCCTAATTTTCACTCAGAAAAATTGGTTAATTATTGGGGAAAATTCACCCCCGATATTTCACATAGGTTCTTTTCTATTTTCCCTAAGTGTCGGCTGGTCTGAGAAATAAAGGGAAAGAGTACAAAACGGAGAAATTTTAAAGCTGGGTGTCCAGGGGAGACATCACATGTCAGCAGGTTCCATGATGCCCCCTGAGCCATAAAACCAGCAAGTTTTTATTAGCAATTTTCAAAGGGGAGGGAGTGCACAAATAGGGTGTGGGTCACAGAGATCACATGCTTCAAGGGCAACAAAAGATCACAAGGCAGATGGAGGCAGGGTGAGATCACAGGATGGGGTGAAATTAAAATTGCTAATGAAGTTTCAGGCATGCATTGTCATTGATAACATCTTATCAGGAGACAGGGTTTAAGAGCAGACAACTGGTCTGACCAAAATTTATTAGGAGGGAATTTCCTCATCCTAATAAGCCTGGGAGCGCTAAGGGAGACCGGGGCTTATTTCATCCCTTATCAACAACCGTAAAAGACAGACGTTCCCAAGCGGCCATTTCAGAGGCCTCCCCTTAGGAACGCATTCTCTTTCTCAGGGATGTTCCTTGCTGAGAAAAAGAATTCAGCGATATTTCTCCTATTTGCTTTTGAAAGAAGAGAAATATGGCTCTGTTCTGCCCAGCCCACAGGCAGCCAGACTTTAAGGTTATCTCCCTTGTTCCCTGAACATCGCTGTTATCCTGTTCTTTTTTCAAGGTGCCCAGATTTCATATTGTTTAAACAATTTGTGCTGTTAATGCAATCATCACAGGGTCCTGAGGCAACATTCATCCTCAGCTTACAAAGATGGTGGGATTAAGAGATTAAAGACAGACATAGGAAATCACAAGAGTATTGATTAGGGAAGTGATAAGTGTCCACGAAATCTTCACAATTTATGTTCAGAGGTTGCAGTAAAGACAGGTGTAAGAAATTATAAAAGTATTAATTTGGGGAACTAATAAATATCTATGAAATCTTCACAATTTATATTCTTCTGCCATGGCTTCAGCCGGTCCCTCCGTCTGGGGTCCCTGACTTCCCACAACAGTTAATAATAGGAGCCAAAACAATGTATTGGAAAAGAATTAGCTCCAGTGTTAAAACACAACATAAATGAGTCATTTTAGTGTAGTACTGAGTTTACTAGAATATACAGAAAATAGAACAGAATAGATGATTGAGAAACAAATTTAAGTGTATATAAGAACAACTGTCAGGCTTTTTTTTAAGTTAACACATAATAGTTATACATATCTATGGGACATAGAGTGATATTTTGATACATATATATAATGTGTAATGATCAAATCAGAGTAATTAGCATATTCATTGTGAGAAAACATTTTAAATGGTCCACTTTCAAGACACGATAAATCTAAGTACTGGCAGGCAAATGGAACAAACCACATGGCTCATGCACCTAGAAGATCACAATAAGCAAACAGAATGTAGATGAGGAGTCAGCACATAAAAGGGAAGAAAATTTCGTTATTGGGAAATCAAAACTTAAGTGGGGAAGGGGAGGGAGTATAATCTTATAAGGGGGATATTGAAACTTAGGCAATGTCTGGGAAGATTTTAACCCCATAGTACTCAACCAACAAGGAACTGGGGGAGGGACTTGCATGCTAGGAGGTAAGTTACCTGTTGTAACTGCCCCATGTGTGCCTGTCTACCATGTGCCCAATCTTGCAACACCATTATTAAAAGTCTCACTTTCGCTGTGCTTCATACCTCTAAGTCAATTCTTTGGGTTTGGACAGGTGAGCATATTTCTCACATTCATCACCTCAAGCATTTATAATTTCTTTGTGTTAGATAGATTCAAAATCCTCTCTCCTAGCATTTTGAAAATATACAATAAATTATTGTTAACTCTATTCACCCTACAATACTATAGCACCTAAAACTTATTCCCCCTATCTAGCTATAATATTGTATCTGTTAACCAATCTCTCCCTACTGTCCTCTCCTGTCTACCTTTCCCAGCCTCTAATAATCACAATTCTAATCTCTGCTTCTATAAGTTCAACTTATTTTAGCTTTCATATGCATGAGTATTTATCTTTCTGTGCCTGGCTTATTTCATTTTAATAATGTAGGCTCATCCATGTTGTCATGAATGACAGGATTTCACTTTTATGACTGGATACTAATCCATTGTGTAGCTACACTATACTGTCTTTATGCATTCATCTGTAGATGGATATTTAGGTTGATGCAGTATCAGCTATTTTGAATAGTGCTGCAATAAACATGGAGTGCATATATTTCTTCTATATACTAATTTCCTTTTTAGCTTTTATTTTAGGTTTCTTTTAGGTTATGTGCAATTTTCTTATATAGCTAAATTGCATGTTATGGGATTTTGGTGTACAAATTATTTCATCACCTAGGTAATAGGCATGTATGCAACAGGTAGTTTTTCAATCCTCTCCCTCCTCTCAACTACCACCCTCAAGGTGGCCCCAATGTCTGTTGTTTCCTTCTTTCCTTTGGATAAAGACTTAATCGTGGAAAAAACTGAATTATATGGTAGTTCCATCTTTTTAGTTTTTGGGAGAAAGGTCCATACTGTTTTTCGTATGGCTTTACTAATTTACTTTGCCACTAATAGCATATAAGAGTTCTCTTTTCTCCTCATCTTTATTAGTATTTGCATTAACTTTTTAAATAGCCATTCTAACTGAGGAGAAATGATATACCATTGTGGTTTCGATTTGCATTTCACTGATGATTAGTGAGGTTTAAGTTACGGGATACATGTGCAGAATGTGCAGGTTTGTTACATAGGTGTACATGTGCCATGGTGGTTTGCTCCACCTATCAACCTGTTATCTAGGTTTTAAGCCCTGCGAGCATTAGGTATTTGTCCTAATGCTGTCCCTCCCTTGCCCACCACCCCCCAAACAAGGGCCGATGTGTGATGTTACCCTCCCTGTGTCCATATGTTCTCATTGTTCATCTCCCACTTATGAATGACAGCATGTGATGTTTGGTTTTCTGTTCCTGTGTTAGTTTGCCAAGGATGATGGTTTCCAGCTTCATCCATGTCCCTGCAAAGAACAAGAACTCATTCTTTTTTATGGCTGCATAGTATTCTATGATGTACATGTGCCACATTTTCTTTATCCAGTCTATCATTGATGGGCATTTGGATTGGTTACAAGTCTTTGCTATAGTAAATAGTGCTGCAATAAACATACATGTGCATGTGTCTTTATAGTAGAAGAATTTATAATCCTTTTGGTATATACCCAGTAATGGGATTGCTGGGTCAAATGATATTTCTGGTTCTAGATCCTTAAGGAGTACCACGCTGTCTTCCACAATAGTTGAACTAATTTACACTCCCACCAGCAGTGTAAAAGCATTCCTATTTCTCCACATCCTCTCCAGCATCTGTTGTTTCCTGACTTCTTAATGATCGCCATTCTAACTGGTGTGAGATGGTATCTCATTGTAGTTTTGATTTGCATTTCTCTAATGACCAGTGATGATGAGCCTTTTCTCATGTGTTTGTTAGCTGCATAAATGTCTTGTTTTGAGATGTGTCTGTTCATGTCCTCTGCCTACTTTTTGATGGGGTTGTTTGTTTTTTTTTCTTGTAAATTTGTTTAAGTTCCTTGTAGATCCTGGATACCAGATCTTTGTCAGATGGATAGGTTGCAAAAATTTTATCCCATTCTGTAGGTTGCCTGTTCACTCTGATGATAGTTTGTTTTGCTGTGCAGAAGCTCTTTAGTTTAATTAGATCCCATTTGTCAATTTTGGCTTTTGTTGCAATTGCTTTTGGTGTTTTAGTCATGAAGTCTTTGCCCATGCCTATGTCCTGAATGGTATTGCCTAGGTCTTCTTCTAGGGTTTTTATGGTTTTGGGTTTTACATTTAAGTCATTAATCCATCTCGAATTAATTTTTGTGTAAGGTGTAAGGAAGGGGTCCAGTTTCAGTTTTCTGCATATGGCTAGCCAGTATTTATTAAATAGGGAATCCTTTTCCCATTGCTTGCTTTTGTCAGATTTGTCGAAGATCAGATGGTTCTAGTTGTGGGTGTTGTTTCTGAGGCCTCTGTTCTCTTCCATTGGTCTGTATACGTGTTTTGGTACCATAGCATGCTGTTTAGTTACTATAGCCTTGTAGTATACTTCGAAGTCAGATAGCACGATGCCTCCAGCTTTGTTCTTTTTGCTTGGTATTGCCTTGGATATATGGGCTCTTTTTTGGTTCCATATGAAATTTAAAGTAGTTTTTTCTAGTTATGTGAAGAAAGTCAATGGTAGCTTCATGGGAATGGCATTGAATCTGAAAATTACTTTGGGCAGTATGGCCATTTTCATGATATTGATTCTTCCTATCCATAAGTATGGAATGTTTTTCCATTTGTTTGTGTACTCTCTTATTTCCTTGAGCAGTGGTTTGTAGTTCTCCATGAAGAGGTCCTTCACGTCCCCTGTAAGTTGTATTCCTAGGTATTTTATTCTCTTTGTAGTAACTGTGAATGGGAGTTCACTCATGATTTGACGCTCTGCTTGTCTATTATTGGTGAATAGGAATGCTTGTGATTTTTGCACAATTATTTTGTATCCTGAGACTTTGCTGAAGTTGCTTATCAGCTTAAAGAGATTTTTGGGCTGAGACGATGCGGTTTTCTAAATAAGCAATCATGTCATCTGCAAATAGAGACAATTTGACTTCCTCTCTTCCTATTTGAATGTGCTTTATTTATTTCTCTTGCCTGATTGCCCTGGCCAGAACTTCTAATATTATGTTGAATAGGAGTGGTGAGAGAGGGCATCCTTGTCTTGTGCCAGTTTGCAAAGGGAATGCTTCCAGCTTTTGCCTATTCAGTATGATATTGGCTATGGGTTTGTCAGAAATAGCTCTTATTATTTTGTGATATGTTCCATTAATACCTAGTTTATTGAGAATTTTAGCATGAAGGGGTGTTGAATTTTATTGAAGGCCTTTTTGGCATCTATTGAGATAATTATGTGGTTCCGTTAATATGATGGATTATGTTTATTGATTTGCTTATGTTGAACCAGCCTTGCATCCCAGGGATGAAGCCAACTTAATCTTGGTGGATAAGCTTTTTGCTGTGCTGCTGGATTCATTTTGCCAGTACTTTATTGAGGATTTTCACATTGATGTTCATCAGGGATGTTGGCCTGAAATTTTCTTTTTTTGTTGTGACTCTGCCAAGTTTTGGAATCGGGATGATCCTGGCTTCATAAAACAAGTTAGGGAGGAGTCCCTCTTTTTCTATTGTTTGGAATAGTTTCAGAAGGAATGGTACCAGCTCCTCTTTGTACCGCTGATAGAATTTGGCTGTGAATCTGTCTGGTCCTGGACTTTTTTTGGTTGGTAGGCTATTAATTATTGCCTCAATTTCAAAAGTTGTTATTGGTCTATTCAAGGATTTGACTTCTTCCTGGTTTAGTCTTGGGAGGGTGTATGTGTCCAGGAATTTATCCATTTATTCTAGATTTTCTAGTTTATTTGTCTAAAGGTGTTTATAGTATTATCTGATGGTAGTTTGTTCTATCTATTTTGTTATCTTTTTCATAAAAACAGCTCCTGGATTCATTGATTTTTTGAAGGGATTTTTGAGTCTCTATCTCCTTCAGTTCTGCTCTGATCTTAGTTATTTCTTGTCTTCTGCTAGCTTTTGAATTTGTTTGCCCTTGCTTCTCTAGTTCTTTTAATTGTGATGTTAAGGTGTCAATTTTAGAGCTTTCTTGCTTTCTGATGTGGCCATTTAGTGCTATAAATTTCCCTCTTAACACTGCTTTAGCTGTGTCCCAGCTAAAGAGATTCCAGTATGTTGCCTCTTTGTTCTCATTGGTTTCAAATAACTTCTTTATTTCAGCCTTAATTTCATTATTTACGCAGTAGTCATTCAGGAGCAGGTTGTTGAATTTCCCTGTAGTTGTGCAGTTTTGAATGAGGTTCTTAATCCTGACTTCTAATTTGATGGCACTGTGGTCTGAGAGACTGTTTGTTATGATTTCCAATCTTTTGCATTTGCTGAGGAGTGTTTTACTTCCAATTATGTGGTTGATTTCAGAATAAGTACTATGTGATGCTGAGAAGAATGTATATTCTGTTGATTTGGGGTGGAGAGTTCTGTAGATGTCTATTAGTTCTGCTTGGTCAAGAGCTGAGTTCAAGTCCTGAATATTCTTGTTAATTTTCTGTCTCGTTGATCTGTCTAATATGGACAGTGGGCTGTTAAAGTCTCCAACTATTATTGTGTGGGAGTCTAAGTCTCTTTTTAGGTCGGGTCCTCCTGTATTGGGTGCATATATATTTTGGATAGTTAGCTCTTCTCAATGCATTGACCCCTTTACCTTTATGTAATGCCCTTATTTGTCTTTTCTGATCTTTGTTGGTTTTAAGTCTGTTTGGTCAGAGACTAGGATTGCAATCTCTGCTTTTTTTTTCTTTCCATTTGCTTGGTAAATTTTTCTCCATACCTTTATTTTGAGCCTATATGTGTCTTTGCATATGCAATGGGTCTCCTGAATACAGCACACCAATGGGTCTTGACTCTTTATCCAATCTGCCAGTCTGTGTCTTTTAATTGGGGCATTTACCTCATTTACATTTAAGGCTAATATTGTTCTGTGTGAATTTGATTCTGTCATCATGATGCTACCTGGTTATTTTGCACATTAGTTGATGCAGTTTCTTCATAGTGTTGATGGTCCCTATATTTTGGTATGTTTTTGTGGTGACTGGTACCAGTTTTTCCTTTCCATATTTAGTGCTTCTTTCAGGAGCTCTTGTAAGGCAGGCCTGGTGGTGACAAAATCCCTCACCATTTGCATGTCTGGAAAGGATTTTATTTCTCCTTCACTTATGAAGCTTAGTTTGGCTGGATATGAAATTCTGGGTTGAAGATTCTTTTCTTTAAGAATATTGAATATTGGCATCCACTCTCTTCTGGCTTGTAGGGTTTCTGTAGAGAGATCCACTGTTAGCCTGATGGGCTTCCCTTTGTAGGCAACCTGACCTTTCTCTCTAGCTGCTCTTAATGTGTGTTTCTGCATTTCAACCTTGGAGAATCTAACAATTATGTGTCTTGGGGTTATTCTTCTCAAGGAGTATCATAGTGGTGTTCTCTATATTTCCTGAATTTGAATGTTGGCCTGTCTTGCTGTTCTCCTGGATAATATCCTGAAGTGTGTTTTCCAACTTGGTTTCATTCTCCCCATCACTTTCGGGTAGACCAATCAATTGTAGGTTTGGTCTTTTCACAGTTCCATATTTCCTGGAGGCTTTGTTCCTTCCTTTTTATTCTTTTTTTCTCTAATCTTATCTTCATGCCTTATAGTAGTAAGTTAATCTTCAATCTCTGATATCCTTTATTCCACTGTTGATTTGGCTATTGATACTTTTGTATGCTTCAGGAAGTTCTCATGCTGTGTTTTTCAGCTCCATCAGGTCATTTATGTCCTTCTCTAAACTGGATATTCTAGCTAGCAGTTCCCATAACCTTTTATCAAGGTTCTTAGCTTCCTTGCATTGGGTTAGAACATGCTCCTTTAGCTCAGAGGAGTTTGTTACTACCCACCTTCTGAAGCCTACTTCTGTCAATTTGTCAAATTCATTCTCTGTCCAGTTTTGTGCTCTCGCTGGAGAGGAATTGGGATCATTTAGAGGAGAAGAGGCATTCTGGTTTTTGGTATTTTCAGCATTTTTGTGCTGGTTTTTCCTCATCTTTGTGGATTTGTCTACATTTGATCTTTGAGGCTGATGACATTTGGACTGGGTTTTTGTGGGGGGGGGGTGTCTGTTTTGTTGATGTTGATGTTATTGCTTTCTGTTAGTCTTTTTCTCACGGTTAGGCCTCTCTTCTGCAAGTCTGTTGCAGTTTTCTGGAGGTCCACTCCAGACCCTGTTTGCCTGGTATCACCAGCAGAGGTTGCACAACAGCAAGGATTGCTGCCTGCTCCTTCCTCCAAAAGCTATGTCCCAGGGGGGCACCAGCCTGATGCCAGCTGGAACTCTCTGGTATGAGGTGTCTGTCAATCCCTGTTGGGAAGTCTCTCCTAGTCAGGGACCCACTTGAGGAGGCAGTGTGTTCCTTAGCAGAGCTCAAGCGTTGTGCTGGGAGAATCCTCCTTGTCAGGATCCGCTGCTCTCTTCAGAGCCGGCAGGCAGGAATGTTTAAAGCTGAAGCTGTGCCCAAAGCCGCCCCTTGCCCCAGGTGCTCTGTCCCAGGGGGATGGGAGTTTTTCTATCTATAAGCCCCTGACTTGGGCTGCTGCCTTTCTTTCAGAGATGCTCTGCCCAGTGAGGAGGAATCTAGAGAGGCAGTCTGGCCACAGCTGCTTTGCAGTGCTGTGTTGAGTTCCACCCAGTCCAAACTTCCCAACCTCCTTAGCACTGTCAGGAGAAAAATCGCCTACTCAAAGCCTCACTAATGGTGGATGCCCGTCTCCCCACTAGGCTCCATTGTCCCAGGTCAACTTCAGACTGCTGTGCTGGCAGTGAGAATTTCAAGCCAGTGGTTCTTAGCTTGCTGGGCTCTGTGGGAGTGGGACCTGCTGAGCAAGACAACTTGGCTCCCTGGCTTCAGCCTCCTTTCCAGGGGAGTGAACAGTTCTGTCTCACTGGGGTACCAGGTGCCACTAGGGTACAAAAAAAAAAATTCCTGCAGCTAGCTTGGTGTCTCCCCAAACAGCTGCCCAGTCAGTTTTGTGCTTGAAACCCAGGGTCCTGGTGGTGTAGGCACAAGAGGGAATATCCTTGTCTGTGGATTGCAAAAACCATGGGAAAAGCATAGTATCTGGGCTGGATAGCACAGTCCTTCAGGGCTCCCCTTGGCTGAGGCAGGGAGGATCCTGGCTCCTTGCACTTCCCAGGTGAGTCAACGCCCCCACCCTGCTTCTCCATGGGCTGTACCCACTGCCTAATCAGTCCCAATGAGATGAACAGGGTACCTCAGTTGGAAATGCAGAAATCACCTTCTGCATTGGTCTCACTGGGAGCTACAGACCAGAGCTGTTCCTATTCGGTCATCTTACCAGATCTAAGACATGTCGAGCATTTTTTATATACTTGTTAGCCATTTGTATGTCTTCTTTTGAGAAATGTCTATTCATACATTTTGCCCATTTTTTAAATAAGATTGTTTGTTTGTTTTTGAGTTGAGACCCTTGTGTATTCTGAATATTAGTTCTTTCTCAGTTGAATAGCTGCAAATACATTATCCCATTACATAAGATGACTCTCCATTCTGTTGATTTTTCCCTTTGCTGCACAAAAGCCTTTTAGTTTAACAGTCTCATTTGTCTATTTTTGCTTTTGTTGAGTGTGCTATTGAAGCTTTACCCATCAAATTTTTGCCTGGACAGATGTCTGCAAGTGTTTTCTCTATGTTTTTCTGTAGTAGTTTTACAGCTTGGGGTCTTACATTTAAATATTTAATCCATTTTGAAATGATTTTTCATATAGCACATTAATATCCACATTTCCCAGCATCAGTTATGAACATACATTCCCCAATGTATATTGCTGGCCTCTGTGTCAAAAATAAGGTGACTTTAAATATGTAAATTTATTTCTGAATTCTCTATTCTGTTCCATTGGTCTATGTGTCTGTTTTTTACTGTCAGGTCATTTTTTATAAAATTAAAACTCAACCCATTTCACTTAAGTGACATGAAAGGAAATTCTTCATGGATAAAAGTTTGAAATCTTCCAATGTGCAATCTTGGGCTACGTATTTCAGTGTTCAGTGCTCCATTCTTCCACTCCTCTCCAGGCCTTTGCTTTTATGCTTTGAGTGCAAGTCAGTCTTACCCACTAGAGTAAGTCCAGTTTAGGGCAGTGGCTGTGTCTAATTAACCTTCATACACTTCTCAGCACCTAGTACAGTGCTGTGCATGCAGTATATTTGCTCTCTATACACACACGTGCATATGGTTGTTTTTCTAGCTTGCAGGTCTTGCTTCCATTTGACATGAGACTCAGTGACCCCAGCTGAATCACTGAATCCCTCTTGCTGTGCACTCTACAGCCAGCCGCATAGAGCTCTTTGTGTGAAAATAAGCTTATTATCAAAACATTCCACACCTGAAATTCAGTCTGTTCATTGGATGCTAATATTGAGACCGCTAGGCATATATACATTAATTATTGCATCATGTAATAATACTAAACTGTGAATTAATTTGATCTGTGACCACCTACTAGAAAGATTCCACAGACTGCAAACTAAGTGAACTGAAAAGTGAGGAAATGATGCTTCCTCATCCCCACCATCTAAATGAAAAATCCTCTAGATATTTTTTCCCAGCTGTCTGACATAAAAACAAAAGGCACAAAAACTGTCCCCAATACATTGCATTAAACAGAAAAGAGTAGTTTTCTTAACATCTAGTCTATTTCCCAGAAATGAAGAGCTTGTTCCTGCTTTCACTTTCAATTTGGGGCAATTTTGGTAGTTTGAGTCTTTCTAAGAATTTGTCCATTATGTCTAATTTAATTTGTTGGCATACAGTTGTTGATAGCATCACCTTAAAATCTTTTTTATTTTTGTAAGGTCAGAAGTAATGTCCCCCTTTTCATTCTTGATTTTGGTAATTTGAGTCTCCTGTTCTTCTGCTGGGTTTTTTGCTTTGTTTTGGCCAGTCTAACAAAACAGTTTTGTTTGGCCAATTATGTTGATCTCTTCTAAGAACAGCTTTTGGTTTTATTGTTTTTCTCTACTTTTGTCTTCTATTCTCTATCGCATTAATTTCTACTCTTAATTTCCAAAATTCTTTATTATTTTCTTCTTTCTGCTAGCTTCGGATTTAGTTTGCTCTTCATTTACCAGCGTCTTAAGGTAAAAGATTAGGTTATTGATTTGAGTTCTAATATTTCCTTACTAATTGCTCTAGAGCATATCATATATATAATTTATGAGAATGTATGTCACATTTATGCTAAATCAATTCCGATGAGACAATTTTTACTCTTATAAGTCTAAAAATACTAGTTTTTCTCACTTTTTAAAATATCTTAAATTATTAAATATCTAAATTATTAAATATCTTAAATTATTAAATATCTAAATTATTAAATATCTTAAATATATGTTCAAACAATATAATACATTGTTATAATTAATTCATACAATTTTATGTCTTTTAAAGCAGCTGAAGGGGAAGGTATAAATGTATAGAGCTTGTTATATTAACTTACAGTTTCAGGTTCTCTTACTGTATTCCTGGGGGTTCAAGTTAACATCTGCTATCATTTCTTTATTCCAATGCAGCTTTGCTCCTACTGTCCTCTCTTGTCCTGTTCTTGTTAAGTATATCACATTTCTATATATTATGGGTCTGAAACACAATTATATACATACTGTTTTATATAACTGTCTTCTAAAAATTAGTTAAAAAGAGAAATAAGAAGAAATATGCATTTATACAGTCTTTTATAACTATATAATTATCTTACTGGTGTTCTTTGTTTGTCCATGTGGATGTGTATTGCCATCTGGAGTCATCTGCTTTCTGCCTGAAAACCTTCTTTTATTAATAGTATTTCTTGTAAAGTCAATCATCTAGTAGTAGATTTTACTTGTGTTTCCAGGCTTGAATCTCCCCCCGGCCCACACTTTTTTTCAAATAAAGTCAGTTTCTATGGGAAAAGCTTTAGAGCTCTGATTTTATGGACTGCCTCTCTCTCTCTGGAAAATATCTCTGAGCCATGACCCCTTCCACTGGGGAGAGGTGGTAGCTTCTGCTCTTTGCCAATTGCCCCTCCCAACATGGAAAAACCACCCTACAAGTGAACCAGAGTGAGGGTGACAGGCCAGGGCTTCTCATTCTGCCATTCCTGAGCTAAAGCTGAAATCTTGTTGCAAAAATTATAACTGAGAATATTATTATGTGAAAGAGATCTGACCTGACTCTATCTTACTTCTAACCTCCAAGCTGTCCTTGTTCATCCCTGAGCATAGGCCGAACTGGCATTGGAAGGAATTTAGTCAGCCTCTTCCCAAAATAAAAGCCCTTCTTCCCTGAGGACTAGACTGACTTCGCAAGACTAACAAATCAGCCATGAGATTAGAAATTATGGTCTGAGAGTCATGTGGCTAGAGGCCACAAGATTCCAGACCTCTCCAACTGCCATCCAGGTCAATAAACTGGCTCATCTGGTCTTGTGGCCCCCACCCAGGAACTGACTCATGCAAGAGGACAGCTTTGACACCCTATGATTTCATCCCTAACCCAGCCAATCAGCACTCCCCACTACCCAACCTCCTACCCACCAAATTATCCTCAGAAACCCCCATACCCACATTTGCAGGGAGACTCATTTGAGTAATAATAAAACTTGAGACTCCCATACAGCCAGCTCTGCATGAATTAAACACTTTCTCTACTGCAATTCCTCTGTGTTGATAAATCAGCTCTATCTAGGCAACAGGCAAGGAGAACCTGTTGGGCAGTTACAGAGCCTCTGCTCTATGAGTGGGACTGGGAAAGGTTGGGAGCCCTTGACTTCTGGTCACACTCACCAGAAATTTAGTCTTTACAACTCACTATTGGAGGGGATGAAAAATCTCCTGATGGGTGATGTTATCCCTGCTCAGAATGTGAGAGAAGAGGCAGCCCCACCTTCTTTCCATAGCCCCCAATAGTGGACCTTTTGTCAACCCGAACTGAAAATGAGGATGAAGAGGCCCAACGGCCAAGTGCCACAGACTCTTGTTATTCTTACCAGAGTTATAGGAGCTCTCCTTGAACAGATGTTTCATTGTGATGTGTGCTTCCAGGACAATTTGCAGAGATTTTAAATGGTTCAAATAATTTTGACAGATGTAAGAATGTTATGCTCTAAAAAGTAAAAGACTTTAAAGTAGTTTTAATAATAAAGGAGCTACAGTGTTAAGGAAGGATGATAGAAAGAGTTTAGATAAAATTATTTTACAAAGTATGAATGAGAAAAGACACTATATCTGCAATTTATATACATCTAATATATAATTTTAATGTGTAAGTAAGAAATGCTTGGCCGGGCCTGGTGGCTCACACTTGTAATCCCAGCACTCTGGGAGGCCAAGGTGGGTGGATCATCTGAGGTCGGGAGTTCGAGACCAGCCTGACCAACATGGAGAAACCCCATCTCTACTAAAAATACAAACTTAGCCGGGATAGTGGTGCATGCCTGTAGTCCCAGCTACTTGGGAGGCTGAGGCAGGAGAATTGCTTGAACCCAGGAGGTGGAGGTTGCAGTGAGCCAAGATCATGCCGCTGCACTCCAGCCTGGGCAACAAGAGTGAAACTCCATCTCAAAAAAAAAAAAAAGAAAAGAAAAAGAAAAAAAAGAAATGCTCACACAAGGTTGGGTCTGGTGGCTCACGCCTATAATCCCAGCAATTTGGGAGGCAGAGGCAGAGGGTCATTTGAAGGAAGGAGTTCAAGACCAACCTAAGCAATGAAGTGAAACCACATCACTATAAATATATTTTTTAAATGAAATGTTCACTCAGGCTTTTTACTATTTTATTTGTTTTTGCTGTAAAATAGAGATAATGCCATTTATTCTCTATGTTAGAAGTCATTACTGAATTAGACACAAAACACAAACAGCTCTTAGAAAACAATCTATAAAAATAAAATCACACTATAATAAATTTAAAAATAAAAAACCTATAAATAAAATATTTCCACAATTTTTCACTTAGCAAATAAGCAGCATAGTGAAGTGGTTCAAGAAGAGGGTATGGGATCATGAGTCCTTGGGTTCAGATTAGTTACAGTGTTACGATTTTAGACAACTAATGAAGTCTTTCTGTGCTCAGTTTCTATAAAACCATGAGGAAATATTCTGAGTTTTCAGCTGTGTGATTCATGTAAAGCCATCAGTACTGAGCCTAGAACATGAGTACAACACATGGAGCCGCCTCCTGACTGTGTGCTGGGCATTAAGTGCCAGGGGTTAGGTGTTCATGAGTGTGTTAAACATGCCCTTTCCTTATGTACTGCACCTCTTAAAGAATAGGCAGCTCCATTGTCAATGTCTATTATTTTAGGAAATTGTATCTGAAAATTAACATGATGCCTCCTCATTCTAGGATTCTCAAACTGACTCAATCCATGAGACATGTATCATTGTATTCAAAACCTAATGGGCATTTCGTTAGACAACAAATGGTTTCTAAGATTTCCAACGACAACAAAAAAACTTTGAAGCTTCCGGTTGAGCAATCATTAAACCCTCCCACTGGCACACTCCAGTAATTCCATTTATGGTAGTGGAGTCAGTGACTTGAACGAAGTACTTTCAGTTTCATATTACTCTAAATCCATTAAAAATCTGCTTAACTTCTAAATATTTCGTCACCGAAGAAATCCCAGCCCTACAATTTTGGAACAGTGAAATATTAGTCCAGGGATCCAGTGAGAGACACAGAAGTGCTAGAAGCCAGGCCTTGTGAACTAAGGAGAAAAAGAACAGGTAAGAACTTTTACTACTTCTCATTAAGCAGCTTTCTCTCTAGCTCCAAAGGATCTCAGCTCAGGGATATGGAAGCTATAAGGTTGTGGCAGGGATGGGAAGGAATTTATAAAGGTCAGTTCATTTTCTTAAACATCATCAGAACCAAATTAGGCTGCAGATGAGCCTGAAGTGGGATGCAGGTCAGATGAAATCCTGGTGTTATCAGGGACAGCATGGCCTTAAGTGCCACTACAGTGTTTGTGTTGAATTAGGCACCAGTAGACAGGCTAAACTGAGCATTTGAAGTGTACTAGGATAGTCTTTCTCTTTGCTGACATTATCTATGTTGACTAGGGATATGATTACATTTCCATCGTCAGTGATGGAGCTTGCTGAATCCTGCTTCTATGCAGCTAAGAAATGGAAGAGTTACAAACGGGTTCTTTTCATGAGAAGGAAAGAACAGCAAATGAGAAGCAGAGTAAGCAGCCCACTGACACGGTTAAAGACAAAGAAAAAACTGAAACTCAGCCTGAAAGATGAAGATTAATGAAAACAGTATACTTTTTATTACATTTGTGAACTTTGTTTCAGAATGGATTACTTTCTTTAGAAATAGTCCAGGCTCACTAATTTCCTAGTGCCCACTGATCCCCTGTCCCTTAGAAGTGAAATTCAACCCCACTGCTTCACTAAAGTGCTTCCAATTTTGTCTTTTTTTAGTAGAGAGCGGGGCCTAAAGTGTTTCCTCTTTAATTCTCCTGTAATGCATCTCTAGAGAAAATATCTTTGCTTATTTTAACCTCTCCATGCACTCAGACTACTTTGATCCTGCCTTCTGGAAAGTCTTCCCCTGAATGCCTTGTCAAGACACTTGCCTCATTCATCGCCTCTGGTCTGACAGCTCCTCTCTCTCCCTCTCTCTCTCTCTCTCTCTCTCTCACACACACACACACACACACACACATTCCCAGCCCCCTAGCCTCCTCCTCTCCACTCCTACTATTCCTCCTCTTTCTATTTCTCTTTCTCCTACCCTACCAAATGGAAAACAGAACAAAACAGAAATCCTAAAGCTGTATTGCTGGAAATATATTTTATTTGAACAACTTCCTAGGTAGCTCTCTTTATGTGCCTCTTGATCTTTTAATCCTTATTTCATTATCTGGGGGAAACATTCAGTGTTTGCAATTTTGCATTCATACCCTCAGTGAGTTAGAGGCTACCTTATTGCGACTCTAATGCAGCTTAAGCTTCAGGGCCCGTCTCTTGGACATGACCCTTAGGAGCCCTTGGAAGGTTCCCTAGCCATGTGTTTCACATGTTTGTATAGTTTTATAAAATTTGCAAAAGTATGCTAGATTGTTTCCACTTCCAGAATGGCACTGTGAGAAGCTTTGTCAATCCTCATTGCAGTGAAATAAGCATAACCATTTGAAGATGGAGGAAGGAACACATTTAAAAATCTTTGGAAATTGTTCTAAGGGTAAACATCAAACTATGAATACTGATTCACTGTGTTGGATGTTTATTCACTGTGAGAATTAATAAGTAAATCAATATTGAATTCCTTACATACAACCAGGATGCAAAATAAATCCTCTAAATCCTATTCTATCTTCCATTAATTGACTAGTGAAAATATTTAATAAGAATCCAAAAAGAAAGTTTTCCACAATAAACTAAATGAAATATTTGGGTCGTGAGAGTAGTTGAGTGTTGATAAGTCACTGTCATGCTAACATTTTTTATAATGAGCTACTTTGACAATACTTCCATAACTTTCTCAAATGATACAGATTTTGCCTCATCTCTCTCACTGTCACACACAAAACTTGGCCATACTGGGGAATCTTATGATTCTCCCTTATAATTGCAAAACACTAGAAATTCTCATTTATTTTACCTCTTCTCTTGCAGACAAGGGAACACCCCGGACATGGCATCAGAGATTCATATGACAGGCCCAATGTGCCTCATTGAGAACACTAATGGGCGACTGATGGCGAATCCAGAAGCTCTGAAGATCCTTTCTGCCATTACGCAGCCTGTGGTAGTGGTGGCAATTGTGGGCCTCTACCGCACAGGCAAATCCTACCTGATGAACAAGCTGGCTGGAAAGAAAAAGGGTAAGTGGCATGAGCAAAGCTCTGCCAAGTCTCTTCTGTCCATCTACACAGTCAGCCTCCATTATGAGGATGTGAGGAGAGAAAGAGATGAGGATGAATACTGAAAGCTAACTTTCCATTCACAGTCAGGCTCCTTGTCTTCATGCTGTTCTAGGGGATAAGAATCAATTCATTAATTATTCCCATGATACCTTAGTTTCCCTTTGAAAAGCACAAATTATGCCTTTCCTAAAAGGAGTAAGAGGGTAATAAAAACAATTAATGTACATAATAATAACTATAATAAACTATACAATGTTTATTACAATTTTTATGCAATAACAGAGAGTTTACAGTGATCTTTAAGGTTGAAAAAATGTTTCAGTCTGTAGTGGATATTCTCTTTTATTCTTGTAAAAAAAACATAAAATTTAACCTCGTAACCATTTTTAAGGGTACAGCTCTGTGGCATTAATGAAATTCGCATTGTTATACAACTGTCACCTCCATCCATATCCAGAACTCTTTCATCTTGCCTAACAGAAACTCTGTACTAACTAAACAAAAGCTCCACATAAACCCATTGCCTGCCATCATTCTACATTCTATCTCTATGAATTTGACTACTACAGAAACCTCATATAAGTGGAATCATTCAATATTTGTCCTTTTATGACTGGCTTATTTCAATTCATATGTCTTCAAGGTTCATCAGTGTGTTAGCATGTGTCAAAACTCTTCCTTTTTAAGGTTAGTAATTGTACGTGTATACTAATTTCTTTATCTGTCCACCTGTCAATGGACACTTGGATTGCTTCCACCTTTTGTCTATTATAAATAATGCTAATAGGAACATGGGTTTCTGAATATCTGTTCAAGTCCCTGCTTTCACTTCTTTTGGGAATATACCCAGAAGGGGAACTGCTGGCTCATGCAGTCATTCCATGTTAACTTTTTTTAAGAAATCACTGTACCATTTTCCACAGTTACTGTACCGTTTTACATTCCCAACAGAAATGCACAAGGGTTCTAATTTTTCTACATCCTCACCATTTTTTATTTTCAGTGTTTTTTTTTTTTGATAGTGGCCATACGAATGGATGTTAAGTAGTATCTCGTTGTGGTTTTGATTTTGATTTCCGTAATGACTAGTGTTGTTGAGCATCTTTTCACGTGCTTATTGCCCACCTGTATATCTTCTTTGGGAAAATGTCTATTCAAGTCCTTTGTTCATTTATTAATCTAGTTGTTTATTTGTGTTGCTTTGTAAATTTTTTTATATTTTCTAGATATCAATCCCTTATCATATACATGTTTAGAAAATATTTCCTTACATTCTGTGTGTTGCCTTTTTTAACTCTGTTGATAGTGTCCATTAATACACAAAAGTTTTAAATTTTGCTGAAGTCCCACTAATCTATTTTTTCTTTTATCGTCTATACTTTTGGTTTCTTATTCAAAAAATAATTGCCAAATCCAATATTATAAAACCTTTACCCTTTGTTTTCTTCTACAACTTTTATAGTTTCAACTCTAATGTTTGGTTCTTTGATCCATTTTGAGTTCATATTTGTAAGTTATAAGGTAACAGCCCAACTTTTTAAGGAGATATCTCATTTCCTCAACATCGTTTGTTAAAGAGACTCTCCTTTCTTCATTAAATGATCTTGACACCCGTACTGGAAATCATTTGACCATATATATCAGAGTTTATTCATGGGCTGTCTTTTCTATTCCATTGGTTTCTATGTCAGTCTTTATAATAGTACCACACATGGTTTTGTAATATGTTTCACAACTCAGAAACTGTGAGACTCCAACTTTGCTCTTCCTTTTTATCTTTATAATTAGGGGATCTCTGGAAATTTCATATGAAATTTATGGTGGATTTTTCTATTTATACGAAGTAATTGGAATGTTGGTAGGGATTATATCAAACCTGTACATCACTTTGGGTAGTAGTGACATCTTAAGAATATTAAGTCTTCCAATCCATAAACACAGGATGTCTTTCTAATAACTTATGTCATCTGTAATTTCTTTAAAGGGTGTTTGAAGTTTTCACTCTACAAGTCTTTCACCTGCTTGGTTAAGCTTATTCCTAGGTAGTTTATTCTTTTGAGGCTATTAAATGGGATTGTTTTCAAAATTTCCTTTTCTGTTTTTTACACTAGCAACTGATTTCTCCATATTGGCTTTGCATGCTGCAACTTTGATGAATTGTTTTAATAGTTCTAATAGTTTTTTGTGGGATAGTTAATGTTTTCTACAAATTAGATACTATCATCAGCAGACAGAGATAATTTTACTTTTTCATTACCAATTAGGATGCCTCCTTTATGCTTGCCTTGTCTAATTACTCTGGATAGGACTTGCAGTGTTCTGTGGAATGCAATTGGCAAAAGTAGGCATCCTTTTCTTGTTCCTGATGTTATAGGAAAAGCTATGGTGCTTCATCATTAAATGTGAAGTGAGCTGTGGGTTTTTAATATATGGCCTTTATTATGTTGAGGTACTGTCTTTCTATTTCTACTTTGTTGATTATTTTTATCATGAAAGCCTCCTGAATTTTTCCATGCATTGCATATTCAAATTTCCTATTTCTTTGATTGTAAGTAAGTAAGGTGAATACTGATTGTTGTTTCGGTTCTCTCTCTTCACCTTAAAATATGCTACCTTTTCCTTCAGTTGCTAGAACTGCCTGTTACTAAATCCCCATCTCTGGTCTCCTCTCTCCCTTGCAGGCTTCTCTCTGGGCTCCACAGTGCAGTCTCACACTAAAGGAATCTGGATGTGGTGTGTGCCCCATCCCAAGAAGCCAGGCCACATCCTAGTTCTGCTGGACACCGAGGGTCTGGGAGATGTAGAGAAGGTGAGACTCAAGGATCCAGTTGTGGAGTGAGCCCCTCTTCTCTGAATATTTTATGCACTGGTTAATTGTTTATTAACTATTAACTACAGGCTGTAATATGTGTGGGTTAACACAGATGCATAAAGGGAGCACAGATAATCCCAGTGTCATGAGTCTTATCCTGCACAGAACTTTAGTTAAGAATGTGGTGATTCCTCAGGGATCTAGAACTAGAAATACCATTTGACCCAGCCGTCCCATTACTGGGTATATACCCAAAGGACTATAAATCATGCTGCTATAAAGACACATGCACACGTATGTTTATTGTGGCACTATTCACAATAGCAAAGAGTTGGAACCAACCCAAATGTCCAACAACGATAGACTGGATTAAGAAAATGTGGCACATATACACCATGGAATACTATACAGCCATAAAAAATGATGAGTTCATGTCCTTTGTAGGGACATGGATGAAACTGGAAAACATCATTCTCAGTAAACTATCACAAGGACAAAAAACCAAACACCGCATGTTCTCACTCATAGGTGGGAATTGAACAACGAGAACTCATGGACACAGGAAGGGGAACATCACACTTCGGGGACTGTTGGGGGGTGGGGGGAGGGGGGAGGGACAGCATTAGGAGATATAGCTAATGCTAAATGACAAGTTAATGGGTGCAACAAAACAACATGGCACATGGATACATATGTAACAAACCTGCCATGTACCCTAAAACCTAAAGTATAATAATAAAAAAAATTAAAAATAAAAAATTAAAAAAAAAAAATTTTCCCGAGATTTTTAATTGCTACTATATTTTGTTATGTCATAATTATGTGAATCTTCCTGAAAAGTATGAAGTATTATTATGTGACTCTCCCTGAAACATATGAAGTAATATGCCTTTAAGATAAAATAGAGTGAATATGAAAAAAAAAAAAAAAGAATTTGGGTGCCAAAGCCCCGTGACTTTGTATTTAAATTTAAATTCTGTCACTAATTCAGTAGCCTGAGAAAATTGACTTATTTTCGCCTCAGCATTCTAATCTTTAAAATGTATGGAAAAGACATATGTTGGCCATATAGTATTATTTTGAATATTTAATAAGATAATACATTTCAGGTGTATATTAATTATTCAATAAAATAGCAACTAATAGTATCAATCTTATATGTGAATTTTGTTATTGAAAAAAGGAGAGAAAATTTTAAATTTAAATCGTACTTCAGGCCTTAAAATGCCCACCAACCTTGAATTTTAATTTTACAATTATCTGTTGATGATCATTAGAAGACCTAGTAAGAATCATGGTAACCCAAAAACACTCATCGAAAAACTACCCAAAAGCCACATCCTACTGAGAATACTTTTTGTATTTGTCTTCCTTTAATAGGTCATTAGTGTTTAAAAAAAAAAAAAAAGAAAAAAAAACCCTCTAACATATGAACATAGTTTTGCTACTGTTACTCTGGAAAGTGCTGTGACGATGAAACTTGCTCCTGACTCCAGTGTGTCTTGACTTCCAGGGTGACAACCAGAATGACTCCTGGATCTTCGCCCTGGCCGTCCTCCTGAGCAGCACCTTCGTGTACAATAGCATGGGAACCATCAACCAGCAGGCCATGGACCAACTGCAGTATCCTTTTGTGACCCAGAACAGCACCAAGGTCAGAGGGAACACCTGTATTCATAAACCAGCCGCCTGTGAATCCTGATGAATCAAGCTCAAAAGGAGAAAACAAAAAATAATGCGAGTACAGAGGAGAGATCCCATGTATCCACTTTAGAATTGACACTTAGGTTAGGAGCAAAGGAAAATGGAAGGTTTGGGAATGTGTTGAACTAATATGGGATGAGGTCCCTGTTCATTTTGTCACATTTCCTTAGTTAGCTACTCAGCTATGTGACAGAGCTGACACATCGAATCCGATCAAAATCCTCACCTGATGAGAATGAGAATGAGGATTCAGCTGACTTTGTGAGCTTCTTCCCAGACTTTGTGTGGACACTGAGAGATTTCTCCCTGGACTTGGAAGCAGATGGACAACCCCTCACACCAGATGAGTACCTGACATACTCCCTGAAGCTGAAGAAAGGTAACAGAGAGCTTCAACTGATAAATGAGGATGAGAAAACACAAGAAATTATAATTTTTCAGTTTACTATTGCTAGTTTTCCCACATTTGCAGTTTTCTATGTCTTCAGCTGGCTATTCCTAGAAATTAATAGTTGCTGAATATTCGAATTAATAGATGTTATTTTAAATTACATTTGTCATTGTTCTAGAATAAGTTTCTTGTTCTTTCACCTTTGTGTATGCTGTGATTAGGTTAATTTTTTCTCCCTGCCTAGGGTTCGTGATCTTCTACTTAGCCCTGGAGTATGGAGTACAATGGATATTTATTTAAAGAACATAGACTAAAACATGAACCGTGTGCTAGTCCAAGCATTGGCAAACTATAGCCCAAGACAAATCATGGCAAATCCTGACTGCCAGCTGTCTTTGTAAATAAGGTTTTCTTGGAATCATGCTATGCCCATTCATTTACATATTGTCTAAAGCTGTTGCCATGCTCCAATAACAGAGTTGAATACTTGGAAAAGAGACCATCCAGCCTGAAGAGCCTAAAATATTTACTATTTGGCCCTTTACAGAAACACTTATATTAGGCAATTTTATTATATTTTTTAATGTTTTTCTAGGTACCAGTGAAAAAGATAAAACTTTTAACCTGCCCAGACTCTGTATCCGGAAGTTCTTCCCAAAGAAAAAATGCTTTGTCTTTGATCGGCCCGTTCACCGCAGGAAGCTTGCCCAGCTTGAGAAACTACAAGATGAAGAGCTGGACCCCGAATTTGTGCAACAAGTAGCAGACTTCTGTTCCTACATCTTTAGCAATTCCAAAACTAAAACTCTTTCAGGAGGCATCAAGGTCAACGGGCCTCGTAAGTCCCCTTCCTAGTACTTCTCATTGTTTAAGACTAGAGGAGCATAGAATAACTTCCACCTAGTTTCAGCATTGAAAAATCCCAATCTACTGCTATATTTGTGTTAAATTCTAGATGACACCAATGTTTCTAACATATATTGTTAATCACATTTCCAGTCTAGGAAAAGGCCAAAGGAAAAAAGTTCTACTGCTTGAAATTGCCCTAGTGAACTGTACCTGCACTATGCAATACAGTAGCCCCTAGACAGGTGTGTCTATGTAAACATAAAAGTAAATAATTTAAATAGGGAAAATTTAAAAGTCAATTCACATGGCTGTATTTCAAGGACTAATATTTACATGTACTTAGTGACTAGCACACTGAAAAGCACATATACAACATTTCCAGCATTACAGAAAGCACTTTTGAACAATACTGCAATAAAATAAACTAAATGGAGGACTCTTTTTTATTGGAATAGTGTCATTTGTTTCATACATATTGATCAAATGCTTACTATGAATAGACTGAAGATACAGACATAAATGAAATAGATATGGTTCCTGTCCTAATAGTGCTTGGGGTTAAAATGGATGCAAACATTCAATTAACACAAGTCTATGTAATCTAGTAGAAGAACTCTCAAATGTTGGTATGCATACATATCTTCTGAGGATCTTCCCAAAGACAAAAGTCTAATTCAGTAGATCTTGGACAGGGTCTTAGAGTCTATTTCTAGCAAGCTTCCAGGTGATGCTGAGGACATTGATGCTGTGACGAAAATAGGTGATATTTGACATGCTCAGAATTACAGGGAATAGAGACTTTCTTTACCACAAGAAACATTATCATTTGTTCTCCATATGCAGGTCTAGAGAGCCTGGTGCTGACCTATGTCAATGCCATCAGCAGTGGGGATCTGCCCTGCATGGAGAACGCAGTCCTGGCATTGGCCCAGATAGAGAACTCAGCTGCAGTGCAAAAGGCTATTGCCCACTATGAACAGCAGATGGGCCAGAAGGTGCAGCTGCCCACGGAAACCCTCCAGGACCTGCTGGACCTGCACAGGGAGAGTGAGAGCAAGGCCATTGAAGTCTTCATCAGGAGTTCCTTCAATGATGTGGACCATCAATTTCAAAAGGAATTAGCGGTAATTTTTGTCTCAAATGTATACGGTTTAGGGTCATGGAAGCCAAAGTACTACAAGGAAAGAAAACTAGTATTTCTTTTGATAGAAGTAATTCCTCCTAGCTTCCATAATGGTGACAACAACAGATCTGTAATCACATCAGTCAGAAGGACCAATTGTATTATTACAGACCCAAAGTTCTAAAACATTTTTTCCTGAATAATTTTCCCCTTACCTAAATGCATACAACTGACAACCAGAGCTTCTAATAAAATTACCTGCCCACTCTTCTCAGACTGATTTGATATTCTAGCCAAACGCAAAGAAAACTTTTATCCTACTTATCTTGAGCAGGCTTCTGTTCAGTCACATTTATTCCATATGAAATCATTAGTCCAATATGCAAAAGCAGAGTTTTCCTCTAACAGTTGACATAAAGCTATCAATCTCGGCCCTGAACCTCATCTCCAAAAAGAAAGCGACTTCAGTAGAAAGTGGGGTCAGGAGGAAGAGTGTGGTCCTGGTGAGGAGTCTGTCAGTTTCTCCAGCATCATTTACTTTTATTTTCAGAAATTGTTCCCAAAATTCTGAGGTCAAGCTAACATCCTTTCCCTGTTACTGTTTTTACTTCCTATTTTTACATTAAAGGCCCAGCTAGACAAAAAGCGGGATGACTTTTGTAAACAGAATCAGGAAGCATCATCAGATCGTTGCTCAGCTTTACTTCAGGTCATTTTCAGTCCTCTAGAAGAAGAAGTGAAGGCGGGAATTTATTCGAAACCAGGGGGCTATCGTCTCTTTATTCAGAAGCTACAAGACCTGAAGAAAAAGTACCATGAGGAACCAAGGAAGGGGATACAGGTAACCAAGATTTATCTGTCAATTATGGAAAGCTGCTGACCTGCCTCCTACAAACACCAAGGTGACCAAGCCTTGTTGCACACAGATGTGCTTTTTTGTTTGCATAACATTCATGCTTTTATTCAATAACATATGCAAACAGGCGGTTATACCAGATATGTCCTAGGTGCTCATCAAAGAGAGTGCAGTCAATTAACTATTAAGTTATAAATTCAATTAGCAGATGAAGCACGAAGTTATTATTGTCATCATTACAGCTGGGCTTTTCCTGTTGCAAGAGACAGGAACCTAATGATGGCTGCTTAAACAAAAATAGTAATTCATTGATTTAGGCTGCAAACTGGCTTTACAGGACAGGTGGGTCTAAGGTTTCAAGTAACATCATGAACTGTCTCTCTGTCCAGTGTTCCCCCATCCCCACAGTTTTCTCCCTCCCACCCTCCCTCTATCTGAGTCACTCTGATATTTGCTTTCTCAATGATGGCTTCATTGCCCAGCAGGCTCAGCCCATATGGGACCACAGCATTAACAGTTCCAAACTTAGAGCCCTTAATCTAAACAGGACAGAGACTCTCCTTTTCCCAGTATCTATATTAGCCTACTAAAAATGACTGCTTAGGAGGATGCTCTGATCAGCTTGCCAGGAGCATGTGCCTCTCGCTCTGACAGGGAATTTGACCACCAAGGACAACAGGGCCAAGAGAAAGAATTCCCAGAGGAAAGGATGGCAGGAAGACAAACAGGAACACCTGCTTACAGCCATTTCCTACTTCTCACTCTGTGTTCTCTGGGTCCTAAGGCTGAAGAGATTCTGCAGACATACTTGAAATCCAAGGAGTCCATGACTGATGCAATTCTCCAGACAGACCAGACTCTCACAGAAAAGGAAAAGGAGATTGAAGGTGAGGAGTGAGTTAAGAGATTAGTTGGCCTCAAAAGTTCTAAAAATTGAAATAACGTGACTGGATAAACATGGGACCCTTTAACTAGAGCAAGATCCACAAAGGTGTGTCTTACTTGCTGAGGTCATCTCTGAGTAGGGCATATGCAGTCAACAACAATGACCGGTAAGTGTATAAGGAAGAATGAGGCAACAAGATAACCCCACACAAATTTTCCATCTTCCTTTTCCTCCACAGTGGAACGTGTGAAAGCTGAGTCTGCACAGGCTTCAGCAAAAATGTTGCAGGAAATGCAAAGAAAGAATGAACAGATGATGGAACAGAAGGAGAAGAGTTATCAGGAACACTTGAAACAACTGACTGAGAAGATGGAGACGGACAGGGTTCAGTTGCTGAAAGAGCAGGAGAGGACCCTCGCTCTTAAACTTCAGGTATCTAATTGCATCACCTTGAGGTTTCTGTTTTTCTGTTTTCCCTCCATTCTCCCTGATCGCAAACTTAGTGTGGCAGAGAGAACATGAAGCCCAGGGGAAGGACCCTGCTTGCTTACTTGTACTTTTCAATTCCTGTCTGTCCAGCCTGACTGGCTACTGCCAAGTCTGGTCACTAAAAGTTTTTTATCTGCAGTTGTGTAACATTCAGTCCTTTATCAGTATATCCTTCATTTCAAGGCAGCTATTATCTGCTAGGCATCATTAAAATATCTGTATCTCAGTGGGGTGTGGTGGCTCACACCTGTAATCCCAGCACTCTGGGAGGCCAAGGCGGGCGGATCACGAGGTCAGGAGATTGAGACCATCCTGGCTAACATGGTGAAATCCCGTCTCTACTAAAAACACAAAAAAATTAGCTAGATGTGGTGGTGGGCGCCTGTAGTCCCAGCTACTCAGGAGGCTGAGGCAGGAGAATGGAGTAAACCCAGGAGGCGGAGCTTTCAGTGAACTGAGATCGCGCCACTGCACTCCAAACTGGGCAACAGAGCAAGACTCCAAAAAAAAAAAATCTGTATCTCTTGCTTAATAACATATGAAGCAAGAACTATATCCTTATTACTTAGAAGAAGAAACAAAGGTTCTAAAAAGAATAAATAATTAAGTTCACACAGCTAGTAAATATATCAGAGCTGTCTTCATCACTTAGTGGAATCCACAATGATTATTTTTTTCCATGACACCTAGTACGAAATTAGATTTAAGAAACCTTATGAGCAGAAAGGCTCCTACCCATCACACCTGTGTGATACTCTGCTAATTCTGACTTTTTTTATGTCCTGCTCCCAGTTTGTTTTGAGTTGTGAGCTATGTGCAGAAACTCAGTATGGTCAGTCTGGCACTCAGATTTCTTACCTGTCTTCTGCTACCCCTGACACCAAGGTGTGGCAGCTTAGATCAAATTTCCTAATCCATGATTCATATACCTTATGAGATTTTGAGGATACTTTGCTTATTTCTGTGTTGTGTTATGTCATATACATAATAGGATAAGGAACATGGCTGGGCTTTGGTCAAGGATAAACCAAAGTACGATGTTTATATCTTGCGTGACTCAGAGAAAATTAAATAACAAATCATTGAATGTGGAAACCAGATAGAATATTTCAATTTGCCTGATGCTACAATTTACTCAGCCTCTGTTTGCCCCTTTTTAGGAACAGGAGCGACTACTAAAAGAGGGATTTCAAAAAGAAAGCAGAATAATGCAAAATGAGATAAAGGATCTCCAGGCGAAAATGAGACCACGAAGGCCATGCACCATAAGCTAAAGACCAGAGCCTTCCTGTCACCCCTACCCAAGGCATAATTGAAACAATTTTAGAATTTGGAACAAGCGTCACTACATTTGATAATAATTAGATCTTGCATCGTAACACCAAAACTTTATAAAGGCATGCAGTACAATGATCAAAATCATGTTTTTTCTTAAAAAAAAAAAATACTGTAAATTGTGCAACAAAGGTGCATTTACCTCTGTTATCAACTCAGGAAATCTCATAAGCTGGTACCACTCAGGAGAAGTTTATTCTTCCAGATGACCAGCAGTAGACAAATGGATACTGAGCAGAGTCTTAGGTAAAAGTCTTGGGAAATATTTGGGCATTGGTCTGGCCAAGTCTACAATGTCCCAATATCAAGGACAACCACCCTGGCTTCTTAGTGAAGACAATGTACAGTTATCTATTAGATCAGGGCTACACAGTCTATGAGCAATAATGTGACTTCTGGACATTGCCCATGTATAATCCTCACTGATGATTTCAAGCTAAAGCAAACCACCTTATACAGAGATCTAGAATCTCTTTATGTTCTCCAGAGGTAGGTGGAAGAAACCATGGGCAGAAGCAGGAATTGAGTGATAAACAAATGGGCTAAAGAGGAAAACTTTTCTTCTTGTTCAGTTCATCCAGATTATAACTTCAATGGGACACTTTAGACCATTAGACAATTGATACTGGATTAAACGAAGTCACATAATGCCAATTACACACTGTATTTATGGCAATGTATAATTTGCAAAGATGGACTTTAAAAGACACTGTGTAACAGAACTGAACTAATCCAATTATTTATTATTTAGAATGCTAAAGCTTATGCTAGTCTTTTCTAATTCTTAACACTCATACTTGAAATCTTGCTGAGTTTCCCCAGAAGAGAATATGGGATGTTTTTTGACATTTTTGACCCATTTAATAATGCTCTTGTGTTTACATAGTATATGTAGACTTTATCTCATGTGTCAAAAGTCCTAGGAAAGTGGTTGATGTTTCTTATAGCAATTAAAAATTATTTTTGAACTGAAAATACAATGTATTTCATTAGGCTTCTTATTTCTGATTAAGTTTTCTTTTTGCAGTTATTTTTGCCAGAAAATAAGGTTTTAGTCTTTATAGCAATGGTTGGCAATCTTTTCTGAAAATACCAGATAGTAACGATTTATGACTTCGCAGGTCATACAGTCTCTGTCTCAAGTACTCAGCTCTGCATGTAGTGCAAATGCAGCCATAGAAAATACATAAACCAATAGGTGTGGCTGTGTTCCAATCAATTTTTACTTTCAATAACAGGGTGGCACCCATAAGCCATAGTTTGCAGAACTCTGCTTTACAGAAACATTGGTCAGTTTTATATACCTGCCTTGTGTAACTCACATGTATAAAAATCATATGGATTAGATTATATATACTAGAATCTTGAAAAAACTATGTGGTTATTCAAAATAACACAGTAAGAAAAAAGGAGGGAAGCAGTAATGCCATTAAATCCACATTAATAATCCTGTCTTTTCTAATTGCTTTGAGGTCTTTTATTACCTTGAGCTACCTCTGATCCAATCACATGGCAAATGCCTCCTTTCACAATAGAGCATGGTGCTGTTTCCTCACTTGAACTGAAACTTCATAGAAGACCAGGTGAGACCACAGAATACTAGATGAAATGTTCATGTAGATATGCTTTATATTTTCTACCAAGCTCCACTGCTACAAAGGTGTAAATAAAATACATTTTTATGAGTTGAAGTAACTTCACAGTAGAAAAGAATAACTCTGCCTTCAAAAGCAAATAATGGTTTCTTTATAAACCAATAAATTATAAGAAAATGAAAAATCAGCAAAATTAAGTTACTTCCTCCCCAGTTTGGTAGTATTAATATTTAGACCATATTCTGGCCAGGCGCGGTGGCTCACGCCTGTAATCCCAGCACTTTGGGAGGCCGAGGTGGGCGGATCACGAGGTCAAGAGATGGAGACCAATCTGGTTAACACGGTGAAACCCCGTCTCTACTAAAAATACAAAAAATTAGCTGGGCGTGGTGGTGGGCGCCTGTAGTCCCAGCTACTCGGGAGGCTGAGGCAGGAAAATGGCGTGAACCTAGGAGGCAGAGCTTGCAGTGAGCCGAGATCGTGCCCCTGCACTCCAGCCTGGGCGACAGAGTGAGACTCCGTCTAAAAAACAAAAAACAAACAAAAAAAGAAATTAGACCACATTCCAAACCATCTGACTTGGTTTAGTACTTTTCTCTAGCATATGCCAGAACAGAATCAAGCTCTCTCCAGGGAGGCATGTTGCTTTCCTGCCCTTAGACCCTCCAATGGTGTGCAAGGGTGCAGGCTATGGCGAGTGGGGCCGGGCAATCACCAGGCCCCTGGATGGCATGCTTGGGTCCCAGTGGCAGGTGACCTGAGCCTGCTGTCAGACTTCCTGATGTTGTGTGCACACGTCCGCAGCTACAGTTGAGGCAGCATGATCCCCAGGCCCTGGGCAGCATGTTTGCGTGGTGGGTGGTGTGAGAGCCTGTCCTCAGGACACAGAACAGTGTCTGGGCAGACCAGCTCCAGGACCATTGGAGGCACATGCAGATGCTTGGTGGCCCTGCTTCGGGTGGAAGGTTGAGAGGGTTGCTGTCAGTGGCAGTGGCTCCAGGCAAGTGGCTTTCAGAAACTGCAGAGTGTGCATTTGGGCTCCCTTTGTCCTGGGAGCAGCCTCCCCGGTGGGGTGCCCTGCCTGTTCCTTACTGCACCACTGGATTCAGCCCACGGGACAAAGTTGCAGCCCTCTGGGTGGAAATGAAGAGATGTCCGCAGGACTCCAGGGACGTGGAGATGATGGGGCTGTTCACCCCAGAGCAAGATACAGTCTGATGGGGGCTGGGCTCTCAAAATAGTGCTGCGCGGCAGCTCCTTGAGTCTTGGGAGTGTTAGTTACCGAAACCAATGGAGGCCGTTTACCTGATTGCAATGGAAAGCCAAACAAGGAAGCACAAGGGTTTTGTAGAGGGAAAGGTTTATTTTTATTCGACTAGCAAGGAGATGGGGAAAGCATATCTAAAAATTTGTCTCTCAGATCTGGGGGTTGGGGCAGGTTTTATAGACAGAAGGTAATGAGGTAAGATCTGACTGCATCGTGCCATGAGGTGATGTCAGGGCTGGATCTGATCAGATCACAGATTAAGCCCCGAGGTGTCTCCTTCTTAATTCAGCCCTGCTCCTTGGTCTGAGTACTTAGGTTCCACCGTGGTTGCATGCAGAGTGTGTCTGGGCATGCTCAGGTAACATAACTTGAAACCAGGAGTCCGTGGCAACTGTAAAACAACGCATTATTTTATTACACAAACTTGAACCACATTGGGCTGGTTCTGCATTTTCAAATCCCCGTTTTTTCATTGTTCATTTCTCAATCTTGAGGGAGAATGGGCGACAGGCACTCTAGCACTTCCTGCTGATTAGAGCACAGACCTTGGTTAGAGGAATAAAATTGTTTAGCACGATGTTGTACGACTTCCCTGCTATCAGGGTTATGTTTCAGAAGGAGTTGTTTGATTCAATTTTAGGAAAATGCACAAAGTGTTAGCAACTTAAACATTATTTCTTCCAGAGAACAGAAAGAATGCTCAGGTTTTATAGCCAAAGTTCCCATGCAGGTTCCCAATCAGGTCTGTTCATTCAATTGAGAATTAAAACTTGAAACTCACTTAGTTCTGATTGGTCAACCCAGCTGAGTTCTAATTGGTCAATACAGCTGAGCCCTGATTGGCAGAGGCAGGTGAGCTGAAAAGCCCCAAAATAATAAGGTATGTGTTTTGGGTGAATTCAGAACATATGTGTGTCCCCTCATTTGCAAATGGTCCCTTGGCTCAACTTTAACTATAGGCCCAATTAGCCACTCAGGATGCACCTTGAAAGATTGGCTCAAACTCATTGGCAGACAGCATTGCATTCCATCACAGCATGGAAGTGATTAGCTATGTGCTTCAGGTTTATCTGGTCTCTTCTAGGGATCCTGGTGGCAGAGCAGTGGCCAATTGAGCAACTAGAGCCATTTACTTACAAAAGGCACTCAGGTACCTGTTAGATTCTAATCGAAGGCTCGTAGGTTATGTTGATTCTGGTTCCTGTCTGGAGTAAATTTAAAGTCTCGTGGGCTAGGTCAGCATGATCCAAGTCTCTTGCAGATATCTGTTAAAACAGGCTAGAAGAGCTGGGTGCAGTGGCTCACACCTGTAATCCCAGCACACTGGGAGGCCGAAGCGGATGGATCACCTGAGGTCAGGAGTTTGAGACCAGCCTAAGCAACATGAAGAAAATGCGTCTCTACTAAAAATACAAAACTAGCCAGGTGTGGTGGCACATGCCTGTAATCCCAGCTACTCGGGAGGCTGAGGCAGGAGAATCGCTTGAACCAAGGAGGCGGAGGTTGCAGTGAGCCGAGATCCCACCATTGCACTCCAGCCTGGGCAACAAGAGTGAAACTCCATCTCCAAACAAAGCAAAACAAACAAAAAAAAAAACAGGCTAGAACAATTCAAAAGAGTACCCAAATGATTAGCCCAAATAGAAGGATCATTAAGATCTGTAGGATGGAACACAGAAGGTATCCTAGACTAGAGACAAAGGCCAACTTAAAATATCTGGAAATTGTACATTCAAACCAGGAAGTCCAGCCAGGAGGCTTTTTGAAGGTTTCCCTTTCAGAGATTTGGCTAACTTTAGGATCTTAGATGTTTCCAATTCAAGCTAACTGGATGTATTTACCCAGGTGCAGCAGCAAATGTTAGCAACAGCACAAACATCACCCTATACAGCAAGGAGATAGTCGAAAACAATGTAGTTGTCTAGGACCACATGAGCAAGGGAGTTTGGGACTTCTGCTGTTCTCTGATGGTTTGGCCAGTGGAGCAGGTCATTCTATTAACAGTACAAGAAAGATTTCTGACCATATATTCATTCCAAGCAGGGCATAGTCCAAACCCAGGCCCCAGTAACCTTCCTGATCTAGCTGCTTCACTAGAGTTAATCCTTCTGGGTAAATCACATCTTTGGTAATATCCCCAGCTATAATCTAAGAGATTATCATTGGTGTTCAGTTGTGTCTCCAAGACTCTCAGGTAGCTCTTTGGGTAGCAGTGGTGAGACTAGCTGAATAGATTAAAAATTGGGTTATTCATTTCTGTAGCCAAATCTCCTGGTGAGAATGACTTAAGTACTATTTTTGCCTTTTGGGAGAAGGAAACATGGGCCTGATAGGTTTCTAAGAAGTCTCTTCAGGCTCATGTGCTTGGTCACTATTTCTTTATCCCACCAAACATTCCCTTATCAGACCTTGAAACCCCAGCTCTCCCACATCCTGTTTGTCCTATATTCTTAAAATTCCCACATGAAACACCTTCTTTCCATAATGATTGATGGTGGCGTTGTTTCCATGACCAAATCCAGACTGATTCACCAATATTTTGTATAAGAATAAAATTCTAATAGAGAATGATTCCAACATTCCCAAAAGTGTTCACTGTTCTGTGCCCCTACACTTTTCCCACAATATGAGCACTGGGTAAAAACAGATGAGTGATTTGACTAGAAGATGGTGTCTATAAAGCCAAGGTCTGATGACATTGATTTAGACCATTTTTATTCTATACAGATACACGATGCTATGTAACTTCTTCGTATATTCTCTCATCCTGAACATATGTTTTATAAATAATGTATGAAATTTCAAAACAGGCCTGGCATGGTGCCTCATGCCTATAATGCCAGCACTTTGGGAGGCCAAGGCAGGTGGATCACTTGAATCTAGGAGTTTGAGACCAGCCTGGGAAACATGGCGAGACCCCATCTCTACAGAAAAAAATAAAAATAAATAAATAAAAATTAGTCAGAGGTTGTTGTGCACACCTGTGTTCCCAGCTACTCAGGAGGCTTAGGCAGGAGGATCACTTGAGCTGTGGAGGCAGAGGTTTCAGGGAGCTGAGACTGCACCATTGCGCTCCAGCCTGGGTAACAGACCCAAACTCTGTCTCAAAAAAAAAAAAAATCAAAACAAAAATTATGAAAAATATTAATGATAACTACATAAAAGATCACACATTCACACCTTATTACAAATTTTATGCTCTGGAAACCTTTTTAGAAAGAACATATATTTAAATATCATGTTTAGGATATGTGTTGATATTTAATACTTAATGGAAAGTTTTACTAAATTTTCGGTGTTCAAAATAAGATAAGACTTCTATGTACATTATCTCAATTCAGCCTCACAAAACAATATGAATTGCCCCTTGATCGGTTTAAAGAAGTTCATTTCCACTCCTGTTTGCTGAATTGGATATTGTTGTGCTCATTGAGAGCTCGAAGATGTACCCCCTGCTTGCTCAATCGATCACGACCTTCTCACGTGGACCCCCTTAGAGTTGTGAGCCCTTAAAAGGGACAGGAATTGCTCACTCGGGGAGCTCAGTTGTTGGAGACATGAGTCTTGCTGAAGCTCCTGGCTGAATAAAGCCCTTCCTTCTTTAACTCAGTGTCTGAGGGGTTTTGTTGGTGGCTTGTCCTGCTACAATACCAGTGCCTGTTCCAGTGGAGGTGGTGGAGGGTGAAATGGACTCCATGAGGGTCCTTGGCTTTGGTGGTTTAATGCTCTATTTTTGTGCTGGTTGGCCTCCTGCAAGGAGGTGGCACTTTCCAGAAAGCATCAATGGGAGAGGGACGGGTGGTGGGCAGGGTCCTAGAACTCCCAAGATTAAATGCCCTTTGTCTTCGGCTACCAGGGTGGATGGAGAAAGACCATCAGGTTGGGTTGGGGCTAGGAGTGTCTGAGCTCAGACTCTCCATGGCTGGGTCTTGCTGTGGCTGCTGTGGGGGATGGGGGTGAGATTCCCAGGTCACTGGAGTTGTGTGCCTAGGAGGATTATGGCTGCCTCTCCTGAGTCATGCAGGTTGTCAGGGGAGTGGGGGAAGCTGGCAGTCACAGGCCTCACCCAGCTCTGATGCAAACTGGAAGGCTGGTCTCACTCCCACTGTGCCCTTCTCCCTGCCAACAGCCCTGAGTCTGTTTCCAGGCAGAGGGCAAGAGGGGCAGGCTTAAAATTTGGCTGAGCCTTTCTGCTTCCCAGCTGAAAAAGAAAAGGACTTTAGTTCTTCACCAGCCTGTGAAGTTTGCATGCTGGATTTGTGCCCTCCCCGAGTTCTGGTAGGAGGCTTCTCGTCCCATTCAAATTGTTACAAAGTTCTATTGGAGAATTCCTTCTTTCTGTGGAGTTTTACGCATTGCTCCTCTGGCTGACCTCCCGATAGATCCCTGTGGTGCCAGGCAGGAATGGCCTGCCTGGGGACACAGTGAGCCCCCAGGGCCTTCCAACTACTTCCTCTACCCCTGTATTTCGCTCAGCTCTCTAACTTGACTCAGCTTCAGGTAAAGTCGGAAATTCCTCCCGCACACAGACCTTCAGCTTCTCCAGTGGGTGTGTGTTCCAGAGAGGAGGGTCTCCCTTTCCCACTTCTGCAGTTGGGGCAGTCAGAATATTTGGAGTGTTTCCTGGGTTTTGCAGGAGCAGTCCGCTTCCTTCAGAGGGTCTGTGGGTCCTCTTGGGATTCATCGTATAATATTTTGAAACACTACATAATTATTTCAAGATTCTAAAATATGCAATCTAATCCTTATGATTCTTATAAATGTAAGTAAAATAAGGCAGGTATATAATGAAACTTCAACCAATGTTTCTATAAACAAAGGTCTGCAAAATATAGCTTGTGTGTGCCACCTGGTCTTGAAAATGAAGGGTTATTGGCACATAGCCCCACCCATTTACTTATGTATTGTCTATGGCTGCATTTGTACTATATGCAGAGTTTAGTAGTTGAGACAATTGACCTGCAAAGCCATAAATAATCACTATCTGGCATTTTACAGAAAAGTTAGCCAACCACTGCTATAAAGACTCAAACCTTATTTGTTGGTGAAAAACTAAAAAAAGAAATCGGAAATAAAAAAACTAGTGAAACTTATTTTATTTCTAGTTTAGTTTATTTCTAGTTCAAAAATAATCTGTAATTGCTGTAAGAAATGTCAACCACTTACCTAGGATGTTTGACAATTGGGATGAAGTCTACATATACTAAGTAATAACAAGACAATTATTTTATTGCTCAAAAAAAAGTCAAAAAAATTCCATATTCCCTTTGGGGAAAATTGGCAATTGGCAGGATTTCAAGTATGACCTTTAAGAATTAGGAAAAGACTAGCCTATGCTTTAGGATTAAAACAATCAAATAATTAAATCAGTTCAATTTTCTAACATATTCTCTATCATCAGTTAAAGTGCATCATTGCAAGTTATACATTACTAAAATTACACAGTGCATAATTGTTATCATGTGACTATTTAATTCGGTGTCAACTGTATAAAGGTCTAAGGTGTCACATTAAGGTTATAATCTAGATGAATTGAACAAGAAAGAAAAGATTTCTTCATTAGCCCATTTGTTTATGATTCAATTCCTACTTATGCTAATGATTTCTTTACCTTCCTATGGAAAATATAAGATTCTAGATCTCTATATAAGATGGTTTGCTTTAGCTTGAGATCCATCAGTGAGAATTATCCATGGGCAATGTCCAGAAATCACATTATTGCTCATAGACCTTGTAGCCTTGATATAATGGAGAACTGTACACTGTCTTCCATAGGAAGCTAGGATGGTTGTTTCTGATATTGGGACCCATTGTACACTTGGCCAAACCAGTGCCCAAATATGTCCCAAGATTTTTACCTGAGACTTTCCTCAGTATCCACTGGTCATCTGGAAGAGTAAACTTCTGAGTGGCAGCAACTCATAATCCCTCCTCAGTTGGTACAGAGGTAAATGCATCTTTGTTTCACAATTTACAATCTTTTTAAGGAAAAAACATGATTTTGATCATTGAACTGAATGTTCTTGTAAACTTTTAGTGTTATGATGCAAGATCTAATTATTATCAAATATAATGACACTTGTTCCAAATTCTAAAATTGTTTCAGTTATGCCTTGGGTCAGGGTGACAGAAAAGCTTTGTTGTTTAGATCTTTAGCTTATATCTCTTGGTTTTTTTTTTCAGGGTCTTCTGTAACTTTTGTATCTCATTTTGAAGTTGGGTACTTTCACCTTGGCATCTCTCCTTCAGTAGTCGGGCCTGTTCCTAAAAAGGGACAAATGGAGGCTAAATAATTGTAGAATTAAGTAAATCTCTGTAAGCTATCTAGTTTCCACATGCATTGATTTATTTAGTACTTAATTTTTTTCTTGAAATTTTCTCTACCCTTGATTTTAATTATAGTTTTTCTTGGGCATTTGGGCTGTGTGATTATTTCTCCTGGGTTTTCTATAGCCAAAAGAGTTTCAGCTTATGCCTTCTGCTCTATCGATGAAGGTCTTGCTTTTTCCCCCCTGTTAATTATATAAAACCTTTGTGGGCAATATTAACAATATATTTGACTTCAAATCTTCCCTATGCATTATAGACTTTTTAACACACCTACCTACACATATATTATTATTATATACACATAATACAGAAATAAGGTGCTCTCAAAATCTGATTAGGTATATGAATCTTAGATCAGGAAATTTGATCTAAGTGTCTACTCCCTGTTGGCAGGGGTAGCAGAAGATAGGCAAGGAAATCCGAGTGCCAGACTTACCATATAGAATTTCTGCACATAGCTCCCAACTCAACACAAACTGTGAGTAGGGCACAGAAAACAGGCAGGAGTGGTAGACTGCCTTACAGGTGTGAGGGTTAGGGAGTCCTTCTGCTCATAAAAGTTCTATTAGAGCCAAAGTCATACTAGATGGGATAGAAAAAATATTACTGTGGATTCCACTAAGTGATGAAGATAGGTCAGATATTTACTAGCTGTGTGACACTATAAAAGTTATTTAATATTTTCTGAACCTCTGTTTCCTCTCCTAAGTAATAGGGATAAAGTTCTCGCTTCATATGGTATTAAGCAAGAGATATAGATAAGGCACTTTTATGATGCCTAGCATATGACAGCCATAAGTGGAAGGATACACTAAAAAAGGACAGAATGTGACACCCTGCAAATAAACTTTAGTGACCACATGTGGGCAGTGGCCATTTCAAGTCAGACAGACAGAAACAAGAAGGTACAAGTGAGCAAGCAAAATCCTTCCTCTGGACTTTATGTTCTCTCTGCCATACTAAGTTTGTGATCAGGAAGAACAGAGAGAAAACAGAAAAACAAACCACAAGGTGATGCATTTGGATACCTGAAGTTTACTAGTGAGGGTCCTCTCTTGCTGTTCCAGCAACTGGGCCCTCTCCCTCTCCATCTTCTCAGTCAATTGTTTCACATGTTCCTGATAACTCTTCTCTTTCTCTTCCATCATCTGCTGATACTTTATTTGCGTTTCCTCCACCATTTTTGCTGAAGCCTGTGCAGATTCAGCGTTTACACGTTCCACTGTGGAGGAAAAGGAAGAAGAAAAATTTGTGTGGAGTTATCTTGTTGCCCCATTCTTTGTTATACACTTACCTGCCATTGTTGCTGCTGACTGCATATGCCCTACTTAGAGATGACCTCAACAAGTAAGACACGTCTTGCTTTAGTTTATGGAACTTAGGTTTATCCAGTCAAATTATTTAAAATTTGAAAAGCTTTAGGAGAATCTGATCCTTTGACTTGCTCCTCACCTTCGATCTCCTTTTCCTTTTTTGTGAGACGCTGGTCTGTCTGGAGAATTGCATCAGTCAGAGACTCCTTGGATTTCAAGTATGTCTGCAGAATCTCTTCAGCCTTAGGACCCAGAGAACACAGAGTGAGAAGTAGGAAATAGCTGTAAGCAGGTATTCCTGTTCGTCTGCCCGCCATCTTTTCTTCTGAGAATTCTTCCTTTTGGCCCTGGTGTGCCTGGTGGTCAAGATTCCCTATCACAGGGCCAGATACATGCTCCAAGCTGGCCAATCAGATGACCCTACTTAGCAGAGTCTTATTTAGGAGGATGATATAGATACTGGGAAATAAGATTCCCTGTCCTTTTCAAATTGAGGGCTCTAAATTTGATGCTGTGGTTCCATATGGGCTGAGCTGACTGGAGAATGAAGCCCTTCTTGAGAGAGCAAATCAGAGTGATTCAGATAGAGGGAGGAAGAGAGGGAGAGAACTGTGGGGATACAGGGAGGACATCGGGCAGAGAGACAGATCATGACATTATTTGAAATCTTGGATCCAGATGTCCTTTAAATCCAGTTTGAAACCTAAAACGATGAATTACCATTTTTTTAAGCAACCATCATTGGGTTTCTGTCTCTTGGAACAGAAAAAAATCCAGCTGTAATGATCATGACAACAACTTGGTGGTTAATCTGATAATTGAATTTATAACTCAATAGTTAATTGACTGCACTGTCTAATTAATTAATTAACTAATTTTTTTTTTTTTGAGACAGAGTCTTGCTCTGTTGCCAGGCTGGAGTGCAGTGGTGTGATCTTGGTGCACTGCAACCTCCGCCTCCTGGGTTCAAGTGATTCTCCTGCCTCAGCCTCCTGAGTAGCTGGAATTACAGGCACCTGCCACCACGCTCAGCTAATTTTTGTATTTTTGGTAGAGATGGGGTTTCACCATGTTGGCCAGGATGGTCTTGATCTCCTGACCTCGTGATCTGCCTGCCTCAGCCTCCCAAAGTCCTGAGATTACAGGCATGAGCCACTGCACCCGGCCTAATTAACTAATTTTTGAAAGACAGGCCAGAGTGCTGTGGTGCAATCTTGGCTCACTGAACCTCCCAGGCTCAATTCTCCTGCCTCAGCCTTCTGAGTAGCTGGGACTACAGGCATGTGCCACAGTGCCTGGCTAATTTTTACATTCTTACTAGAGGCAGGTTTCACCATGTTGCTCAGGCTGGTCTTAAACTCCTGAGCTCAAGCAATCTGCCTGCCTCTGCCCCTCAAAGTGTTAGGATTACAGGCTTGAGCCACTGCACCCGCCGACTGCACTCTCTTTGATGAGCACCTGGGACATATCTGATATAACAGTCTCCCTGCATATGTTATTGAATGAAAGCATGAATGTTATATAGACAAAAAAGCACATCTGTGTGCAATGAAGCTTGGCCACTTTGGTGTTTGTAGGAGGCAGGTCAGCAGGTTTCCATAATCGACAGATGAATCTTGGTTACCTGTATCCCCTTCCTCGGTTCCTCATGGTACTTTTCCTTCAGGTCTTGTAACTTCTGAATAAAGAGACAATAGCCCCCTGGTTTCGAATAAATTCCCGCCTTCACTTCTTCTTCTAGAGGACTGAAAATGGCCTGAAGTAAAGCTGAGCAACGATCTGATGATGCTTTCTGATTCTGTTTACAAAAGTCATCCCGCTTTTTGTCTAGCTGGGCCTTTAATGTAAAAATAGGAAGTAAAAACAGTAACAGGGAAAGGATGTTAGCTTGACCTCAGAATTTTGGGAAAGACTTCTGAAAATAAAAAGTAAGTGATGCTGGAGAAACTGACAGACTCCTCACCAGGACCACACTCTTCCTCCTGACCCCACTTTCTACTGAAGTCGCTTTCTCTTTCGAGGTGAGGTTCAGGGCTGAGATTGATAGCTTTATGTCAACTGTTAGAGGAAAACTCTGCTTTTGCATATTGGACTAATGATTTCATGTGGAATAAATGTGGCTGAGCAGAAGCCTGCTCAAGATAACTAAGGTGAAAATTTTCTTTGCATTTGGCTAGAATATCAAATCAGTCTGAGAAGAGTGGGCATGTAATTTGATTAGAAGCTCTGATTGTCAGTTACATGAATTTAATAAAGGGGAGACCATTTACTGATAAGCAATGTTTTTATTTTTATTTTTATTTATTTATTTATTTTGAGACGGAGTCTCGCTCTGTCGCCCAGGCTGGAGTGCAGTGGCGCAATCTCGGCTCACTGCAAGCTCCGCCTCCCAGGTTCATGCCATTCTCCTGCCTCAGCCTCTCCGAGTAGCTGGGACTACAGGCGCCCGCCACCACGCCCGGCTAATTTTTTGTATTTTTTAGTAGAGACGGGGTTTCACCATAGTCTCGAGCTCCTGACCTCGTGGTCCGCCCGCCTCGGCCTCCCAAAGTGCTGGGATTACAAGCGTGAGCCACCGCGCCCGGCCAAGCAATGTTTTTAAACTTTGAGTCTGAAATAATAAATTTTTTTTTCTGATTATTATGATTACCAAGAGCTAGTTGTCACCATTTTAAAATATAGAATAATTATTTCTCTGAAAATAAATACCAATTTCATTTCTTAACAGTACTTTGCCTTCCAAAATCCAAATCCATGTAAACGTGATAGAAAAATTACCGCTAATTTCTTTTGAAACAGATGGTCCACATCCTTGAAAGAGTTCTTCATAAAGACTTCAGTGGCCTCCCTCTCACTAACCCTGTGCAGGTCTAGTAGCTCCTGGAGGGTTTCCGCAGGCAGCTGCACCTTCTGGCCCATCTGTTGGTCATAGTGGGCAATGGCTTTTTGCACTGCAGCTGAGTTCTCTATCTGGGCCAATGCCAGGACTGCGTTCTCCATGCAGGGCAGATCCCCTCTGCTGATAGCATCGATATAGGTCAGCACCAGGCTTTCTAGACCTACATATAAAGAACAAATGATAATGTTTCTTGTACTAAAGAAAACTCTCTATTCTGTGTAATTCTGAACATGTCAATTTCCACCTATTTTCCTCACAGCATCAAGGTCCTCAGTATCACCTGGAAGCTTGCTGGAAATGCCTATTGTCAGCCTCTGTCCCAGATCTACTGAATTAGAGTTCTCTCTTTGGGTAAGATCCCTAGATGATATGTATGCATATCACCATTTGAGATTCCTTGTTCTAGATGACCTAGGCCTGTGTTAGTTGAATGTTTGCATCCATTTCAACCCCAAGCACCATCAGGAAAGGAACCCATAGCTATTCCATTTATGACTGTATCCTCAACTTATTCACAGTAGCATTTGATCAATACTTATGGAACAAATGATACTCTCCTAATCAAAAAGAACCCTCCATTTGGTTTATTTTAGCACAGCATTGTCCAAGAAAACTTTCTGTAATGGTGGAAGTGTTCTGTATGTGCTGTTCAGTATGCTAGCCACTAAGCACATGTAAATATAAGCCTTTGAAATATAGCCATGTGAATTGACCTTTAATTTTTCCTTATTTTAATTAATTTACATTTACGTTTAGATAGCCCCACTTGTCTAACGGCTACTGTACTGTACAGTGCAGGTCCAGTTTACTGTGGCAATTTTAAGTAATAAAACTTTTTTCCTTTGCTTTCCTATCTTTTCCCACCAAGAAGGTTGACCAACAAAATCTATTACAAATGTTGGTGTCATCTAGAATTTAACACAAATGTAGCAGTAGATTGGGATTGTTCAATGCTGATACTAGGTGGAGTTATTCCATGCTCCTTTCATATTTTTTTTTCCTCTGTCACCCAGGCTGGAGTGCAGTGGCGCGATCTCATCTCACTGCAACCTCTGCCTCCCAGGTTCAAGCAATTCTCCTGCCTCAGCCTCCCAAGTAGCTGGGATTACCGGCATGTGCCACCATGCCTGTCTAATTTTTTGTGTATTTTTAGTAGAGACATGGTTCTGCCATGCGGGCTAGGTTGGTCTCAAACTCCTGGCCTCAAGTGATCTGCCCTCCTCAGCCTCCCAAAGTGCTGGCATTACAGGCATGAACCATCATGCCTGGCCATCCTTTAGTTTAACAATGAGTGGAAGTACTAGGAAGGGGACTTACGAGGCCCATTGACCTTGATGCCTCCTGAAAGAGTTTTAGTTTTGGAATTGCTAAAGATGTAGGAACAGAAGTCTGCTACTTGTTGCACAAATTCAGGGTCCAGCTCTTCATCTTGTAGTTTCTCAAGCTGGGCAAGCTTCTTGCAGTGAATGGGCAGATCGAAGACAAAACATTTTTTCTTTGGGAAGAACTTCTGGATACAGATTCTGGGCAGATTAAAATTTTTATCTTTTTCACTGGTACCTAGAGAAACATAATAAAGAAATTTGCCTAATGTAAGTGTTTCTGTAAAGGGTCAAATAGTAAATATTTTAGGCTCTGCAGGCTAGGTGGTCTCTTTTCCAAGTACTCAACTCTGTTATTGGAGCATGACAACAGCTTTAGACAATATGTAAATGAATAGGCATAGCATTTTTCCCAAAAGACCTCATTTAGAAAGACAGCTGGCAGGCAGAATTGGCCATGATTTGTCTTAAGCTGCAGTTTGCCAGCATTTGGACTAGTACACTGTTCATGTTTAATCTATGTTCTTTAAGTAAACATCCATTGTCCTTCATATTTTACAGGTAAATACAGAATCACAAACCCTACATAAGGAGATAAAATTTACCTAAATTGTAAAATAGGGAAAAATGAAAGAAAAAGAAACGTATTTTAGAACACAGGAGAATATAATTTAAAATCTAATCTATTAATTTAAATATTCAGCAAGCATTCATTCCTTTTTTCCTTTTTTCAAAAAACCTTTTCTATTGCTAATAGCAAGCATTAATTCTTAAGAATAGCAAGCTAGAGATACAGAAAACTGTAAATGTGAGAAAACTATCAGTAGTAAACTAAAAAATGATAATTTCTAGTGTTTTGTCATCCTCATTTATCAATGGTACGTCCCTGTTACCTTGTGTTAGCTTCAGGGAATACTCCAGGTACTCATCTGGTGTGAGGGGTTGTCCATCTGCTTCCAAGTCCAGGGAGAAATCTCTCAGTGTCCACACAAAGTCTGGGAAGAAGCTCACAAAGTCAGCTGAATCCTCATTCTCATTCTCATCAGGTGAGGATTTTGATCGGATTCGATGTGTCAGCTCTGTCACATAGCTGAGTAGCTAACTAAGGAAATGTGACAAAATGAACAGGGACCTCATCCCATATTAGTTCAACACATTCCCAAACCTTCCATTTTCCTTTGCTCCTAACCTAAGTGTCAATTCTACAGTGGATACATGGGATCTCTCCTCTGTACTCGCATTATTTTTTTGTTTTCTTCTTTTGAGCTTGATTCATCAGGATTCACAGTCAGGCAGCTGGTTTATGAATACTGGTGTCCCCCTCTGACCTTGGTGCTGTTCTGGGTCACAAAGGATACTGCAGTTGGTCCATGGCCTGCTGGTTGATGGTTCCCATGCTATTGTACACGAGGGTGCTGCTCAGGAGGACGGCCAGGGCGAAGATCCAGGAGTCATTCTGGTTGTCACCCTGGAAGTCAAGACACTGGAGTCAGGAGCAAGTTTCATGGTCACAGCACTTTCCAGAGTAACAGTAGTAAAAGTATATCATAAGTTAGAGTTTTCTTTTAAGACCAATGACCTATGAAAAGAACACAAATCCAAACAAAATGATTGTTACTCAGCTGTGGAATGTGTATAGTTTTTTGATTAGTGTTTTCTGGTATACACTGATTCTCACTAGGTCCTCTTATGATCATTGGCAGACAATTGCAAAATAAACATTCAAGGTTAGTGGGCATTCTAAAGCCTGAAGTATAATTTAAACTTGCTCAGGCTACTGAATTATAAGTTCTCTGCAGGATAGGACTCGTGACATTGGATTTATTTGTGCTCCCTTTATGCATCTGTGTTAACTCACATAGCTTACAACCTATAGTTAGTAGAATACTGTGTGTTGACCACCGTGCTTTGCTAGGATTCTGTCTTATGAATATTTTTCTCACTTCTGGTTGTTAAGTTTGGCCTTATGACATGTACACAGAAATGAAAAGACAAATGATAGTTAAATGCAAACTCTTCAAGAAAAAACTAAATGGTGCTTAAAATATTCAGAGATGTGGGGCTTATTTCAAAATTGAATCTTTAACCCTTACCTTCTTTACATCTCCCAGGCCCTCAGTGTCAAGCAGGACTAAGGTGTGTTCTGGCTTCTTGGGGTGAGGCACACACCACATCCAGATTCCTTTGGTGTGAGATTTCACTGTGGAGCCAAGAGAGAAGCCTGTAAAGGAGAGATGGAATAAGAAGGGCTGGAGGTTTAATAGCAGGTACTTCGGGAAATTGAGGCAAATGTAGCATCATAATTAATGTTAAGAGAGATAACCAAAACCACAATCGGTACTTACCTTACTTATCATCAGAAAAATAGAAAAATTTGAATATCCAGTACATAAATGGATTCAGGACCTTTCATGATAAAAACAATCAACAAATTAGAAATAGAAAAAACCTGAGGCAGGAGAATCACTTGAACCCAGGAGGTGGAGGTTGCAGTGAGCTGAGATAGCACCGCTGCACTCCAGCCTGGGCAACAGAGCGAGACTCTGTTTTAAAAAAAAAAAAAAGAGGGATAGAGAAACAGAAAAAAATTACCTCAGCAAAACAAAGGACATACATGAAAAACCCACAGCCCGCTTCATACTCAATGGTGAAGACTGAAAATTTTCCTCTAATATGGGAACAAGGAAAAGATGCCCACTTTTGCCACTTCTTTTCCACGAAGTACTAGAGGTCCTATCCAGAGTAATCAGGTGAGAAAAGGAAACAGAAAGCATCTAAATTGGAAAGGAAGATGTAAAATAATCTCTATTCATTGATGATACGATCTCTGCAGAAAACTTTAAATATTACACAGAACTGTTAGAACTAATAAAAAGAATTCAGCAAAGTTGCAGCATACAAAATTAACATGCAGAAATCAGTTGCATTTCTATACAGTAGCAAAGAACAATCCACAAAGGAAATTTTGAAAGCAATCCCATTTAACATACCACCAAAAGGGCAAACTACTTCAGAATAAAATTGGCCGGGCACAGTGGCTCACGCCTGTAATCCCAGCACTTTGGGAGGCTGAGGCAGGTGATCACAACATCAGGAGATCGAGACCATCTGGTCAATGTGGCGAAACCCTGTCTCTACTAAAAATACAAAAAAAAAAAAAAAAAAAAAAATTAGCTGGGTGTGGTGGCGGACGTCTGTAATCCCAGCTACTCGGGTGGCTGAGGCATGAGAATTGCCTGAACCCAGGAGGTGGAGGTTGCAGTGAGCCGAGATTGTGCCACTGCACTCCAGCCTGGTGACAGAGCAAGACTGTCACAAAACAAACAAACAAAAAACCCAAAAAACTTAACTATAGAGGGGAATGACTTGTATAATGAAAATTACAAAATTTTTTTTTTTTGAGACAGAGTCTCACTGTGTCATCCAGGCTAGACTGTGATCACTGCTCACTGTAGCCTTGACCTCCCAGCCTCAAGCAATCCTCCCACCTCAGCCTCCCAAGTAGCTGAGACTACAGGCACTTGCCACCAGGCCTGTCTAATTTTTGTGTATTTTGTAGAGATGGGGTTTCCCTGTGTTGTCCAGGTTGGTCTCAAATTCTTGGGCTCACATGATCTGCTGGCCTCAGCCTCCCAAAGTGCTGGGATTACAGGTGTGAACCACTGCGCTTGGCCAAACATTCTTAAAAGAAATTAAGGAAGAGATAAATAATTAGAAAGACATCCTGTAAAAGTGACATACAGATTCAATGCAATCCCTATCAAAATTCCAATGACTTTTTTATAAATAAAAATATCAAAAATATCCACACTAACTTTCATATGAAATTTCAAGAGATCCCCAAATTGTCAAAATAATCTCAAAAAGAAAGAAAAAAGTCAGAGGCTCACAGTTTCTGAGTTCTGAAACTTACTACAAAACCTGGATAATCAACACAGTTTGATATTGGCTTAAACACTGTTATCAACCAATGGAGTAAAGTAGAGCCTAGAAAATGAACTCTCACATCTATAGTCAAATAATTTTCAACATGGGTGCTAAGATCATTCAACGCAGAAAGAGGAGTCTCTACAACAAATGACATTGGGAAAACTGGATATTCACATGCTCACATGCCAAAAAAAAAAAGTTGGACTGTTAGCTTACACAATCCAAAAAGTAACTCAAAATGGATCAAAGAACTAACCATTAGAGCTAAAACTATAAAACTCATGGGAGAAAACAAAGGAGAAAAAACAGACAGTAAAAGGAAAAACAGATAACTTGGACTTCATCAAAATGAAAAATTTTTGTGTATCAAATGACACTATCAACAGAATAAAAAGGCAACACATGGAATGGAAGAAAACATTTGCTAAACATGTATCTGATAAGGAATTGATATCTAGCAAATATAAAGAATTCCTACAATGCAACACAAACAGATTAAAAAGTAAAGAAAGGCCGGGCGCGGTGGCTCACGCTTGTAATCCCAGCACTTTCGGAGGCCAAGGCGGGCGGATCACGAGGTCAGGAGATCGAGACCACGGTGAAACCCCGTCTCTATTAAAAATACAAAAAAATTAGCCAGGCGTGGTGGCAGGCACCTGTAGTCCCAGCTACTTGGAGAGGCTGAGGCAGGAGAATGGCGTGAACCCGGGAGGCGGAGCTTGCAGTGAGCCGAGGTTGCGCCACTGCACTCCAGCCTGGGCAACAGAGCGAGACTCCGTCTCAAAAAAAAAAAAAAAAGTAAAGAAAGAACTTGAATAGACGTTTCTCTAAAGAAAGGCCAATAAGCACCTGAAAAGATGCTCAATATTACTAGTTGTTAGGGAAATGAAAATTAAAACCATAGTGAGATACTACTTCACATCCATTAGTATGGTGACTATCAAAAAAATTGAAAAGGGCTGGGTGCGGGGGCTCACGCCTGAAATCCCAGCACTTTGGGAGGCTGAGGCAGGTGGATCACCTGAGGTCAGGAGTTTGAGACTGGCCTGGCAAACATGCAGAAACCCCATTTACACTAAAAATACAAAACTGAGCCGTGCGTGGTGGCAGGTGCCTATAATCTCAGCTACTTGGGAGGCTGAGGCAGGAGAATCGCTTGAACCCGGGAGGTGGAGGTTGCAGTGAGCTGGGATCATGCCGCTGCACTCCAGCCTGGGTGACAGAGTGAGACTGTGTCTCAAAAAAAAAAAAAAAATTAAAATAACTGTAGGGAGACCCCCTGAAACTGTTGCTATGGAATAAAAGATGAAATGCTCCTGATTATTGTAAATACAAAATTGCATGCAGGATTGTGTAAAGACAATGCCAGGTTGGACTGCCAGAATGAGCCAACAGCGCGTGATGTGCTTCCCCCTGCAAAGAGCCTATGAATGGACCTGCTGTCAGGGAGGTTTCACTTCAACAAGATTCCTATCCCAGAAAAGCAGATATTTATAGCTCTGAGAATGGAATGCGACCCTTGTGGAGAGAGGGGGCGCCTATCCATGTGGATAAGATAGGGCTATAAATGCCCTCATCTTGCCACGGCTCTTCTAGGCCTCTTTAGGGTTAAGGCATACTCCTGAGAATTTCTGGTCTAACTGGTTGTCTAGCTTCACGTGCTCTTTCTATGGATTGTTTGTAACCAGCTTTTGCTGCAACTGTTACTGCTGATTAATATCTTGCTAATCATAGGTTATGGAAAGACTGTGTTTCTGTTTTAAGGCTCTGTTAGAAATTACTGATGCACACACTATATTGTAAATTCTTATCCCTGTATACTGTACTTCTGCATACAGATGTTATGTTAAAGAATTACTTCATCCCCATGTGACCATCTCACCTCATAATCAAATGACCCTAAATCCCTCACTAACCTACCCCCGCCCTCACTAAACTTAATAATAAATGCTGGCATATCCAGTGCATTGGCGGCACCGTGGGACCAGAAGGCTGTGACCCCCCCTGGACCCAGCTTTCACTATCTTGTGTGTATCTATTATTTCTCGACCTGCCGATCTGCCTGGGAACAAAGAGAGGGCCCTGTTGCATTGCAGGCTGCTGGACAGATCCCGCAATAAATAAAAAAATGTTGGTGAATATGAAGAGAAATTAGAACCCTTGTGCATTTCTGTTGGGAATGCTAAATGGTGCAGTCACTGTGGAAAATGATATAGCAATTCCTTAAAAAATTTAACATGGAATGACTATATGAGCCATCAATTCCGCTTCTGGGTGTATACTGAAAAGGGATGAAAGCAGGGACTTGAATGGATGTTCAAACACCCATGATCCTATCAGCATTATTTATAATAGCCAAAAGGTGGAAGCAATCCAAGTGTCAACTGACAGGCGAACAGATAAATTAGTATACATATATAATTACTTAGTCTTGAAAAGGAAGAATTTTTTACTTCTTTATTTATTTTTGAGATGGAGTTTTGCTCTATGCCCAGGCTGGAGTGCAAAGGCATGGAGTGCAAAGGCTCACCGCAACCTCTGTTTCCCAGATTCAAGTGATTCTCCTGCCCCAGCCTCCTGAGTAGCTGGGATTACAGGCATGTGCCACCATGCCCAGCTAATTTTGTATTTTTAGTAAAGACGGGATTTCTCCATGTTGGTCAGGCTGGTCTTGAACTCTCGACCTCAGGTGATCTGCCTGCATTGGCCTCCCAAAGTGCTGGGATTACAGGCATGAGTGCCCAGCCAAAAAGGAAGAATTTTGACACATGCTACCACAGTGAACCTTGAAGACATTATGTGAATTAGAATAAGCCAGTCACCAAAGGACAAATATTGAATGACTCCACTTATATAACATTCCTAGAGTAGTCAAATTAATAGAGATGGAATGTAGAATTGTGGTAGGAGATGAGTGTAGGTGGGGCTTTTGTTTAATTGGCACAGAGTTTCTTTTGGGGAAGATTAAAAAGTTCTGGAAATAGATGGTAGTGATGGTTGCACAACAATTTGAATTTAATTAATACCACAGAACTACATACTTAATAATGGTTACAAGGATAAATTTTATGTTTACATATTTTTTGAAACAATAAACAAGAATAACCAATACAGACTGAAACATTTTTTCAACCTTAAAGATCAGTGTAAACTTGCTGTTACTATGTGAACATAGGCAGGCGATCTCTTGAGCCCAGGAGCTTGAGACCTGCATGGGCAACATGATGAAACCCTGTTTCTACAAAAAATACAAAAATTAGCCGGGTGTGGTGGCATGCATCTGTAGTCCTACCTACTCAGGAGGCTGAGGTGAGAGGATTGCTTGAGCCCAGGAAGTCAAGACTGTGGTGAGCTGAGATCTTGCCACTGTACTCCAGCCTGGGGAAAGAGCAAGACCTTGTCTCAAGAAAAAAAAAAAAAAAGAAAAAAAAGAGTAGTCAAGTGCAGTCAGTAGTGAGACAGGTGAGGGGAAAGAGTAGAACAAGGAGTTCAACTGTAACTCATGGTGAACAGTCAATTGAGATAACTCACTACCTTCAGAACAGCCGTGAGCTGACGCTTATCCCCTAGAAGAGTGAAGATAAGGAGCCCAACTGTGAATGGAAAGTTAGCTTATTCCCAGTGCCAGCTTTCTCTCCTCACATCCTCATAATGGATGCTGACTGTGTTGGGGGACAGAAGGGACTTGGCAAAGCTTTGCTCATGCCGCTCACCCTTATTCTTCCCAGCCAGCTTATTCATCAGGTAGGATTTTCCTGTGCGGTAGAGGCCCACAATTGCCACCACCACCACAGGCTGTGTAATGGCAGACAGGATCTTCACAGCTTCTGGATTCGCCACCAGTTCCCCGTTAGTGTTCTCAATGAGGCACGTTGGGCCTGTCATGTGGATCTCTGGAGCCATGTTCAGGGCATTGTTCTCTTGTCTGCAAGGGAAGAGTTGGAATGAATTAGAATTTCCAGTCTTTTGCATTTAGAGGATAGAGTCACAAAATTCCCCAGGATGGCCAAAAGTTTTGTGTGTGTCAGTGAGAGAGATGAGGGAAAATCTGTATCATTTAAAAAAATTATGGAAGTATTATCATCAAATTAAATATTGGTATAACAGTAACTTATCAACAGTCAACTACTCTTGCAACCTAGAATTTTAATTTATTGTGGAAAAGCTTCCCTTGGATTCTCATTAAAAAATTTATACTAGACAATAAATGGAAGATAAAATAAGATATAGAGAATTTTTTTTTACATCCTGGCTATATGTAAGAAATTAAATATTGATTTGTTTATTCATGAATTCTTATGGTGAATAAAGAACCCCATGCGTAAATGTTTCATTGTTTAACTTATGCCCTTAGGACAATTTCCAGAGATTTTTAAATGTGTTCCTTCCTCCATTTTCAACTGGTTATGCTTATTTCACTGTAATGAGGATCCACAAAACTTCTCACAGTGCCATTCTAGAAGTGGAATCAATGTAACATACTTTTGCAAATTCTATAGAACTACATAACCATGTGAAACACATGGCTAGGGACCTTTCCAAGGGCTTTGAAGGGGCACTTGCAAGAGAAGGGCCCTGAAACTTAAGCTTCATTAGCGTCATGATAAGGTAGCCTCTAACTCAGTGTGGGTATAAATGCAAAACTGCCAATACTGAATGTTGCTAAGAACACGCACGCACACACACACACACACACACACACACACACGCACGCACACATCCCCAAAAACCAAACCAAACAAACAACAACAACAACAAAAAACCCCATGAAATAAGGACTGAAAGACCAGGAGGCACATAAAGAGAGCTACATGGGAAGATGTTAAAAGAAAATATATTTCCAGCAATACAGCTTTAGGTTTTCTGTTTTGTTCTGTTTTTCCATTTTGTAGAGTAGGAGAAAGAGAAATGGGAAGAGGAGAAATAGAAGTGAGGAGGACGAGGAGAAAGGGCTGGAAAGATGAGAGAGAGAGAGAGAGAGAGAGAGAGAGAAAGTGCCAGCAAGGGAGATGTCAGACAAGGTGATGAGTGAAGCTAGTGTTTTGCCAAGGAATTCAGGGGAGGAGTTTCCAGAAGGTGGGATCTAAGTTGTCTGAGTGCGTGGGAGAGGTTAAAGTAAGCAAAGATACTGGCTTTAGTAGTGATGCATTACAGGAAATTCTCCTGAAATTCTCCAGAGGAAAAACTAGGCCACCGCCCTCTCTCTCTCTCTCAAAAAAAAAAAAACAAAAACGGAGAGGAAGCTCTTTAGCCTGGATTATTTCTAGAGAAACAATCTGAAACAAAGTTCAAATGTGTATTAAAAAGTGTACTGTTTTCATGAATCTTCCTCTTTGATGCTGGGTTTCAGTTTTTTCTTTGTCTATAACCGTGTCAGTGGGCTGCTTACTCTGCATTACCTTTGCTGTTCTTTCCTTCTGGTGAAAAGAACCCATTTATAGCTCTTTCCATTTCTTAGCTGCATAGGAGCAGGATTCAGCAAGCTCCATCACTGACAATGGAAATGTAATCATGTCCCTAGTCAACACAGACAATGTCAACAAAGAGAAAGACCATTCTAGTGCATTTCAAACTCTCAGTTTAGCCCCTGTCCACTGGTGCCTAATTCAACACAAGCACTGTGGTGGCACTTAGAGCCATGGTACTTCTGATAACACCAGGATTTCATCTGACCTGTGTCTCACATCAGGCTCAGCTGCAGCCTAATTTGGTCCTGGTCATTTTTAAGAAAATGAACTGACTTATAAATTCCTTCCCATCCACAGCGTTATAGACTCCACGTCCCTGAGCTGAGGTACTTCAGAGCTGGAGAGGAAGCAATAGGAGTTCTTACCTGTGCTTTTCTCTTCAGTCCAGGTAAAGTTGTTTCTGTCACTTCTCTTTTCTTTCGCTGGATCGCTGGACTTTTATTTCACCCCTTCAGTGTTGTGTAGCTTTCTGGATTTTCCTCAGTGATCAAATAATTAGAAGTTAAGCAACCTTTGTAATGGTTTCAGAGCCTAATGAAACTGAAAGTACTTCTTTCAAGGCAGTGACTCAGTAACCATAAATGCAACTTCTGGATTCTGCTAGTAGGAGGGTTTAAAGTCAAGTTTCAAAGTTTTTTTGTTGGAAGAGATCTTAGAGACCATTTATCATTTTAAAACATGTCCATTAGGTATTGAAAAAAATGGAATATATCTCAAGATTGGAGATCTGTTTGAGAATTGTAGAATGAGGAGGCATCACATTAATTTTTAGATATAATTTCCTATAACAAGAGACAATTCACAATGGAGCTGCCTATTCTTTTAGAGGTGCAGTAAGTGAGGAAAGGGCATGTTTTACACACTCATGAACACCTAGTCCCTGGCACTTAATGCCCAGCACACAGTCAGGAGGGGGCTCCATTCATTGTACTCAAGTTCCAGGCTCAGTGCTGACTGCTTTCCATGAATTACACTACTTAAATCTCATAACAAGTATTTCCCTATGATTTTATAGAAACCAAGGCACAGAAAGACTTTATCAGTTTCCATGTAGTTGTGTGGTTTTGAGTGAGTTTCTTGATCCTGAGTTGTAATTTGATTGCACTGTGGTCTGAGAGACAGTTTGTTGTGATTTCTGTTCTTTTACATTTGCTGAGGAGTGCTTTACTTCCCATTATGTGGTCAATTTTGGAATAAGTGGGATGTGGTGCTGAGAAGAATGTATATTCTGTTGATTTGGGGTGGAGAGTTCTGTAGATGTCTATTAGGTCCGCTTGGTGCAGATCTGAGTTCAAGTCCTGGATATCTTTACTAACCTTCTGTCTCATTGATCTGTCCAATATGGACAGTAGGATGTTAAAGTCTTCCATTATTATTGTGTGGGAGTCTCAGTCTCTTTGTAGGTCTCTAAGGACTTGCTTTATGAATCTGGGTGCTCCTGTATTGGGTGCATATATATTTAGGATAGTTAGCTTTTCTGGTTGAATTGATCCCTTTACCATTACGTAATGGCCTTCGTCTCTTTTGATCTTTGTTGGTTTAAAGTCTGTTTTATCAGAGATGAGGATTGCAACCCCTGCTTTTTTTTTGCTTTCCATCTGCTTGGTTGATCTTCCTCCATCCCTTTATTTTGAGCCTATGTGTGTCTCTGCACGTGAGATGGGTTTCCTGAATACAAGACACTGATGGGTCTTTACTCCTTATCCAGTTTGCCAGTCTGTGTCGTCTAATTGGGGCATTTAGCCCATTTACATTTAAGGTTAATATTGTTCTGTGTGAATTTGACCCTGTCATTATGATATTAGCTGGTTATTTTGCTAGGTAGTTGATGCAGTTTCTTCCTAGCCTTGATGGTCTTTATAATTTGGCATGTTTTTGCAGTGGCTGGTACTAGCTGTTCCTTTCCATGTTTAGCACTTCCTTCAGGAGCTCTTGTAAGGCAGGCCTGGTGGTGCCGAAATCTCTCAGCATTTGCTTGTCTGTAAAGGATTTTATTTCTCCTTCATTCATGAAGCTTAGTTTGGCTGGATATGAAATTCTGGGTTGAAAATTCTTTTCTTTAAGAATATTTAATATTGGCCCCCACTCTCTTCTGGCTTGTAGAGTTTCTGCTGAGAGATCAGCTGTTAGTCTGATGGGCTTCCCTTTGTGGGTAACCTGACCTTTCTCTCTGGCTGCCCTTAACATTTTTCCTTCATTTCAACCTTGGTGAATCTGACAATTATATGTCTTGGAGGTGCTCTTCTCAAGAAGTATCTTTGTGGTGGTCTCTGTAGTTCCTGAACTTGAATGTTGGCCTGCCTTGCTAGATTGGGGAAGTTCTCCTGGATAATATCCTGAAGAGTGTTTTCCAACTTGGTTCCATTCTCCCTGTCACTTTCAGGTATGCCAATCAAACATAGATTTGATCTTTTCACATAGTCCCATATTTCTTGGAATCACTGTTCATTTCTTTTTACTCTTTTTTCTCTAAACTTGTCTGCTCACTTTATTTCATTAATTTGATCTTCAATCACTGATACCCTTTCTTCCACTTGATTGAATCGGCTATTGAAGCTTGTGCATGTGTCACGTAGTTCTCGTGCCACAATTTTCAGCTCCATCAGGTCATCTAAGGTCTTCTCTACACTGTTTATTCTAGTTGGCCATTCACCTAATCTTTTTTCAAGGGTTTTAGCTTCCTTGTGATGGGTTTGAACATCCTCCTTTAGCTCAGAGAAATTTGTTATTACCAACCTTCTGAAGCCTACTTCTGTCAGCTTGTCAAAGTCATTCTCCATCCAGCTTTGTTCTCTTGCTGGCAAGGAGCTGTGATCCTTTGGAGGAGAAGAGGTGCTCTGGTTTTTAGAATTTTCAGTTTTTCTGCTCTGGTTTCTCCCCATCTTTGTGGTTTTGTCTACCTTTGGTCTTTGATGTTGGTGACCTACAGATGAGGTTTTGGTGTGGATGTCCTTTTTTTTTTTTTTTATGTTGATGCTATTCCTTTCTGTTTGATAGTTTTCCTTCTAACAGTAGTCAGGTCCCTCAGCTGCAGGTCTGTTGGAGTTTGCTGGAGGTCCACTCCAGACCCTGTTTGCGTGGGTATCACCAGTAGAGGCTGCAGAACAGCAAATATTGCAGAACACTAAATATTGCTGCCTGATCCTTCCTCTGGAAGCTTCTTCCCAGAGGGGCACCTAGCTGTATGAGGTGTCAGTCAGCCCCTACTGGGAGGTGTCTGCCAGTTAGGCTACACGGGGGTCAGGGACCCACTTGAGGAGGCAGTCTGTCCATTCTCAGAGCTCAAACACCATGCTGGGAAAACAACTGCTCTCTTCAGAGCTGTCAGACAGGAAAGTTTAAGTCTGCAAAAGTTCCTGCTGACTTTTGTTCAGAGGCAGCTAGCCTTGCTGAGCTGTGGTGGGCTCCTCGCAGTTTGAGCTTCCCCAGCAACTTTGTTTACCTACTCAAGCCTCAGCAATGGTGGACGCCCCTCCCCCTGCCAGGCTGCTGCCTTGCAGGTCAATCTCAGACTGCTGCGCTAGCAGTGAGCAAGGCTCCATGGGCATAGGACCCATGGAATCAGCTGTGGGATATAATCTTCTGGTTTACCATTTGCTAAGACCATTGGAAAAGGCAGTATTTGGGTGGGAGTTTCCCATTTTTTCCAGGTACAGCCTGTCACAGCTTCCCTTAGCTAGGAAAGGGAAATCCCCTGGCCCCTTGCGCTTCCCAGGTGAGGTGATACCTGGCCCTGCTTCAGCTTGCCATCCGTGGGCTGCATCCATTGTCCAGCCAGTCCCAATGAGATGAACCATGTACCTAAGTTGGAAATGCAGAAATCACCCATCTTCTGCGTCAATCATGCTGGGAGCTGTAGACTGGAGCTGTTCCTGTTTGGCCATCTTGGAATGGAACTTCTTCGCATGCACTTTTTATAAATCATTTATAAGTAAATAGACTGTGTTGTGTGGTACTCATTCCATGTAGCGCTCTCATTTTTCTTTTTTTAATTTCAGATTATGTCGTATACTACAGAAATCATTCGATTTTTCACCAGAGAATAAGGTGAGTTCCTTGAAGTTGTTGAATAATTCAGTTTCTTTCAAGTTATGTTTTCTTTTTGTGTTAGTCTTATAGAAGGAGTGCTTTAAGCACACAGCTCAAGTTAAAAAAAAAAAAAAGTCTAAATGGGATAACTGCTTTTGGCAATGACCAGGAGAGGAAAATCTGGAATGGATGGTAGAGGAGAGAGATGATGAATATCAATTATGGCCTTGAGACAAGTTGCAGGAGTGAAGTCTGGGGCGTGTGCTGTTAACTCCTGTGTGTTAGGTCCTTTATAAATTGCAGCTGGTCACTAACATGAAGAATTGACAATGGATTGAGTTTAATGTAGGGCACAGTGATCAGAGTGGTGAAGGGGTGAACTGTATCGGATGCATCTGATGCACTGACTCATCCCGTCAAACTCTCTTCTCATCTCAGTTGTGGCAGTGCTGGGCAGTTAAAAGGAGACCTGGACTCATTTCAGGCTTATAGCATGTTGTATTAGATAATATAAAACCTGTATCTGTATAAGAGATTACAGGGTTTATGGGATTGCTATACCCACTCTGTAACCTGTCCTTCCTGGCCTCTCTCAAACATGCTGGGCATGTTCATGTCTTAGGCCTATACACCTGCTGTTCCTTTTGCTACTTATGCTGTTTCTCCAGATATCCAGGCGACTTCCCCCCTTACTACTTTAGGTCTTCCCTGAACTGCCACCTCATTGATGCTATTTCTGATCCCCTGTGTCAAATTGCTATACTCTAAATTGCCAGCTCTTTTGCTCCCTTATCGCTGCTTCACTTTTCTGCATGAAAGTTGTGGTTATTTGATATTCTGTATGTTTTATATTTTTGTTTATTACTTGCTAGAATGTTGTGTCCCTTGAAGGCAGATATTTTTTGTCTAACTGATCAATCCTCTCCAGCACCTCAAATCAGTGCCTGACACATAATGAGCTTTTAATAAGTATTTGTTAATTGAATAAATCAAAACTGTGGAAGTGAACATGTTAGTTCGTTATGCTCATTTTCAAGATTTTTGAGATATGTTATAGAATTTTCCTCTGTAAATATATGCAGTCCCTCCCACTCCTTCAAGTGTTTATCGCATCTTTCACCTCCTTCCCAACCAGGTAGAATCGGTATTTTTAATCTTACTTCCATTAATAGGTATAAAATGACATGTTTTCTAAATAAGCAGTTTTAACATTTCAACTCAAAAAGAATATATATTTAGATAACTATCTTTACCACATTTTTATCTTGTAGTATATAGGCTTCCTTGGGGCAATGAAGCCTGAGTTAGTGTTACGGTAAGAAGGAAAATGCATTTGCTGTCTACTACATGGTAGCCATTGTGCTAAATTCTTTACAGGTGTTATTAGTTAATTCCATTCTTCAGTACATGCTTATAATGTAGGTAGTATTATTTGCATTTTAAAGACTAGTAAATACAGTTTAAATATGTTTAATGGCTTATTTTTATTTTTATTTTTTGAGATGGAGTCTAGCTCGGTAGCCCAGGATACAATCTCGGCTCACTGCAACCTTTGCCTCCCGGGTTCCAGCGATTCTCTTGCCTCAGCCTCCCGAGTAGTTGGGATTACAGGCATGCACCACCATGCCTGGATAATTTTTGTATTTCTAGTAGAGACGAGGTTTCACCACGTTGGCCAGGCTGGTCTCAAACTCCTGACCTCAGGTGATCCGCCCATCTCAGCCTCCCAAAGTGCTGGGACTACAGGTGTGAACCATTAAGCCTGGCTGTTTAATGGCTTTTTAATACCAGTTTATCAGGCCACAAGGCCCTGACAGTTGATTGATTTGAGGTTTCTTCAAATGATGAATTGGTGTGTTTAAGAGGATCAGATTGGGTTCGTAGGTGGTTCTATATTCTGCCAAGGTGGACTGAAACATTCTGGTGCTGTATGTCTCTCCCTTTACTCTTTCTAACTGTGAAGTCTGATTAGTACTTGTAAATGAAAAGTCTCAGGCTCTCTTCTACTTTTTGTTGTGAGTGAAGCATTTCTGATATCAATTCAGAACAACTTGAGACTGTTTTTGTTTTGAACACATGTCAGATTGAAAGTGGAAGCAGGGACAAGTTCTTCATTTTTGGGAGATAGCCTAGATGTTAAGAAAACTGCTCTTTTCTGTTTATTACAATGAGGTGGGAACAGTTTTTGCGCATTTTGTTTTTACATGAGACTGCTTGAAAAATTTTCTAGGGACTTTTTCTTTTAAATGGTGGGTAGGTGGAAGCAACATTTCCACTTTCCAGTTTACTTGGTTTGCCGTCTATGGAATCCTTGTATCCTTCTAATAGATGGTCACAGATCAAATTAATTCATAATTTAGTATTATTATACAATACAATAACTTATGTATGTATGCTTAGTGTTTCAAAGACTGTCCCAAATATTAGCATCCCATGAACAGATTCTGAATTTCAGGTATGGTATGTTTTTATATAAAGCTGCTTTTTACATAAAGAAGACTCTAAATTTCAGGTATGGTAGGTTTTTATATTAAGCTGCTTTTTACATAAAGAACTCCAGGCAGCATGCTCTAGGGTACACAGCAGCAGAGATCCATTGATTCAGCCGGGGTTACTTAGTCTCATATAGAATGGAGGCATGACCTGCAAGTTATGAAAATAATGAACCATATTCATGTGTGCGTAAAGAGAGCAACGTTCTGTGTGCACAGCACTGGGCTGGATGCTGAGGGTATGAAGACTAATTAGATACAACCACTGCCCTCAGTAGGACTTACTCCAGTGGGTAAGAGTGACTTGCACCCAGATTATAAAATCAAACGATTAGAGAGAATAGGAAGAGAAAAGCACTGAACACCAAAATATGTAGCCTCAGATCACAAATTGGAACATTTGAAACTTTTACTCATGAGGAATTTACCCTGATGTCACTTATGTGAAATGGATTAAATTTTAGATTTCTAAAAAATGACCTGACAATAAGAACAGACACATAGACCAGTAGAACAGAAGAGAGAAATCAGAAATAAATCCGCATATTATAGCCAACTTATTTTTGACAAGGAGACCAAAAACATACATTGAAGAAAGGATACCCTCTTCATAAATGGTGCCAGGCAACCATAAAACTATTAATACTAGAGGAAAACATGGGGGAACACTTCAGGACATTGGTTTAGGCAAATATTCTATGGGTAAGACTTCAGCAGTGCATCCAACAAAAGCAAAAATAGACAAATGGGACTTTGGTACTTAAGTGATCCTCCTGCCTTGGCCTCCCAAAGTGTTGGGATTACAGACGTTGAGCCACTGTGCTTGGCCCCATAATAGACTTGTTTCTAAGATCTACTCCTTTTCCATTCTAGCAGAACAAGAGCCTATTTTTTTTAATTTTTATGTTTAAGTTTGGGGTGGATGTGCAGGTTTGTTACACAGGTAAATCTGTGCCATGGTGTTTTGCTGCACCTATCAACCCATCACCTAGGTATTAATCCCAGCATGCATTAGCTATTTTTCCTAATGAAGAGCCTGATTAAAAATATAAAACCATGGTACCTAAACCTCAGAGTCCTCAAAATATATAATTTAATTTAAGCTGCATGCCTCTGTTTTTTTTTTTTTGTTTGTGTGTGTGTGTGTGTGATCTATTTTGCTGCAGAGTTTCCAAACCAATTGTGTCTGTGCACTATTTGGAACTCTCACAGGTTTTATACAGTTTCCTTTTTACTTGTAGCAGAATGGTTATTGGGCTGGCATATTATAAAAAGGCCAAAAAAAGTTAAATGTATTAATATCTTGTCCCAAAATTTCTGATAGAAAAGGAAATATGTGTATTTGTAGGCAGATTTAAAATGACTGTTGAAACAGAGATGGGACTCCAAGAATTTAAGTATCAGCAGAAACCTAAGCGAGAAAAAATGACTGTTAAATTTCTTTGTGAAAGAAATTTTGTTTGTTTTGAAAAACCAGATAGTGAGTAGAGGGAAGAGGATAGAACACGGGAGAGGACAGATGGGAACTAGCAAGGTAGAAGTGGCTGGGCTGGGCTATTGTGGAGTGAAGGGCTTGTGGTTCTCCTCCAGGTTACGAGATCAAAGAAATCTTTTTTTTTTTGAGATGGAGTTTTGCTCTTGTTGCCCAGGCTGGAGTGCAATGGCGTGATCTTGGCTCACCACAACGTCTGCCTCCTGGGTTCAAGTGATTCTCTTGTCTCAGCCTCCCGGAGATCAAAGAAATCTTAGGGAACAAACTTTCCACACCCACATCTTTAACAAAATCTCCTACGCTCGAATGTACTCTTTCAATTGTCTTACATTTGGGAGTGAGGGTTAGATGAAGCACCATGTCCAGCTCTATCTCAGATTAAACTGCCAGCCCCAAACTGAGAGGTCTTCTTCATCATGATTGGAAGAGGCATATTGGAAGGGATCAGTCGGTGACACAGCATTTTCTCAGCTAGCCCTGGAAAACCACCCAAACGCCATAGAAATATAAGGGAAATGTCTGCTTAACCTACTCTTTCTTTTGGGAGGGCATGCAGTTTGGCTATTTGAGTGAGTATTTTGTTTTTGTTCCAATACTTGATTTTAGCAGAGCAAATGAGTTCATCATGCATTAGCAAATAAAGTCAGCTCTGAAAGTGAATTCTCAGGGAAGGGAATGGAGGCACATGCTAGAATTCTTGTACTGTTCTAAGTTTGTTATTATGTCTCATGTGGAAGTCAGAATGTCCTGGAGACTCACTTCTGGTTTGGCTTTGATATAAGCACTGGAAGATGAGCAAGAGATGAGGTGGTGGCAAAAAATAGGGATGATCTTAGACAAATTGAAACATTAAAAACAGCCTAAGTATGTTTCTTTTCTTTTTCTCTTTCTTCCTTCCTTCTCCCCTTCCCCTTCCCCTTTCCACTTTCTCTTCCCCTTCCCCTTCCTTCCTCCCTACCTCCCTTCCTTTCTCTTTCTTTCTCTTTCTTTCCTTCTTTTCTTTCTTTCTTTCTTTGTTTCTTTCTTTCTTCTTTCTTTCTTTCTTTCTTTCTTTCTTCTTTCTTTTCTTTCTTTTCTTTCTTTCTTTCTTTCTTTCTTTCTTCTTTCTTTTCTTTCTTTTCTTTCTTTCTTTCTTTGTCTTGCTCTGTCACCTAGGCATAGTACAGTGGAATGATCTCAGCTCACTGCAACCTCTGCCTCCTGGGCTCAATCATCCTCCTGTCTCAGCCTCCCAGGTAACTAGTACCACAGGCACATGGCTAATTTTTGTATTTTTTGTAGAGAAGGGTTTTTGGCATGTTGCCCAAGATGTCTTGAACTCCTGGGCTCTAGTAATCCATCTCCCATGGCCTCCCAAATTGCTAGGATTGCAGGCTTGGGCCACCATGCCTGGCCTGCCTCCATATGTTTCAATGCAAAAGCACAAATGTTGTATCCATATTAAATAGCTATTCAAGTACACACATACACACACATACAAATGATTATGTGGGAAAGAATATTAAGAGATTGCTGGAGGCCATTATCCTTAGCAAACTAACGCAGGAATAGAAAACCAATTACCCCATATTCTCACGTATAAGTGGAGGCTAAATGATGAGAACACAGAGGGGAACACACACACTGGGCCCTATCGGAGAGTGGAGGGTGGGGTGGAGGGAGAGTATCAGGAAAAATAACTAATGGGTACTAGGTTTAATACCTGGGTGATGAAATAATCTGTACTAAAACCCCCCATGACACAAGTTTACCTATGTAACAAACCTGCACATGTACTCCTGAACTTAAAATAACATTTTTCTTAAAAAGAAAGGAAGGAAAAGAGGAAGATGAAAAGGAGGGAGGGAGGAAAGGGAGGAAGGGAAGAGGGAGAGAGAAAAGAAAGAATGGGAAAAATAAAGAGGAAGAGAAAAATGAAAAGAAGAGATACATCCATACATAGATAACATAATTTTTCTTAACAAAAGTAATATAAGATTTTAAGAATGTGGTCTGTAAATAACACTACTGAGTCATAAAAATTATTAAATATATGAGTCATGAAAAACTACAATGTGTTACCACTACACATCTGCCAAGTGGAAAAAAGGCAAACTATATTGAGGCTTGATGATCTTGTGGAGCACCTAGAATGTTCATACATTACTCATGTAAATATAACTTAGTAGCGCTATGAAACTGACAGTATCTTCTAAAGCTGAACATATGCATTTATAGAAATCCATTTCTAAATACACACACATGAAGAACTGAACATTTGTGAACTAAAAGATATGCACAAGAATGCTCATAACACTACTATAATAGACATAAAAGTGAAAGTAGTCAAATGTTCATCAGAGTTGAGTGGGGCTGAATGTGGTGGCACATGTCTGTAATTCCAGCACTTCGGGAGGTCAAGGCAGGTGAATCACTGGAGGCCAAGAGTTTAAGACCAGCCTGGGAAACATAGTGAAACTATGTCTCTACTAAAAATACAAAAATTAGCTGGGTGTGATGGCACACGCCTGTAATCCCAGCTACTTGGGAGGCTGAGGCACAAGAATTGCTTGTACTGGGAGGCAGAGATTAAAGTGAGCAGAGATCGTGCCACTTCACTCCAGCCTGTGTGACAGGGTGAGACTCTTCCTCAAAAAAATAGTTGAATAGATGATTTATGATATAGTCATATAATAAATAAATACTATACAACAATGAGAATAATTTAACATACAGCTAAACACAAAAATATTGACCAATCTTACATTTACTCAATCTTATATTTACGCAATCTACTATTGAGTAAAGGGCACTGGATACTAACAAATACATATTTTATGATTTCATTTATATAAAGTACCAAAACAGGATAGTAATCTTCATGGGTGTAGGAAGAGGTGGTAGTCTCTGCTTGGGAGCATGACAAGGGCTTCGTGGCAACTGTTATATTCTGAATTTTCTTTGAGTGCTGGCATTCTGGATATGTTTCATTTGTGCAAATCCATAGAGCTATATATTTATGATGTCCACTTTTCTATATGTGTATTTATGCTCCAAAGTAGTTTACTTAAGTCATCTAACAATATCTAGAAATAAGTCTAACAAAATATGCAAGGACTATACACCATGAACAATGCAGTATTTCTGAGAGAATTAAAAGGGCTAATAAATGGTAGGACATGTCATGATTAGGGATTGGAATACTGATTATTTTATGAATCTCATTTCTCCACAAATTTATCTATAGATTGAATGTAATTGCAAGACTCATACATACAGTGAGTTGATTTATAGAAACTATAGTGAAAGGATAATCTTTTCAATAAACGGTGTTAGTATCACTGGATTCTTGGGTTATCACTTCACCAGCTGGAAACCTCTGTGGCCAGTGGATCCTTTGCCTGAGTTTTTCTTGGGCTCACTGGGCTTGTTCCACCCCTTCAGTCTGGCAGGCTGCACTTGGCTTACGCTACCCTCCTGGATCCCGTGCCTGCCAAGAGTGAGCTGAGTGGGGAGGGGTGTGTGAGTGAGCATGGGTTCCAGCCACTGCTCATAGCCAGGCATGCTGGCTGTGGCAGGGTGGGCAGCTCCAGGCACTGGCATGGGCACTGGCTCCCTGCGAGGCTGAAACTGGACCAGGCAAACCACAAGCAGCTTCCATGGCTGGCACCAGGGAATGCGGTGGTGCCCAGAAGCTTGTAGTCACCAGAAAGTGTGAAGCCCCAAAGAGGTTATCACAGCCCTGGCTTGGGGAACTTGTAGGTCTGGGATCCCCAAAGGGCCACAGATCTTCTCTCCTTCTCTCTTCTCTCCTTCTTGTTGCCCACAACATGGTGAGCAAGGGGCATGTTTCAGCCTTGTTTGTGTTACAGCTCTTTCAGCTCTGCCATTTGGCAAGTCCCTAGTTTTTGTCCTGTGTCCAGAAAGAATGAGGTACCTAGACAAGTGGAAGGTGAGCAAGATAAAGACGAGCTTTTTAGAGCAGTAGAACAGCTCAGAGAAAACCCACAGTGGGTAGCTTCTCTCCTCGACTGGGATGTCCTGATGAGTGTTCAGCTCTCAGCAGAGAGGAGACCCTGGAGTAGGTAGCTCCTCTCTGCAGCTGGAAGTCCCAATGTCTGCTCAGCTCTCAGCAGAGAGGAGAACCCAGAGAGGGTAGCTCCTCTCCACAGGCAGCTTATTCTGTCATCTCCTCAAGTCTGGCTGAACCCAGGGTTTTTATGGGATTCAGTGGAGAGGAAGTGTGTGCTGATTGGTCCATGGGTGGCCATGGGTTGTCCTGGAAAAAGCAACATAAGTTCCCACTCTGATCTGCAGGACTGGCAGCCCAGCTCCCAGGCTTCAGGCCTTCCCTGGCTTGAAGGTGGGGCTTCACCAAGGGCCTACCTGTTTCTACCCTGGAGCCTGTCTGCCTCCTGCTGCTGCTTATGTAACCCAGGCTTTTCCTGCTGAGGGGTGCCTATAAGCCAGCATTGAGCTGCCCTCAGCCCTGCCTCAGCCTCCTTCTGGTGCTCGGTGGTGCACAAAGTCTGGAGGGGGACAAGGCAGCAGGGGCTAGTGTGTCAGGGCTGCCCTAAGTGTGTGCACACCTGGCCAGGTTGCAATAGTACCCAGTCTTGGCCTCAATTTTGCGCCAGATCAGAGCAGGCACAGGAGCAGGGAGAGGCCAGGACGCAGGAGCAGGCATTTCCAAGCCTGCAGCGGCAAGAGGGACTTCCCAGGCCCCTGGGAGTGCAGAGTTGCCTGGGTCTGCAGCTGTGGCTTGGGTGGCTGCAGCTGTGCCTGGAGCTCATGCCTGCTCCCAGTCCTCAAGAGCACAGGGATGTCTAGGCTTGGAGCCATGGCTGGGCAGCTGCAGCTGCGCCCAGGGAACATGAGGCTACCGCCCTGCCAAATCAGAAGTGGGCAGGCCTTCCACCTGTTTCTGGCTCCCACCAGCTCCATGGAGCATGCAGCCCCAGCCACACCTCCCCAGTGCAGCCAGTGTCATGGCAGCAACCACTCTAGATGGGCCATGGCTGCCATCATTAGGGCTTTACTATACACGTGTTAAAAAGTAATTAAACATTGTTCCTACTCTCCTGACATTAAAAACCAATCAATTCAGATGGATTATAGATATAGTTGTGGAAGACAAAACAATCAAACTTTTAGAAAAAAATCAAAGACATTATTTTCAGGTTTTCCCAGTTGGGAAATGTGATACAAAACTATTCAGTTTAAATAAAAAATCAATACCTTTAACTATTAAAATTGAGAACTGCTATTTATCCAAAGATACAATGAAGAGACTGAAAGGCAAAGATTAAAAAAAGAGTAAAGATTTAAAAAAGTAAATATGTATATACACATGAATGGAATATGTAAAAAAGTCTCCAAGTAAAGAAAAAAGGACAATTCACTAGAAATAGAAGAAAAGTCTTAAACAGTCTCATCCCAAAGAAGATATCCTAATGAACAGTGGACATGAACAGGGGCTCAACTTCCTTAATTATCTCTCATTCTCAAGGAAAAGCAAACTAGACTGTGAATAAAATCTCCATGTACCCACTAAGATGACTACAATTCAAAAGGCTGACCTATCCAGGTGACGATGAGAGTGTGCAGCATTGGAAATTCTTACACATTGCTGGTGAGAGTATAAATGGTGACAATTGTATTAAAAAACTATTTGATATTATCTACTATAAGGTGAAAAATACACACTATATATTTAATAATTCCACTCCTAGTTATCTGTAATGAAATATTATTACAGAACCCAAAAGCCTGCATGAATTTTAACACATAATGTTTAGTTAAAGAAGTCAAACAAAAAACAAAACATGGTATATATTTCAGTTTATATAAAGACAAAAAGCAGACAATAACAAGCTGTGATGTTCCAAGTCAGATAACATTTCTGTGTTAGTATCTGCTATTGCATAAGAAATATGCTCCCAAATGTAGTGACTCGAAACAGCACTGATTGTCTCATATTTTCTAAAGTTCACAAGAATCTTTTAGGTAAGGTTTAGCTGTGTCTTCTTTGTGGTTTCTCACAGGCTGCAATCAAAGTGCCTCCTGGGCTTTAGACATCTCAAGGCTTTTCTGGGGAAGAATCCACTCCCCAGACTCAGTCTCATGGTCATTGGCAGGATTCATTTTATCATTAACTTGTTAGACTATGGTCCTCAGTTCCTTTATGGCTGTCGACTAAAGGTCATCCTCAATTGTTTGCCATGTGAGATTTCTGTCATGATAACTTCCTTCATCAGTATGAGCAAGCCATGAAGGAGAGAGGGAGATAAAAATGAAAGGGGAGGAGAGAGAGAGTGAGAGAGTGTGTGAGCTAATGAGAAAGAGAGAGACACACAGAGAGAGAGTAAGCAAGCGATAGAGCACATGGGCTAGCAAGACGGAAATTTGGGTGATGCTATGACTAAGATTCTGAGGGTATTTGGCAAAATTTAGTTCCTTGATTTAGTTCCTTACATGATAGTGCGAGAACAGATGTACTTCTCAAAAATCATCCACTGTAAGATTATAATTTAGCTATTATTCCTTTTGTATGTTGTTTTTCATTTTATTTTTAAAAAAGTAAAAGTCACCAAGACTGGAGTAGATCTAGAAGGGCAAAAGTGAATACAGCAAAGTAGGAGTCTAGTGTGGAATTCCAGGTGAATGACAATATGGACTTCGACTAGAAAGGGTGAGGTTCTATTCAACTCTAGATGCATTTCCAATTTAGAGGTAACAGGACTTGCTGTTGAATTGATTTTGAGGACAGAGAGGAAAATAGGGATCAAGGATGGGGTTAAAGGAATTATATTTACCAAGATAGGGGAGACTGTGGGAGGATGAAGTTTAAGATCACAGGAGAAATCAAGAGTTTTGGTTTGGATATGTAAAACTTGAGATATTTATTGGACATCAACGTGGGAATGCTAAACAGGCAGTGAAGTTAGAGCTATTAATTTGGACACGTTGAATAGAGATTTGCTGAAGCCAAGACAGTGGATTAGAGAAAAAAAATGGGCTCAAAAACTGAAGAGCTATAATATTTAGAAATTAAGAAGTAGAAAGAATTCAGAAAAGGAAATTGAAAAAGAATGGCCAATAAGACAGAGAAAAACAAAGACTGTGTGCTACATAAGCAGCCCGAAATATGAAATGCCGGAAGAAGGAAGGGATGATTATCTTTGTCATATTGCTGAGACATAACATGAGAATGGAGAATCAACAATTCGACATATCAACATGGAACAGGCAGGTCATGACAGGGGCTGATTGTGTGGGACACTTGATATTGAGATTATGGAGGGAGGTTTAGTTACTGGTAAATAAAAGGTTGAGGCTGAGGTGAGATGATAGAAAAGACTTTCTCAAAGGTCAAGTAGCTGAGAGGCTGGGGTATTAGATGCTTGTCTACCCCATGCAAAAAGTCCCAAAGATTAATAACAAGAGTAGTGGTAAAGAGAGGAAGAGTCAGGTGCTAAAATATTCAGTGAATAAAGGGGTTGGGAGATCCAGAATACCTAAAGCAAAGGAGTCGTGAGTAATATAGCCTGATGACATGTGTTTCACTTTATGTGTTTTGTTGTTTTGTGGCTTTCTGGGAGATTTAGAAGCTAAAGAAAGAGGATAAATGATTTGGAAGCCCCTCAGATCTAGGAACAACACAAGAATGTTCACTCTCACCACTCCCATTCAACATTACACCGGAATTGTTAGTACAATGGAAGTGTTAGTACAATTTGGGAAGAAAAGGATATAAAAGGCATATAGATCAGAAAGGATCAAATAAAACTGTCCATATTTGCAGGCAACATTATTGCCTATGTAGAAAATCCCAGGTAATCTACAATAAAACTCTTAGAACTAATAAATGAATTTAATACAGTCAAAAGATACAAGGTCAGCACACAAAAATCAACCTTCAACAGTTTCTGTATATAAGCAAAGAACAACTGGAAACCAAAATTTTAAAAAGGATACTATTTACAATAGCTACAAAAAAAGGCAACATATAGATATAAATCTAACAAAGCATGAACAGGATCTGTATATTAAAACTACTCTAAGACCAAGAGACTGTCAGGATGGATCACAATTCCTGTATCTCCTTAGATTCCATCACCCTGTAGTTCTTACAATGCTCCTTCTACTCACAGTAGAAAAGAAGGCTCAAGACCTTCTTTCTAGAGTTAGCCTTAACAAAGACTAATTTTAATGTTCTCCCATGTTTTATTATATAGATTTTCCCCCCAGTCTAACTCTAAAACAGTCCTTTTAGGAAGTTAGGTAAGACTACAAAGAAAACAGCAATTGCTTAGGCTAGAGGAATTTATTCATTCAAGACATTTGTTATCTACAAGATACTCCGCCAAGGACTAGGAAACATGGTTGTGTTTCTCTCTTAAAGAGCTAAAAGTCTATGCTGAATACATATATTAAACAAATGAAAGAAAATTAAATACCCAGGAAATTGAGGGGAGAGCATGTCTATGATTTAGGGAGGAGTTAATCTAATCCCCCTATAACAAGACAGTTCACACAGCTCTTTAGTATGTCTTAGCCCTATTTCACCTTATCAGTCAATTAGAGAAAAGAAAGAAAAAGAAAGGAAGAGAGAAAGAAAAGAAGGAAAGGAAGGAAAGGAGGGAAGGAAGGAAAGAAGGGAAGGAGGGAGGGAGGGAGGGAGGGAGGGAGGGAGGGAGGGAGGAAAGAAAGAGAAATCCAGTAGGGCATGGTAGTGTGTGCCCATAGTCCCAGGTACTCGAGAAGCTAAGGAGGGAGGATTGCATAAGGCCAGGAAGTCAAGACCAGCCTGGGCAACAGAGCAAGACCTGCCTCTTAAAAAAGAAAAATGTCCTTGGAAATCTCTAAGGAAGCTGAGCATGGTGGCATACGCGTGTAATCTCGGCACTTTGGAAGGCTGAGGCAGGAGGACTGCTTGAGCCCAGGAGTTCGAGGCTGCCATGAGCTATGATCCCACCACTGCACTCCAGCCTAGGCAACACAGCAATGAGACCCTGTCTCTAAAAAATAAAAAACAAATTTAAACAAATCAAAATTGGGAGAAGGGAGACAGGAAAAGAAAGAACCTATTACTTTGACCCAAACACAACTTTAAAATAATAATAATAATAATAATAGATATGAGCCCTGGCTATGTTGCTCAGGCTGATCTTGAACTCCTGGGCTCAAGCGATCCTCCCACTTCGGCTTCCCAAAATGCTGGGATTACAGTTATGAGCCACTGCACCTGGCCCCAGACACAACTTTAATAGAGCATCATGCAGTCAGCATCCCTACCCAGTTGAATGAACTGGGTAAGTGAAAGAAATTAAGAAAGCAATGAACACCATCTAGTGGCCAAAATTTTTATTTTTCCTCACAATATTTAATCACTACCTTACGTTACTGATCAGTTTGTTCAAACTTACTGCCTGTCTCCCCTCCCTACTAGAAAATAAGGTCCAGCAGGCAGGGTCTTTGTCTTTTTTGTTCCTCATGGCATCAGTAGAGTCTAGAAAGGTTGCCAGGCACATATATATACAATAAATAATTTTTTTAAATGAATGAACATCTTATATACACTTTATTATCCCAACTCCATTCCTAACACTTCTACCTGAAAGTTTACAATTATTAAACATCATATTATTTCACGAGTTTGATAATTATTTATATTCTTGTGCTATTTATAATAGAATCTTCTCCCTCTACTCCTCACAAAGGATTTCATCAGTATCCCTTCTTTAAAGACCTAGAGAAGCTGGTGTTGATTAATATTCCTAACATTGCTCTAGGGATCTAACTAGCATGAAGCATGTAGCACTAACTTTGGGCCAGCATTGTGAACACTGCTGCAATAGACATGGGGGTGAAGACATCCCTTTGATATACTGATTTCCTTTCTTTTGGGTATATACCCACTAGTGGGATTCCTGGATTATATGGTAGCTCTGTTTTTAGTTTTTGTTGTGTTTTTTTTTTTTTTTTTTTTTTCAGGAACCTCCAAACTATTCTCCATAGTAGTTGTACTAATTTACATTCCTACCAACAGTGTACGAGGCTTGCCTTTTCTCCACATCCTTGCCAGCATTTGTTATTGCCTGTCTTTTGAATGTAAGCCATTTTAACTGGGGTGAGATGATATCTCATTGTAGTTTTTATGTGTAATTTGCATATTTTGAACCAACCTTGCATCCCAGAAATAAAGCCTATTGGTTATGGTGGATTAGCTTTTTGGTGTTGCTGGATTTGATTTGTTAGTATTTTGCTGAGGACTTTTGTGTCTGTAGTCATCAGGGATGTTGGCCTGAAGTTTTCTCTTTTTTTTTTTTTTGAGACAGAGTCTTGCTCTGTCGCCCAGGCTGGAGTGCAGTGGCTGGATCTGCACTCACTGCAAGCTCTGCCTCCCGGGTTCAGGCCATTCTCCTACCTCAGCCTCCGAGTAGCTGGGACAACAGGCGCCCGCCACCACGCCCGACTAATTTTTTTGTATTTTTAGTAGACACGGGGTTTCACCGTGTTAGCCAGGATGGTCTCAATCTCCTGACCTCGTGATCCGCCCGCCTCGGCCTCCCAGATTGCTGGGATTACAGGCTTGAGCCACTGCGCCCAGCTGAAGTTTTATTTTTTGCTGTGTCTCTGCCAGGTTTCGATATCAGACTGATGCTGACCTCAGGGGTTAGTAAGAAGTCCCTCCTCCTTGATTTTTCTGGAATAATTTCAGTAGGATTATTGACAGCTCTTCTTTATACATCTGGTAGAATTCAGTTGTGAATCCATCTGGTCCACAGGTTTTTCTTGTTGGTAGGTTTTTTATTACTGATTCAACTTGGAGCCCATTATTGGTATATTCAGGATTTCAATTTCTTCCTGGTTCATTCTTGAGAGGTTATATGTTTCTAGGAATTTACCCATTTCTTCCAGGTTTTCTAGTTTGTGTGCATAGAGGAGTTCATAATAGTGTCTGGGTATTTTTTTTTTCTGTAAGGTCATTGGTAATGTCATATTTGTCATTTCTGATTGTGTTTATTTGGATCTTCTTTTTCCTTATTAATCTAACTAATAGTCTTTAAATCTTATTTATTCTTCCAAAGAAACAACTTTTGGTTTCATTGATCTTTTGTATGGATTTTGCATCTCAATTTCATTCAGTCAGCTCAATTTTGGTCATTTCTTTTCCTAGTTTTGGAGTTGATTTGCTCTTGTTTTTCTAGTTCCTGTAGGTGTGATGTTAGGTTGTTCATTTGAGATCTTTCTAACTTCTTGATGTAGGCGTTTAGCACTATAAACTTTCTTCTTACCACTGCTTTAACTGTGTGCCAGAGATTCTGATATGTTGTATCTTTGTTTTCATTAGTTTAAAAGACTTTTTTGATTTCTGCCTTAATTTCATTGTTTACCCAAATGTCACCCAGGAGCAGACTGTTTAATTTCCATGTAATTTATAGTTTTGAGAGATCTTCTGGGTATTGATTTCTATTTTTATTGTGCTGTAGTACTAGAGTGTGGCTGGTATTATTCCAGTTCTTTCCAATTTGTTGAGAATTGCGTTATGGTTGAGCATGTGGTAGACCTTAGAGGATGTGACATGTGCAGATGAGAGTAATGTATATTCTGCTGCCAAACTGATTTGTAAAGTCAAAATTTATTTTCCCTTTTTTAAAATTGTTCAAAGACTATAAAGACTATCTGACTGATTCAAATCACAAATTCTAACAGTTAAGTTGCTTTCAATCCAGCCAAACGTGTATGTGGATAGACAGACAATAGATAAATAAGACACATATTTACCCTGATCAGCCTTTCCATGGCTTAAGTGTACAATTTCTATTATGATTTTTGAAATAGTTGAACTAATGTTTGTATAGCTATTATTATCTGGCTAGGAAACATTAGTGTAATATTCTAATACACACACATAAATATTGCATTTAAAATACTTACATGAGACTGAAAACTGAACATAATTCTCTAGAGCAGGATTATAAGGTGGAAAAGTCTTTAGGAACTTACAAACCCACACTTAGTTGTCTTGTTTCCTACAGCAGGTCTTTCTTAGTACTACTGTAGGGTTATAAGATAAAGGAAAATGTAGTCCTGCCTCCTTGACTCTTAGTACCTAGAAGTCACAGATACCTCTTCAGCAGCATTTTCAGATAATGAGGCATTGCTACTATCTTCCAACTTGTTTTCCTCCCTCACTCTTCTATTGTCACCTAGAAGACCCATGTAAAAGGAAAGCAGAATGCCTTTGGGAATCAACTAAAATAGTAGTCAGTAAACAATTACAGGCAAACTGTGGCTACACTTCAGGAAACAAATGTAAAAGAGTTAAACAAAATTGAAGTTGATTTATTTATCTGCAAATATAGATAGCTGGTCCAGAGCTGGAGTGGTGGCTCCATGATATCAGGGCTCAGGATCCTTCTCTCTCATTCTATTGCACTACATCATCTGGAACTTGTAGATTCCATATGGTGGTCCAAGAGAGTTGCAGGCATCTTAGACCTGTACCCTGCACCCTGCACCCAAACTGGCAGGTAAACTGCAAACCAAGGGAAGAAGAAGGGCTTACCACTCTTTAAAGACATTTCACGGCAGCTGCACGTACAGCTCCCATTTATATGCCATTGGCCACAATTTGGTCATACAGCCAACCTAGCCATAAGAGAGGGTGGAAATGCATTCTTTATAAAATGCACCCATGTACTTTGCTGAAACTTGGGGACTCTATTACTATAGATTTAAAAAGGGATTGTGACCTAAAAAAAGTTTTTTTAAAAAAATAGAAGAGAGTATCAAATAGTGGGGGATAAATAGCAGCCCCATCCTAAAGTTTCTCTTTCCCTTTTTCGTAACGACCAATGTTATAGTACTTACTAAGGACTGAGTACTCTCCTAAGTATTGTTGGTTTTGTTTTGGTTGATTGATTCATTAAATCATTTAATCCTTACAATAACACTTTGAGTAAGGTTCTATTATTCACTTTTTACAATTGAGGAGATTGAAGCACAGAGAAATGAAATAACTTGCCCAAGGTAACACAGCTAGAAAATCGCAGAGGTGGAATTTGAACCAGGCAATTTGGCTTATCCATTATGCTATACCACCTTCTCTCTGCTATATTTCAAAATATTTTTAGTTCTTTAGATGAGGCAAGGAAAAAGGCCTAATCTACATAAATTTTTACTCAGAAAACAAGGGTATAAGGGTAATTTTTTATTCAGAAAACAAGGGTATAAGGTAATATAAGGGTAATATTAGGGTATAAGGGTAATTTTTGTATTCAGAAAACAAGATAAAAGGGTAAAGGGCAATATACCTATTAGCTAGTAATTTTTTTTTTTTTTTTTTTTTTTTTGAGACGGAGCCTCATTCTGTCACCCAGGCTGAAGTACAGTGGCACAATCTCGGCTCACTGCAACCTCTGCCTCCCGGATTCAAGTGATTCTCCTGCCTCAGCCTCCTGAGTAGCTAGGATTACAGGCGCGCACCACCACCCCTGGCTAATTTTTTTGTATTTTTACAGACAGGGTTTCACCATGTTGGTCAGGCTGGTCTCGAACTCCTGACCTGATGATCCATCCACCCACCTCGGCCTCCCAAAGTGCTGGGATTACAGGCGTGAGCCACCCCACCCGGCCTATTAGCTAGTAATTTCAAGAACTCATTTACATGGCCTTTTTGTACATTCGGGGCCTTTTCAACTCCTATTTCCCTTTCCAGAATCATTTTTGCAAGGCTGCTTCCTTACCATTCAATTCTGAATTCTAATGTCACCTCCTCAAAAATGCCTTCCTGACCAACCTATTTAAATTTGCAGCTATCTCCATCCATCACTGCTTCTTTCATAGCACCTATCACCCTCTAAAGTCATTTTTTATACTTACGTGTCTATTGCTTGTCTCTCTCTACCAGAATGTAAAGTTTAAGACACATGTTTTCTCTACCTCATTCTTCCCGGTTGCCTCAGCATTGTATGAGAAAAAGAAAAATAGCCCTTGGTGTCACGAACGGAACTGACACTTTAGTGTTGTTAGGAATTGACTGCGGTGTTCCCCTGTTAAAATATAACAATCTCACAAAACACTAACATCATACCAGGTCATTCTGTGATCATAATGAAGTGAGACAACAAACAAGATCACACTATTTTTGCCTAACCAGATATTTAAAAAGGTCACTGTGCAAACTACAAAAATATCAAACTATCCTCCTCCCCCAGCTAATATGATTGTTGCTTCTTTGCCGATTACAGCTTTAGCCTTGCACTTTTCCTCCCTCCTAAAGGTAAGATGTAGTATGATTCCCCATTCGCGGCGGACCCCACAGCCAATGCGCGCTGAGTCACACTCCACAGCCAATCCCAGGCCACATCCAGGCTCGCCCCTACCTGGACACAATAATTTCTCCATGCACCTAACCGTCTTCTGAAACTAACTCCCTGTACCTAGTTGAAGAGCATATTCCTTTAATCAATGTATACTTTTGTTCCCTCCTTTACAACTGAATAACAATGCTAACGCCTCTCCCACTCCCTGTAGCCTCTCATCCTCTTAAAATAGAAGAGGAAAAATATCCAAACATAAAATTAAATTTTTAACAAAAACTCTCCTTTCGCTGACACTGCCCTCCCCAAAGAAGTCACCAGTGGTTTCCTTCTTTGTTTTCCTAGAGAATTTTCTTTTTCGCTTTTTAGTGTCATTTTTCTTCCTCCTTCAGTCTCACATGTCCCTTTCATTCTTAGTTTGCTGATCAAACTCATATCCAGGAAAGTGAAGTTCCTTTCCGCTTTTTAACCCCACACCCCCATCTCAAATGACAAATGCATCTAGGAACCCCTTTTCACACTCTCTCTAGCCCTGCCCTCTCTCAGGCACCTTCCAAAGTTACTCTAACCCGATCCCTCCACTTGTACAAGCCCAGCGGCCCCACAGCTTGCCCGTCCTTGCAAACCAGTCCTCGTCCTATAACCTGCCCCAACCCGATCAGTCGCATACATCCGATTCGATCCCTGGGCCCAAATTCCATACCCATATCCAAGTCCCCGCCCCACTAACTCCAGCCCCGCACCTACGCCTGCCTGAACCAGCATGTGAGCCCGGCCGACTCCACAGCCAATGAGTTCCCTGAGTCCACACCCATGGCCAATCTCCGGCCACGTCCAGGCCCTCCTCCATCTTGTCCCCTTCCTCACTCAAGCCCAACCCGTGGCCCCCACCCCTTCCCTCCTCCATTTCCATCCAGTCCGCGATCGCGGCGGACCCCACCGTCATCGCGCGCCGTGAGTCACACTCCACAGCCAATCCCTGGCCACATCCGGGCTCGCCCCCGCCCCGCCCCCTTGTTCCCACAAGCCCGGAACTCTCCAAATCCCGCCCCTCCCCTCCCAAAAAAACAACCCTCATCCAGTCTCTTCCAGCCTAGAGATCCTGGCCTACCCCTCCGCCAAAGCGCGCACTGAGTGCAAACCCCAGAGTCAATCCCTGTCCCAGCTCCGCCCCCCGCGTCGGAATCCCGCCCAGCCGAGGCCTCAAGCCCAGTCGGGACTCGAGCCTGTGGAGGCGAGGTTACCGCACTAGATAGGTGAGTGGCACTAGATAGGTGAGTGGCACTAGATAGGTGAGTGGGGCGGGCGGGCGGCGCGGCGCGGTGCTTCCGTGCGGACTAACTAGGGCCGTCCCGGCGTGCTGGGCGAGGGGACGGAGGCCGGGCTGCCCTTGCCGGAGTCGCTCTGGGGCCGCCTGCGGGGGCGGCTGCAGGGAGTCGGCCCTAGATTAACAGTTTGAGGGGAAGGCGCCGAGGTGACTGGCCTCCAGGGGGGAATCCCCTAGACCCGGGTCACCGTGTTGGCGCTTTTCCTCTTGATTTCGCTGTTTGGGCTTTTAGAAGGCAGTCTGAGAAGAGTGACTTTGGGACTCTTAATTTAAAAATACAAAAGAGGCTCACGCCTGTAATCCCAGCACTTTGGGAGGCCGAGGCGGGCGGATCACGAGGTCAGGAGACTGAGACCATCCTGGCTAACACGGTGAAACCCCGTCTCTACTAAAAATACAAAAAAATTATCCGGGCGTGGTGGCGGGTGCCTGTAGTCCCAGCTACTCGGGAGGCTGAGGCAGGAAAATGGCGTGAACCCGGGAGGCGGAGCTTGCAGTGAGCCGAGATCGGGCCACTGCACTCCAGCCTGGGCGACAGAGCAAGACTCCGTCTCAAAAAAAAAAAAAAAAAAAAATCCAAAAGAATACCAAGGCTGTTACGTTGCCTTATAAATGAAGCTTAGCAGAATCCAACATTTGTAGTTAAAAGAGAAAAGTAGTCTGTTGCTTTTGGAGTCGAGTGGCGCAGAAATCCTTCCTTCGCTTCCCCCGCGCGTGGCTCCTTGGCGGCCACCTGAAGGGGACTGGGGCTGCAGGTCAGCCCTTAGCAAGTCTGAGTTTGGGAGCCAAAACCGAATTCCTGCTATCACCCAGCAGCCGCACTGCTTTCCTTCTGGAGAATTTTATAGTTACGTGAATCCCATTTTCATAGAACAGTTTTTCAGCAATTTCAGGCTCATGTCTCCTTAAATCATATGCTGCCCAACTTTGGCTAATTCTTTCCGCTCTTGTTCTAAAGACGTGGCTTTGAAGCGCATGCTTCCACTGTACTCCCCCGTCCAGGACTTTGTTCGCCGTCTAGATGCCCCCTGTTGTATCAGTGAACCTTATAAACATTCTAGAAGCAAACTAACAAGGTAGAGTGTGAAAGGAAAATCATCTTTCCAATGGTCGGACTCTTGTAACAGTGTGAGCGGCGCATTATTAGCTGTAGCCCTTTTTGCCTCATGTTAATCTTGCTTGAACTTGCAGTTAACCCAGATGTTCCGGACTTTGTCAAATTAAATCTCTTCCTACCTCTCCTCCCCATGTGTGAAGTATAAATTGATCATTTGGATTTAAGTCTAGAGCTTTAAGCGTCTTAAGATTTATTTTGATGGCCTTGTCTGCCTTTTAGCTTTATATTCGGCCCCCCAAAGTTTACCAGCTTTCTCAGCTTCAGGCCACCCCCAAATCTGCCAAGCATACCTTCTGAATCTTCATTTTAAACAGTCTAACCTGTTGATAATAAATCGACAGTTTCATTTCTATAGATCATGCGTTTTGGAATATGGACTTTATGCATAATATGCTGTAATTAGATCACGTAGATCATCCTGATTCAGAAGTTGCCAGGTTTTCTTCACAGAAATTGTTTTTAGGGAGAAACTAGAAAAATACAATGAAAATATTGTTTAGAATTAAAAGCCATATACCTTTTTATTTTCTCCAACTTTTCGATGACATCTAAATTTAATGTATTTATCTCATTTGTGAATATATATATATGCAATGTTGATTGCATTAGAAAATGCTGCTCAAAATACTTAATAAAATGCAGATGTAAACTAGCTTGATTCAAAGATTCTGAGTCTGCATTTGTCAGCCTGCTTAGATTTCTTCGGAGCCATTTTTTCACCTATGCTCCCACAGTTCCTTACACAATGAGATTACCTAGTGAGAGGGTCAAAAGTGAGATGGAAAGAGAGCCTAGGTCTAGGTCTTGGAATTCCATCATTCAGTGGCGGATTGTGGGAGAGGTAGGAGATGAATGAGAGATTGTAAGATGTCAAAAGCCAAGGGGCCATGGTGTTTCTCAGGGGAAAAAGGGCTTGCCTGCCAGTATCTAAAGCTGCAGAGAACTCTAGGAAAGTGAGAATTGCAAAATGTCCACTGGATTTAACAATATGAAGGTCGAAACTGACTTTAGCAAGAGTTGCCATTATGGAGTAATGGGTGAAAAGTCAGATTGCACTGGGTTGAGGAGCGTAGATTGAAGAAAAGGAGAGAGCTAGTAAAATGAGCAACAGGGAGATGGTACAGTCAAGAGTTTTATTTTTTGTGTTTTTTGTTTGTTTGTTATGTTTGTTATGTTTTGTGTGTTTGTTTGTTTTTTGTTTTTTATGTTTTTTAACCAGGAGAGACAAACAAGGAAAGTTGAATATGTAGGAGAAAAGAGGTAATAATCAGTGAAGCAAGGTCTCCGTAGAGGGAATGAGATCTAAGTCGTGGAGGAGAGACGATCCTTTTAAAGGAGGGTAATTTCCTTTATTATAATGGGAAGGAAAAAACAAGTATTTTTTAGATTTGGGAAAGTAGAGAGCGCAGTCTGCTTGGACTGAGGAGGAAGGTAGAGGGATTTAGTTTAAAGGAGTGTGGGAAAAATTTAAATAATCATTTTGGACTATGGGAGACAAGTGTTGCCTACAAAATATAGTAGAAATGCTGCAGTGTTGGGGGTCAATTTAAGATTGATGACCACAAATCTTTGGTGAAACCAATATCCTGTGGGACTTTCTCCAGCAGTCCACAGCCAGGAAGTACATTGCATGATGGAGGTAATTTGTGCTGTAGAAAACAGATAGGAGAAAGGGATTTGGGATTTAGGCTTTGAGATTTCCAGATGAAAACAAGTAGATTTAGATTTAGGGGCAACTCCCTAAGGAGGAAGGTGGGCATTGAGGCCTGGTACCTAGAGAGTATGGCTCACCCAGTCTGGGGTGAAATCTCCCAGAAGCCACACTCCAAGCTTACTTGCTTTTATTATTAGCACATTACCTCCATCATGCAATGTACTTACTGGCAACTGACCCAGCTCTTCCTTTCTCTTCTACTTTCCAAAGTTTCAACTGTGTCTTTTGGGACAGCTGCGCCGTAATCAGCAAATTCCATTGTATCTTTATGTCGTTAGAGGGTTTCCTCTACCTGCTTGCTTTAACTCAAACCTTATTAATTTATTCATCTATTGTGAAAAATGGAGAAACTGAGGCCCAGCAAGAATCCATAACTTGACTACAGATAGAAACTTTTTTTTAAGATTGAATTCTGCTTTAATCTCTTAATGTGGTGAATCACATTAATAGGTTTCTTATATAAGCCCAACCCCCCTTGGTCATGATGTATTATCCTTCTTGTATACTACTGGGTTTGATTTGTTAGCATTTTATGTAGAAGTTCTATTTAGTTTCCATAGATTAGGTCTCTTTTTCTCTAAGGTTTGATAACTATTAGACGAAATGCCATCCACTGATACAGCAGCCTTATACTGTAGACTTCAGAGAACAACATTCTCAGAGTAATCTCAGAAATATCTATTTGCCTGAATGTTTTTAGAAAGCTGGGTTTTCTTTCCACTTCTAAGTGGCAGTATTATAAGAGAGAGTTTCATTGCCTTGATCTTCCTCCATTTACCCATGACGGATATCAATTTTATACTTACAGGTAGAGAAGCAATTCAGAATGCATGCCTATCATGCCACTGGAATCTACTAAAATGGCTTGCGGGAATTGTTGGAGGAAGTACCTTCAGAATAACCTAAGATTCACTCATATATTCTTTATATTTATCAAGGACCCACTATCATCCATCTTTTCAAACAACTTTTTAAATAACTGTTTCTAACAACTTTAATTTACTGTTACAAATTATGCTTTTACTAGTGACTGTCATCCAGAGGATTCTGAAATTTGAGTAGTTCCTAGATTGAAATGCTCTGGATTTTATAGCTGCTAGACATGGAACTTTCACTTACTGAAATTTAATGCTCTTGACTAAATTAAAGCCTTATTTTTTGAATTAAGAATATTCTTAAAGCTCTCTAGTTTAAAATGATGTGAATATAAATTTGTATAAGGAAGAATACATTTATTAGAATGCTTCCAGTGATGAAAGATTATATGATAGAAAGAAAACTTGAAAGAAAGCAAGCTCACTTATCAAAAATGTTTACTTGGATTTTACGTAAGCTTATCAGCTAGCTGTAAGTGTCTGATAGTGATGTACCCATCATATATTTATTCCTCTTCTCAATTTTTCTTTTATTTAATAGCATGTTTTTGGCCCAGAGGAGCCTCTGCTCTCTTAGCGGTAGAGCAAAATTCCTGAAGACAATTTCTTCTTCCAAAATCCTCGGATCCTCTACTTCTGCTGTAGGTATTGCTTACTTACAGATAAATTATTGTACATATTCTGCACTGTCCAAAAAGTATGTAATTTTTCAGATGCTTTTTTACAAATATTTTATTGAAATGAACATTTCTATTGCATATGCTGAAGGTGTCTCTTGTCATTGACTAGAATTGACATTCACTGAGCAACTGCTTGCCTGTCTGTGGATCAGGCAATGTGCTGGTCATTATGTATTCATTACCTCATTTTGTCTTCACAAAACCCTTCAAGTTATGAATATAGGTCCAGTGGCATGGGAAAAAAGTAGGAGAGGATATTTCAGGAGGACTGCTTAGGGATGGAAAAAGGTTTAAAAACCATAACCACCAAATACAATGTATACATCTGCTTTAGGAAGTTGATTCAGTCAACCAAAATGCAGAAAGACATTTTTTAAAAACAGTCAGAGAGATAGATATGAATGTGGACTGGGTATTAGATGATAACAAGAAATTATTGTTGGTGAGGCGTGGTAATGAAATTGCAGTTATATAAGTGGCAATATTTTTTAGATATGTGCCAAGTATGTAGAGATGTAATAACCTAAGGTCTAAGATTTGCTTTAAAGTTACTCAGCAATTAAATTTAAAAAAAAGAGGCAAAATCTTGAGAATTACTGAATCTGGGTAGTGTGCATATGAGTGTTTTATGTTAGGTTAAAGTATATGAAATTGCTATTTTTGTATGAAAATTCCATTTTTGGCATATGAAGTACCATTTTTGTCATAAATGGTTGAATATTGGCAATTTTGTATTCAACCTAATTCTAATCTCTCAACTGGTTTAAAATTTTCTCAATGGTTTAAAATTTTCATAAAAACCATCATCAGTGTCTTCTATATGTAAATCCTATGAATTCTACCTCATAACTGTCTTGAATTCTCTCCTCTTTATGCCACCGTGACCATCTTTTTCAGGCCCTCTCCCAACATAGAAGTCGGTTGAAGCCAGGGAAGTGGTTGTGCTTCCCCAAGGTGATCATATGAAACCATGGCACTAAAAGGGCATTTGTGTGCACAATCCTCATTTGTGGAACTTTTATTAGACTACGTATGCCAGGGCCCACCATTATGCATTCTAATTCTACATATCTGGAATGTATTTTGAAAAATCTTTCCAGCTGATTCTGATGTATGTCCCAGGCAAGAACCACTGACAATGCATTATTCAAACTTGTGGACTATTTGGGATAGCACTAACCCCTCTCCATACCTAGCAGTGGAATGGTTGGGTTGTGTGGTAGCTTTATGTTTAATTAAGTAACTGCCAAAGTGTTTGTATTATTTTAACTACATTGGAAAAGTGTCTACAGTTCATCAGAGGCTTTGCACTTAAAATAGTCACACAGGGATAAAGATAAATATTCTTCCTATTGCTAGGCAAATGAAAAACACTGGCCAGTGTTACAAAAGCAATAGTGATAAGTTTAAATCAAGAAAGACTTGTCAGAACCAGCCAGATAAGTTACTGTGAACCTACTTAGAATATTCGTTTCATCCACATCATCCTTAATGTCATGAAAACCTGCCGGGAAGGTTACCTCCAAGTGAGGGAATAGAATGAAGGATAGGCTGTATTTTCCTGTATTACTTGCTTTTTTACAAAAACATTTTACGTATTCTCTAATTTTAAAGAATGTTTTGAATGCTAAAGGAAAAATGTAGGCAGGGTGCAGTGACTCACACCTGCAATCCCAGCACTTTGGGAGGCTGAGGCCAGTGGATCGCTTGAGACCAGGAGTTCAAGACCAGCCTGGGCAACATGGCAAAACCCCATCTCTATTAAAATATAAAACATTAGCTGGACACACGCCTGTAGTCCTGGATGGTCTCGATCTCCTGACCTCATGATCCGCCCCCCTCGGCCTCCCAAAGTGCTGGAATTACAGGTGTGAGCCACCGCGCCTGGCCCTAAAATAGTCTATTTTTTTTTTTTTTTAAGAGATTCTAAAATTTAAATGTCCACCAGAGAAGCGCAAAAGCAACACTGGACAAAACCTTTTCCTTAGGTCTGTCCTTCCTTAAAGAAATCAACTCTCTCTGTCTCTCTCTCTTTTTTTTTTCATACAGTCTCACTCTTGCTGCCCAGGCTGGAGTGCAATGGCGCAATCTCGGCTCACTGCAGCCTCCGCCTCTCGGGTTCAAGCGATTCTCCTGTCTCAGCCTCCTGAGTAGCTGGGACTATAGGTGCCCGCCACCACTCCCAGCCAATATTTGTATTTTTTGTAGAGACGGGGTTTTGCCATGTTGGCCAGGCTGGTCTCAAACTACTGGGCTCAAGTGATCCACCCTCCTCAGCCTCCCAAAGTGCTGAGATTACAGGCACGAGTCACTGCGTCCAGCCCAACCCTCTCTTTTGATGTGAAAGTATCACCTTTTGTACATTTAGTCCATACCCAACATCTCTTTGCCTCCTTTAGTGCAAACTTACTCATCCTTACTTGTATCTAAGAGAATCTTTCCTACTTTCTGAGTGGGCACTAGTTTTGGAGTATATGTATTGTATGCCATGAACTATATTTTTCTGCTTATGGCTTTGCCTCATTTAATTGCCATAGCACTTACATGGGGCAGATACACATTTTCCTGCTTAGCAAATAAGGAAACTGAATTTCAGAGATGTCAGGTAACCTGCCTACTTCACACACTAGGAGTTTTGATGTTTAATTTTGAACTAAGATCTATCTGGCTTGAAAGCTCTTTGCATTAAACAACCTTGAACAATATACTTAGAACGCAGCTGTATTTTTGGCACAGAACATGGCATGTGTGTGAGGGACTGAGCACAGACTTGCCCAGATTCAAACTTACCAATCTTCCTGTTTCATGTGCCCAGCAGAAACAACCTGTTTCTGAGCCTCAAACCCAAACTTCCAGTTGTCCTGATTGGTTCAGCCTGACTGTCCAACTCTGATTTAATTATAGCTGTGATTGGGGGAGCTGAGATTATACAGTCTAGGCAGGCAGAAGGGCCCCGGGCCTATTGATATGGGTGAGGACAATACTCACGCACTCCCTTCACTTACTTACTCTTCCAAGGTCTTGGCTTGAACCCAATTTTTTTTGAGAGAATAAACCAGGCTTTTTGTTCTCCACTTGGCCTGACTCCATTTCTGGCATTCCAGCCATGTATTTACCTGTTATCAGCTCTCAGGTTTAGAGAAAGCCTTGTTTCCAATAAGCTTGTTTCTCTAAAGTAATTGTTAAAATATAATTTTCAGAAAAAGGTGAAATCATGACTCATACAAATATAAAAATGAACATGTGCTAAAGATTTTTATTTTACTTGTGATATGAGGTAACCAGACAGAAGTTATAACCAGTACATATGGAAAGTCAAAAAGCACAAATTCATATGTAGTAAAGGAATTGGATTGCAAATGAAGGCAAAACTGTTTTTTCTACAGAGTGGAGGGAAGATAATCAAAACGCTAGAACCAGACTTTGCATGCCTGTCACTTAGCTTCAATTTACAAAAGCCCAGAATAACTCAAAGGCAAATTCTAGCCCTGCAAATATCAGCCCTAAAGCTATGCTGTGGCCAGTGCATAGTTTTCTATTGAAGTACAATATTTTCCCCAAATACATTATCTCTCAGAGGGAGTTCAAATTGCTTCCCTTTCACTCAGCAGATCTGTTCAGTCAACAGATGTTAAATAGCTATAGCGTATCAGGCACAAATAATTCTTTATAAAATAAAGTAACAAAATATATGTTGTTTCAAAGTTCCAGTTAAGGCCAGCCGTGGTAGCTCACCCTTATAATCCCAACAATGGGAGGCCAAGGCAGGCGGATCACTTGGGCTAGGAGTTCCATACCAGCATGGCCAACATGGTGAAACCCCGCTCTACTAAAAATACAAAAATTAGCCAGGTATGGTGGCGCATGCCTGTAATCCAAGCTACTCAGGTGGCTGAGGAACAAGAATGGCTTGAGCCTGGGAGGCAGAGGTTGCAGTGAGCCAAGATTGTGCCGCTGCACTCCAGCCTGGGCAACAGTGTGAGACTCTGTCTACAAAAAAAAAAAAAAGCTACAAAAAAAGGGCTCCTGTTAATTATACACACTTTTGAGCTTAATATAATTGCATTTTTTATGTATCTTTAAGCATCTTTCCCTGCTTTACATTCCACTTCTTACTTTCATTTCTTCCACCATTACAGGAACATTCTGTTGTTTTCCTCTGCCATCTAGTGGCAAAAGAAAGTAATTTTCCTGGTTTTTTGAATGGATAGCCATACCTTAAAAAGCATCCAGATTGCGCAGTAGTGCTAGCGGCTTCGCGGTTCAGTCCTCCTAACCGACAGCCGCCACTGGTGCTGAGCTGCTAGGAAGCCCCTGTCGGCGAGCTTGTTGGAGCTTGAACCCATTGTCACACCTCCGACTCACCGGCAAAAAAAAATGGTTGAAGCAGATCGCCCAGGAAAGCTGTTCATTGGTGGGCTTAATACGGAAACAAATGAGAAAGCTCTTGAAACAGTATTTGGCAAATATGGACGAATAGTGGAAGTACTCTTGATAAAAGACCGTGAAACCAACAAATCAAGAGGATTTGCTTTTGTCACCTTTGAAAGCCCAGCAGACGCTAAGGATGCAGCCAGAGACATGAATGGAAAGTCGTTAGATGGAAAAGCCATCAAGGTGGAACAAGCCACCAAACCATCATTTGAAAGAGGTAGACATGGACCGCCCCCACCTCCAAGAAGTAGAGGTCCTCCAAGAGGTTTTGGAGCTGGAAGAGGAGGAAGTGGAGGAACCAGGGGACCTCCTTCACGAGGAGGACACATGGATGACGGTGGATATTCCATGAATTTTAACATGAGTTCTTCCAGGGGACCACTCCCAGTAAAAAGAGGACCACCACCAAGAAGTGGGGGTCCTTCTCCTAAGAGGTCTGCACCTTCAGGACTAGTTCGCAGCAGCAGTGGAATGGGAGGAAGAGCTCCTCTATCACGTGGAAGAGATAGTTACGGAGGTCCACCTCGAAGGGAACCACTCCCCTCTCGTAGAGATGTTTATTTGTCTCCAAGAGATGATGGGTATTCTACTAAAGACAGCTATTCAAGCAGAGATTACCCAAGTTCTCGTGATACAAGAGATTATGCACCACCACCACGAGATTATACTTACCGTGATTATGGTCATTCCAGTTCACGTGATGACTATCCATCAAGAGGCTATGGCGATAGAGATGGATACGGTCGTGATCGTGACTATTCAGATCATCCAAGTGGAGGTTCCTACAGAGATTCATATGAAAGTTATGGTAACTCACGCAGTGCTCCACCTACACGAGGGCCCCCGCCATCTTATGGTGGAAGTAGTCGCTATGATGATTATAGCAGCTCACGTGATGGATATGGTGGAAGTCGAGACAGTTACTCAAGCAGCCGAAGTGATCTCTACTCAAGTGGTTGTGATAGGGTTGGCAGACAAGAAAGAGGGCTTCCCCCTTCTGTAGAAAGGGGGTACCCTTCTTCACGTGATTCCTACAGCAGTTCAAGCCGCGGGGCACCAAGAGGTGCTGGCCCTGGAGGAAGCCGATCTGATAGAGGAGGAGGCAGAAGCAGATACTAGAAACAAACAAAATCCCAGTTCAGAGAAATAAAAAAAAAGAGTGGAAACTATTCTATTGTAACTACCCAAGGACTACTGAAAGGAAAAATTGTGTTACCTGTTTTAAATTCCCTGTAAATTCCCTGTTAAGTTCTCCTCCGTAATTTTTATGTTCTTATGAGGAAAAAGGTAAAACATGTTTAATTTTATTTGACTTTATGACATTGCTTTTCAACAAGCAAATGTTAAATGTGTTAAGCCTTGTAGTACTAGTGTTGTAACTTTCCAAGTAAAGGTGTCCCTAAAGACCACTTCCTATCTGGTTTTTCCCGGTAAATGAGGCAAGCAATTCTAAGATCTTCCACAAAACATCTAGCCATCTAAAATGGAGAGATGAATCATTCTGCCTATACAAACAAGCTAGCTATTAGAGGGTGGTTGGGGTATGCTACTCATAAGATTTCAGGGTCTTTTCCAACTGAAATCTCACTGTTCTCAGTATGCAAAACCTGAAATCAGATGCCTATGTAAGGAAAGTGCTATTCACCCAGTAAACCCAAAAAAAGCAAATGGATAATGCTGGCCATTTTGCCTTTCTGACATTTCCTTGGGAATCTGCAAGAACCTCCCCTTTCCCCTCCCACAATAAGACCATTTAAGTGTGTGCTAAACAACTACAGAATACTAAATAAAAAGTTTGGCCAAAACCAACTATGAAGCTGCAAAGGTGCTTGCTCTTACTCTTTTCAAATTTTTGCAACTCTGTAGTGTCTCACTTTTAAAGGAACAGCTTGATTGCAAAGGAGAAAAATAGATAAGCAATGAATTTATCTCCAACTTCCTAAAGGCTTATGACTTCTAAAAAGTGAATCTATCAGCATTCCACATCAGATTTAAAGCAGAAAATGCCTGTGAAACAGCAAAGATGGTTGAAGATTGTGCTCGTTATGGTTGTGGAGTGCTGATTGATTCACCGTAGATAAAGCTGGCAGTAAGAGAAGTCAAATGCTAAGAGTTGTTGAAGCAGAAGGCGGCTGATTGTCGGGAAGTCAGTGCAGTTGCATAAGCAGTGCTGTCAGAATTGGTTTGGTGCAGGCAATAGATTTTGCCTTCAAGGGTTCCTGTGGATCTCAGGAAGGCATCAGTGTTGATTAACACTCATAACTAGGGAGTGAGTGGTAGTTACTGAAACAAGTAATTGACCAAATGGAAAAGGGGAAGTAATTAAGGAAATTGGTAAGTGGAGGTAGTCAGGAAGTTCTTGTGGTCCTTTACACAGATTTTACAGCTTTGGGCTTCATTTTGTTTAGCTAAAGTCATGGGGACAACTTTTCAATTTAGAACTTAAGATGAATTATAAAAATGATGGATATAAGTGGTAGCTCTATCTAGTGAAGTGTCTGTCAGTAAGTGAAACATTTTTTTGTGGTGGCTTATCCAGAAACAGTTTAGTTGTAGAATAAAACTTATGAGTGACATCTGGAAAGTAACAACCATGCTAAGATGGCAAACACACTGGAAACAATTGGGCCACTTGGCTTTCTTTTGCTATACTGTTTTATAAGCCTACTTTACCTCCCAGTCTTGGAAACACGTTTTAGTTTATTGCTTTGGAGACTAGAGCCAATAGTATAATGTTCTCAAAGGAAACAGACTTGAGTTGTTGGATTAGAGGAACTAACTCAACTTCTAATATATTTTTGTTGTAATTATGGCACTGTCATGTTTTAACATTTGCAACTAGGGATAGTAAGTACAACATTTTTAACTCTCATTTGACAGACTACTACTAATCACAGACCACAAGGGTAATGACCAAATTTATGTAGTTGTTGCACTTCCATAGTTGTGTTAGCCCAGTCCTTCCATATTCTTATGATTACTTGGGTTAAAGCTTCTGTGAGGACCTTTTGGATCTTGAGATATCCTAAATATTTAAAATATTTAGATATCCTAAATATAGGATATAGAGATTATACCAAATATGAATGAATATTGTTCAAAGCAAGGAGTATGTTAAAATGACCAGACACCTATTTGATAAATAGTTTACTGACCTAGCAGACGTGTGGAAAAAGAATCAGATCTTGATTCTTCCGGGTTTATACTGGTTGTAAAACAGAATGATATAGAAAATGTTTTCCTTGTTTAAGTGGTAGTTGAACATAGAACTTGGGTATTATAGATCACTTTTCACTTTTTGGAATGTTTTGTATTGAAACTTAATACAACTTTAACATGGCAAAAAAAAAAAAAATCCAAAATCTATGAGTTAATTTTGTTAAAGTTGGCTTGCTTGGGCAGGTGCTTGGTCCAGAGGGAAAAAAGAGGACATGATTTCCGAATACTCTGGCAGCTTTTTAAATTCAGCTTTATCAAGTTACAGTAAACTGTATCTGTTCAGAATTACAACTCAATGGTTATTTTGACAGATGTATATGCCATGAAGCCACTGTCACCATCAACATGCAGAACACTTCCATCGCCCCCAAAAGATTCCTCAAGTTCCTTTGCAGTCCATCCCTCACGCTGCTGATTTGTCTTTGTCACCATATATTAGTTTGCTTCGTGGTGTTGTTTAGTATTTTATATAAATGGGATTGTGTAGCATGTACTTTATTGTTTATGGTTTCTTTCACACACATAATGACTTTGAAATTCACCAGGTTGCGGTGTATCAGTAGCTTATTCCTTTTATTGCTGAGTAGTGTCCCATTATGTGAATATGCCATTATTTGTTTTTCTACTTGCCTGTTGATGGACCTTGGGATTGTTTCCAGTTTGGGGCTACCGTGAATAAAACTGTTAGGAACATCTGTGTACAAGCCACTGTATAGACATAGGTTTTCCTTTCTCTTGGGTAAATACCTACCAGTAAAATAGTTGGGTTGCATGGCAGATTTATGTTTAATAAAGTAACTGCCAAACTGTTTGTTTTCCAAAGGGGCTATACCCTTTTATATTCCCACCAGGGTTGTATAGAGTTCCAGCTGCCAACACTAAGTTTTCAGCCATTCTGATGGGAATCTAGTGGTATCTCATTGTGGTTTTATTTTCATTTCCCCGGGTGACTAATGCTGGTAAGCATCTTTTAAGGTACTTTTTGGCCAGTTGTATATCTTCTGTGAAGTGGCTGTCAAATCTTTTGCCCACTTTTAATTGGATTGTTTGTCTTATTGAGTTGTAAAAGTTGTTTATATATACTGTATTAAAGTCCTTTGTAAGACACATCTTCCTAAATACTTTTCTTTCATTCTATGGCTCAGAATCTGGCAACTTTTTAAGAGATACTTGAGCCCAATGATATATAGATTTTATAGTTTTTTTAAGTCAAGCCTTAATAATAATTAACGTTTTTTGAGTGTTCATCTCTCAGTCCCTCTATGGTCATGAAGGTGGGGGATGTGACTCTGTTTAGTCTCAAGTAAAGAAATGCAAACTGAGATAGTGGGTACAAATGGAGATGAAGCAAAGCCCTGTGATGTTCAAGTTCCTGGTTTCTGTTACCATTCAGTCTGGCTGGACCTCTGCCTTTCCCATGGTAACATGAGCTTTCTAATGAATTTTAGGTGAAAAACCTAAACTGTTTCAGATTGAGGCTCTCTCACGCAACTAAGAGATCTGATTACTATAGCTTCGGAGCTTCTAAGGCATCTTATGCACTTGTCTCTTCCCCACTGTTCAACCTGAAGCATGTACTCTGCCCTTTAGCAAAAATCACAGCTCCGCCAGGTGTGGTGGCTCATGCCTGCAATCCCAGCACTTTGAGAGGCCAAGGCAGGAGGATTGTGCGAAGCCAGGAATTTGAGTCCAGCATGGGCAAAGCAAGACCCTCTCTACAAACGAATGTTTGAAAAAAAAAAAAAAATTAAGGCCGGGTATGGAGGCTCACACCAGTAATCCCAGCACTTTGAGAGGCCAAGTCAGGAGGATCACTTGAACCCAGGAGTTTGAGACCAGCCTGGGCAACATGGCAATATTCTATCTCTACCAAAAAAAAAAAAAAAATTAAGAACAAAATTAGCCAGGTGTGGTGTCACATACCTGTAGTCCCAGCTACTCAGGAGGCTGAGGTGGGAGGATGACTTGAACTTGGGTAGTTGAGGGTGCAGTGAGCCATGATTGCACCACTGCACTCCAGCCTGAGCAACGCAGCAAGACTCTGTCTCAAAAAAATTAAAATTAACCAGGCATATTGGCACACATGTCATCCCATCTACTTGGGAGGCTGAGGTAGAGATCACCTTAGCCAGGAGGTTGAGGCTGCAGTGAGCCATGATGGTGGCACTGCCACAAACTGGGTGACAGAGCGAGACCCTGTCTCAAAAAGAAAAGACACCACAACTCCACCCGGAGAAGTAATAAAATCTCATGGAAGCATGAGCAGCCAACACAATTATATAGCAGGAAAGAAAAAGCAAAAAAAGCTAGGAAAGAACATAACAAAGTTTCTTTTTAAGATAGATCTGTGTTTAAACAAAGACACTTAGGAAGTGGTACAAGTGGTAAGGAATGAATTAATACTAAATGTCATCAGTGTGGTGGTTGGAACATCAAAATATACATAACATACATGTGTATATTATATACATGTATACATATATGTATATATTATTTACATACATACCTACATACAATAGAGTTATGCTTCACTTAAAAACTGGGATACATTCTGTGATCATAGAGTGCACTTACACAAACCTACATGGTATATAGCCTGCTATACACCTGGGCTATGTGGCATAGACTATTGCTCCTAGGCTACAAATCTATACAGCATGTTACTGTACTGAATACTACAGGCAACTGTCAACTGTAACATAATGGTATTTGCATATCTAAACAGAAAAGGTACAGTAAAAATGCAGTGAGATAAGAAAATGGTACACCTTTGTAGAGCACCTTCCATGAATAGAGCTTGCAGGATTGCTCCGGGTGAGTCAGTGAGTGAGTAGAGTGAATGTGAAGACCTAGGACATTACTGTACACTGCTATAGACTTTATGAACACTGTATACTTGTGCTATACTAAAGTTATTAAAACTTTTTTCTGCTGAGTGCGGTGGCTCACGCCTATAATGCCAGCACTTTGGGAGGCTGAGGCAGGTGGATCACCTGAGGTCAGGAGTTCAAAACCAGCCTGGCCAACATGGTGAAACCTCATCTCTACTAAAAGTACCAAAATAAAGGAAGGGTGCAGTGGCTCACACCTATAATCCCAGCACTTTGGGAGGCCGAGTAGGGTGGATCACCTGAGGTCAGGAGTTGGAGACCAGCCTGGCCAACATGGTGAAACCCCCATCTCTATTAAAAACACAAAAATCAGCCGGGCATAGTGGCAGTTGCCTGTAATCCCAGCTACTCGAGAGGCTGAGACAGGAGAATCACTTGAACCCGGGAGGTGGAGGTTGCAATGAGCCAAGATTGTGCCATTGCATTCCAACTTGGGCAACAAGAGCGAAACTTTGTCTCAAAAAAATAAAAATAAATTTTTTTTTTAAATACAAAAATTAGCTGGGCGTGGTGGCACGCGCCTGTAGTCCCAGCTACTCAGGAGGCTGAGGCAGGAGAATCGCTCAAACCTGGGAGGCAGAGGCTGTGGTAAGCCGAGATCGTGCCACTGCTCTCTAGCCTGGGCAACGGAGTGAGACTCCGTCTCAAAAAAAAAAAACAAAACTAAAAAACCTTTTTTCTTCAATAATAAATTGAAGACAAGATCACCTACTTAACTTTTTACCTTATAAACTTTTTAAATGTTTAATCTTTGACTCTTCTATAACACTTAACACACAAACTATACAAAATATTTAAAAATATTTTATGTCATTCTATAAACTTTTTTCTATTTTTAGAAATTTTATTTCTTTTTTTACTTTTTTGTGTTAAAAAACTAAGACACCTACATTAACCTAGACCTACCCATGAACTGGATCATCAATATCACTGTGTTCTACCTCCACGTCTCATCCCACTGGAAGGTCTTCAGGGTCAATAACATGCATGGAGCTGTCATCTGCTATGATAACAATGTCTTCTTCCAGAATGTCCTGAAGGACCTGCTTGAGGCTGTTTTATAGTCAACTTTTGTTTAATAAGTAAGGGTACACTCTAAAATAACAATAAAAGGTATGGTATAGTAAATACATAAACCAGTAACATAGTTGCTTGTTATCAATATCCATACTATGTACTGTACATAATTGTGTGTTCTAGACTTTTATATGAATGGCACTGCAATAGGTTTACACCAGCATCACCACAAACACATGACTAATGCATCGTGCCACAATGTTACAACAGCTACAATGGCTCCACTAGGCAAGTAGGAACATTTTTTTTTTTTTTTTTTGAGATGGAGTCTCCCTCTGTTACCCAGGCTGGGGTGCGGTGGCGTGATCTCGGCTCACTGCAACCTCTGCCTCCCGGGTGCAAGCAATTCTCCTGCCTCAGCCTCCGGAGTAGCTGGGACTACAGGCGCATGCCACCATGTCCGGCTAATTTTTGTATTTTTATTAGAGATGGGGTTTCACCATATTGGCCAGGCTGGTCTCGAACTCCTGACCTTGTGATCCGCCCGCCTCAGCCTCCCAAAGTGCTGGGATTACAGGCGTGAGCCACTGCACCTGGCTGCAAGTAGAAATTTTTACCCCCATACACTATTTTTTTTTTTTTTTTGAGATGGAGTCTCGCTCTGTCGCCCAGGCTGGAATGCAGTGGCATGATCCTGGCTCACTGCAACCTCCGCCTCCTGGGTTCAAGCGATTCTCCTGCCACAGCCTCCTGAGTAGCTGGGACTACAGGCACTTGTCACCACGCTTAGCTAGTTTTTGTATTTTTAGTAGAGACGGGGTTTTACCATGTTGGCCAGGATGGTCTCGAACTCCTGACCTCAGGTGGTCCGCCCACCCCGGCCTCCCAAAGTGCTGAGACTACAGGCATGAGCCACCATGCTCGGCCTACTCCATATAGTCTTATGGGACTACCATCATATATGCGATCTGTCATTGACCAAAACGTGTTTATGCAGCCCATGACTCTGTGTTGTATATATAATGTAAAGCTTCAATAAAAGTAAATCAAAAGTTAAGTGTGTTTAGTCCGATAGAACCAGATGACTGTAATATTGAGGATATTATCCTTCTTGTGATAATTAGTTTTGTTACAATACAGCAGTCACCTTCCACATGAAACTTTAAAATGAAGGGAAAAAGAGCAGAGACCATATAATTAAAATGCACAGTAGAAACACCAAAATGCGGGGCCGGGTGCTGTGGCTCATGCGTGTAATCCCAGCACTTTGGGAGGACAAGGTGGGCAGATCACGAGGTCAGGAGATTGAGACCATCCTGGCTAACGTGGTGAAACCCAGTCTCTACTAAAAATACAAAAAATTGGCCAGGCGTGGTAGCACACGCCAGTAGTCCTGTGTCCGGAATTTATTCCTTCCTGTGGGTTCTTGGTCTCACTCACTTCAAGAATGAAGCCATGGACCCTCACAGTGAGTGTTACAGCTCTTAAAGATGGTGTGTCTGGAGTTTGTTCCTTCAGATGTGTCCAGAGTTTCTTCCTTCCAGTGGGTTCGTGGTCTTACTGACTTCAAGAATGAAGCCGCAGACCCTCGGGTTAATGTTTTAGCTCTTAAAGGTGGTGCAGACCCAAAGAGTGAGCAGCAGCAAGATTTATTATGAAGCATCAAAGAGCAAAGCTTCCACACCATGGAAGGGGACCAGGGCAGGTTGCCGCTGCTGGCTCAGGTGGCTGGCCTTTATTCCCTTATTTGGCCCTGGCCCCATCCTGCTGATTGGCCCATTTTACAGAGCACTGATTGGTCCATTTTACAGAGTGCTGATTGGTCCATTTTACAGAGTGCTGATTGGTGCGTTTACAATCCTTTAGCAAGACCCAGAGAGCTGATTGGTGCGTTTTTACAGAATGCTGATTGGTGCATTTACAATCCTTTAGCTAGACACAGAGCGCTGATTGGTGCATTCATAATCCTCTAGCTAGACAGAAAAGTTCTCCAAGTCCCCACTCGACCCAGGAAGTCCACCTGGCTTCACCTCTCAGTCCCAGGCTGAGGCAGGGGAATCGCTTGAACCCAAGAGGCAGAGGTTGCAGTGAGCCAAGATCATGCCACTGCACTACAGCCTGGCCAACAGCGAGACTCTGTCTCAAAAAAAAAAAAAGGAAACACCAAAATGCATTACAAGACAACAAGACACTGGAAATAACGTGCCCAGCAACAGGGGAATGAATGAGTAAAATATGGCACAAAAACAACCAAAAATATACATTGTAATTAAAAGTGAAATTTTTATGACTCTGAAAATTCATAAAATACTTAAGATACAGTACTTTGTTAAGAGACAATTAAAAATATTTTTAAATGACACATGATTGCAACTACAAATCTCTACTTCATAGATCTAAAAGACAGTAACATTTGGGCCCTCCAGCATCCAGGCCCCCCATGAAAGGGGTGCTCACTTCTGCTCTTTCCTGGTCCTGAAGTGTGGTATCCATCTGCTTCCCAAGCCTGGTTCTCTGTTTTCACCTCTCCAACCATGAGCTTTGCATTTTCTATTTCTGGCCTTTTCTTGCAGTTATTGTTACTAATATTAAACTTTTTTTTGTGACCTTGGCTTCTCTGGATGAAGACTTGATTCACAGCCCATACTACACAGATATCCACAACCTCAATTCCCCCAGCTTCAGCCCATCATTTAGGAAGACTTTTTCTGTACCATCTCACCTGCCTCAGATCTTATGGGAAGAATCCTAAAAATATATACAATTGAAACTTTGATGGACTAGGGTCTTAAGATCATGGATTCAACATATAGTATTAGTTTTTTCAATCTGTCCAAACTTCTAAAGACTTAATCTTTTTCCTTATCTTTGTCAAGATTGCCACCTGGTGGTGAATTTCTAGAACTTCATTGTTCTAGAAATTAGCCTCAAGTTAGCAAAAGTAAGGTTAAAAGATGCTACCTTTGATTTCACTAGCAGTTTTGCGTTAATAACATGGAAGTATAGGCCTTTAATCGCCCTGGTAGCCAAAGTCATATCACAGGGTTAGCTGATCCAGAAGTTATACAAGCCTTATAGACATTCCCTTACTTGCCTGGGACTCATGCCCTGATTCCCCGTAGGATTCCAGGTTGATTTTGATTACCTGATACTGGATCTGCTCTGGGAAGTAGTTCTTACTTAGACAGTGAGCATTTGCATCTACTGCTGAATCTTGGTGACTCTGAACATTGTAGTGTCTTGTAAACTTTCACTAGTGTGTTAGTTCTCTCAGGTTGCCTTAACAAAGTACTACAAACTAGGTGGCTTATTAAATAACAGCAGTTTATTCCCTCACTGTTTGGGAGGCTAAAAGTCTGAGATAAGTATCAGCAGGGCCAGTTCCTTCTGAGAGCTGTGAATAAGATTGTTCTATACCCTACCCCAACTGTCATCTGGTGATTGCCTGGAAATCTCTGCATTCCTTGGCTGGTAGGAGCATCACCTTCGTCTGTGCCTTCATCTTCACACGGGGTCTATGTATATGTCCAGATCTCACCTTTTCATAAGACCACTAGTCATATTGGATTAGGGTTCATGCTAATGACCTCATCTTAACTAATTACATCTGCAGTAACCCCATATCCACATAAGATTATATCTGGAGGAACTGGGAGTTAGGACTTCAACATATGAAACTAAGGGGGACATGGTGCAACCCATAACAACCACGTATCTCATTATACCTCCAGACTTCATTTCCACCACGTTGTTTTTCACAATTATTTGCTGCTCTTCCCTGGTTGACAGTTACATTTCCTTGCCCCACTGATGTGAAGCTTAGTCGTGAAATTGCTCTGCCCAATAAAATATGAAAAGAAGTGATGTGTGCACATCCTAACAGAATGTGCCTCTTCCCTCTGCCATGAAACAGGCAGTGTTCCAGGTGAAGGCTGTTTCATCAGCCTATGTCTCAGAATGACAGTGACACAGACCAGGGCAGCAGCTGAACCTCAGTGGATATGTAGTATGAACAAGAAAACTTTTATGATTTTAGGCCACCAAGACTTTGGGGTCATTTATCACTGAAGCATAAATTAACTTTAGCTGACTGACACAGCTAACTGACACCATAAGTTCACCCTGTAATGTGAGTGAGGTTTTTTTTAAAAAAATTCATTCATCAGATAATTATTAAAAACTCTCTATGTGCTAGGCATATAACTATATGTTGGGTACTGTGATGGTGTCACCTTGGCTATCCCATGGTACCCAGATATTTGCCAAACATCAGTCTAGGTATTGCTGTGAAGGTATATTTTAGATGAGATTAACGTTTAAATCAGTAGGCTTTCAGTAAAGCCAATTACCATCCATAATATGAGTGGGCCTCATTCAGTGGAAGACCTTAAGAGGAAAAGACTGAGGCCCTCAAAGAAGAGGGAGTTCTTCTGACTCCAGTTGCAGCATCCGTTCTTCCCTGAGTCTCCAACCTGCTCTGCAGATTTCAGATTTGCCAGCCCTCACAAACACATAAGCCAGTTCCTTAAAATAAATGTATATATAGCTCACATTTATTTCAATGTTTCATATTAGAAGTGTTTCAGTCTATTTAGAAGTATAGTAATGTTTTTGTGACCAGAAATATGCTGTAGAAACTGAACTCTTATTTATCTCAATTAGCCTATGGTAAGATTGGTCATGCTGTATATCATCTTGCTTAAAGCTGCAGTTTCCAAGAACCTATATGACACTTTTAAGTGATGACTTGCTATACTGCATTTAATGGAAGCACATAAGAGAAGCACCTGACCCTGACTCGTAGAACCAAAGAAGGCTTTCGGGAGGGAATGAAGTCGAATTTGAGAACTGCACTTGGCAGGTGGAATAGCAGTTAGCCAAGTGCAAGGAAGGGTGGTGGGGACCAGGAATTGGACTGAGTAGAGAACATGCACTCTCAACAAGGGCATGATCTACCCCAGGAGAAGAAAATGGGTGCTTGGCAGACGAGATAAATCTTAGCTATCACACTGTTTTGTCACCATCCAAAGCTCAATCCTATGTGACAAAATTGTATTCCTCTTAATATTTAATTGAGGGGAGGGAAGATGACTAGGAAAAAATTTCTAAGAAGATCTCCTTAGGTGGGCAATAATAATAATAAAAAAATTGAGAAACATTGGTATAGAAAGAGCATTTGGGCATAGGAAAGATCACACATGAAACTACTGAAATGAGAGAGAGCATAGACTATTTGAAAAATTAGAATGGGTGTGGCATAGAATTGGGAGGGAAGAGGAAGCAGGAAGAACAATGAGAGAAGAGGCCGGTCTAGAAACAAATTTTAAATAAAATTAAACCTGAAAGTGCATTTCAACCTCAATTATCTAAATAGTTTTAAGTAAAGTTGGACTTTGTGTCTAAATTATCTACAGCACATAAAACTCACTTTTTTATGTATAAATCATCCTTTGTGTTTGTGGTCTCTACTGAATGAATTAAGCTTTAAACATTGTGTTAGAGATAGACGAGAGCATTTGTTAAGATAGATATTTCAACCTATCGTGCTAGAACTTGGTAGTTGTACAACTATTGTCTCTAGAATGGCATCATGTTCAGGTGGGTAATTATAATGCTATGCCAGCAAGCTTTTTAACCTCTGGAGAATTTTCATGTGATTTACTTCACTGGAGTTTCAAAGACAAAATATGAGACTAAAAAAGGTATTTTTCTCGGTCCCATTATTTAGAATAGAATGAGAACAATGGTCTATTTAATAACCATTGTCATTATCTTCTTCCCAGATTGAATTAAAATTACATTAATAGTCTATTAGAAAATTCTTTGCAAAAATGCTGTCAATCATTTTTTTTATTTCTACCAGCTTGTTAACAATGAACTCAAAGCTAATTCAATACTTTTGAGAGATAGTATAAAACTCAATTTTAGAATCTAAAGAACTAAAAAATTGTATGCTATGTGATAATTTTAATTCCTAATTTTCTACCACAGCCTTTAGTAGGCTTATTAGTAGGCTTATCCTAAATTTATAATATGCTTTTAAGAGGCAGCATTCTAGTAATATTTTTAGAAGGTCTTATTATATAAAAGACAGCATAAAATTATACAATAATTCTGAGTATGGATTCTGGAGTCAGACTTTCTGGGTTCAGATCCTGAGTTGAACCTGTTTAGGTTTAAATGTTACTAGCTTTCATAAACTTGAGCTGATGTGAAAAGTTGTATGATCTTAACCTCTCTGTACCTCTGTACCTCATAGTTCTAACTATGTAATAGAACTACTACATATTTTTGTAAACATACATTAATAATGAGCTCATTATGTAAAGCACTTAGAACAGTACCTAGGACATACTCAGTACCCAATAATGTTAGCAATAATTACGGAACCCCTTACTGAGTAGCTTTAAAACCATTTGCTGAGTCTTTCCTGTATGTCATACAACGAACTTACTTGTGAAACTCTTAGTACATCTTACCTAAAATGATCTTCAGAGCATGGCTTAAGATATTTTTTGAAACTGACTTTTTAAATATTATTGTTGTTCTCTTTACTACGTTACAAGCCTTCAAACGGATTAGCTTTCTAGGGTAGGATGACACTTTGTGTCCTTAGGTGAGAAGATGAACATCTAAATTTCATTTTAAAAAGCATTCCTTCCAGCCAAGCATGGTAGCTCACACCCGTAATCCCAAACTTTGAGAGACCAAGGTAGGAGGATCACTTGAGGCCAGGAGTTTGAGACCAACCTGGGCAACACCACAAGACCCTGTCTCTGTAAAATATACAAACAAACAACAACAACAAAAAAAATAGTTTGGCACAGTGGGATATGCCTATTGTCCCACATACTCAGGAGACTGAGGCAGGAGGATTGCTTGAGCCTGGGCAGTTGAAGCTGCAGTGAGCCATGATCACACCACTGCATTCCAGCCTGGGCAACCATGTCTGAGAAAAAAAAAAAAGGCATTCCTTCAGCAGTAGGTGGAAGATGAATTCCTCTTCAGAATTTTGTGTCGGAGTCTAAGATTTATCTTTATGGAACTACTATTTACATTGGTAACAGTAGGGAAAGGAAGAAGAGTGATCCATGATTTACTGGCTTTTAAAATTTTGACTAAGGCGATTCCTTTTCAATATTTATATATTTCAGAAAATGTCATTGAAATTCACAAATGCAAAACGGATTGAAGGACTTGATAGTAATATGTGGTGAGTATCGTAAAATAAATAATAATAATTTAGTGAGGGTTTCCTACATATTTTCATATCTTTAGATGGGAGTTTTTTTTGCCTCATCCATAGTCTATAAATAAAGGTCCTCATTTAATTCATCCATTAAATGAAAATGGAGGAGGTTAGCAATCCATATACTGAATTGTTCATTTGGCACATATGCCATGCCCTGTGTTGAACACTGGACATATGGCAAGAAAAGGACAAATGTTAATGCCCTCATGGAACTTACCTTCCAATCCAGGAACTTTTCTTATTAGTTCTGTTCTCTAATAGTTGATGAAAGAACTTAGCAGCAGCTGGAATTGTTGAGAAAATGTATATATATATGGTTAAAATATGGGTAGCATGAAACTGAGGTTTGTAACGGACATTCAGTTCATAAATTCAGCCATCATTCTATTTGGTAAACTGAATTGTGGGTGGTAAATTTTTGTTGGAAACTCATTTTTTAAAACCTATAGGACTAAACTAGGGTCTTATTTGTCTGTTTTGTGATAAGACTATAAGATGTAAAAAAGCAAACTTTATAATTGTAGAACTTATTAATATTCGTATTTTTTTCCATCTTAGGATTGAATTTACCAAATTGGCTGCAGACCCTTCTGTTGTGAATCTTGGCCAAGGCTTTCCAGATATATCCCCTCCTACATATGTAAAAGAAGAATTATCAAAGATTGCAGCAATCGATAGCCTGAATCAGTATACACGAGGCTTTGTAAGTATATCAAGACCATATGGGGCGTGAGCTTTTATTTTATATTGGGGTGTGTGTCTGTGTGTGTGTATGTGCTCTTCTGTCATTCATATGTAAGTGACTTCATGGGACCAGCTGTCCTATCCTAGCAACCACAGAAACTTCTGTCCTTGCCCTATGTCCTGGGATGAGCCTTCCCCTACTTCCAGCCCCTCTACACTTTTCTTTTGGCCGTTACTTTACTGTTGCTCCAAGATAGGATCCTATGGCAACAAGATAAGGAAGAACATTCTCTTGAGACATGTCTTTTCTATCTCATCAACATTTATGCAGCCTCAGCACTGACCCTTTATTTAATATACTCTATATCCAACTAGCTACATTTTTCCTCCCTGTGCAAGCTCACTCCCATCCTTCTGTAATGAAATGCCTACGATAGCCAAAGATTTTCTACATCAGATGTACCTTTGAACTGTAACCTTGTATCTGTTGTGCCAAAAGCCATAAAATTATCATATGTCTGACCACTTGTCTTTTCCTTTTATGATATTGTTGGAAATGGGGAGGGGAATGGTATAGGAGGAAGCCTGTTTTTTGTCTTTTATAGTGGTCTAACTATAAAAATCCATAGAAGGGTTTTGCTTTGGGAATAGCACAGGGAAAAGCAGTGAAACTTACCTGTGTCACAGGGTTTGACACTGGTGAGAATCCCTGCTCTTCATAGACTCTCACTCCCTGGCCCACCCTACAGACCCCCATCTCAGACCTACTCAGCATAACTCACTCCCCAGCCTATACAAATCCATAATGAAAGGCTAGAAACAAACTAACAATAGAGAAAATTAATGAAACCAAAAGCTGGTTCTTTGAAAAGATCAATAAGTAAAAGTTTTAGCTAGATTGACCAATAAAAAAGAGAAAACTCAAAGTACCATATGAAGAATGAAAGAAGGAATATCATTACTGATCATACATACATGAAAGCAATAATAGGACAATACTATGGATAATTTTATGTCAGTACATTGACAACTTGGATGAAATGAACAGATTATTTAAAAGATACAAATTACCAAAACTGACACAAGGAGAGATGAAAAATGCAACTAGCCCTATGTCAATGAAAGAAAATGAATTTGTAATTAAAGTCTTCCTGCAAACAAACCTCAATACCTAGATGGTTTATTAGTGAATTCTATCAAGCATTTAAGGAAGAACTATTAGGTTGGTGCAAAAGTAATTGCGGTTTTGCCATTAATTTTAATAACAAAAACACAATTACTTTTGCACGAACCTAATAATCCCAGTTCTGCACACATTTATTCAGAAAGTGGAGCAGGATGAAAAACTTTTACTTATTGATCAATAATTTTTGTAATTTGAAAAATAAAGAAATGCCTAATGGTTTTGTCTGACCTTTTAATCAGGGGTTTTGTATCAGGGTAATGCTGGTCTCATAAAATTAGTTTCAGCATTACCCTGATACAAAAACTGAGTTAAAAAATGCCAGCAAAAGAAATAAAGAAAACTCCAGTTCAATATCTCTCATGAACATAGAAACAAAAATTATGAAATGTTAGCAAATCAAATCCAGATATGTGTGTGTGCATGTGTGTGTGCCCGTGTGTATAAAGATATAAAAAGTAATACATCCTGACCAAGTAAGGTTTACCATAGGAATGCAGGGTTAGTTTTAATATCCAAAAATTAATCATTGCAATTATGCTATATTATCAGAAAAAAAAGATCATCTTATGTAGTATATATAGAAAATGCATCTGACAAAATTCAACCCTCATTTATAATAAAAGTTTTCAGCCAATTAGGAACAGAATGGAGCTTTCTCACTCTGATAAAAGGAATCTATGAGAAACCTACAGATTACACCTGTAATGCACATAATGTAGTAAGATTGAAAAGACAGCAAAGATGTCCACTCTGACCATTGTTATTCATCAGTGTACTAGAGTCCTGTGAGATATAAAGATACATAGATTAGAAAGAAGAAAAATGTAAACTCATTTTCAGAAAACATGATCGTGTACATAGAATATCCTAAGGAATTCTAAAAGAAAAAAAAAAGCCTACTACAACTAATAAATGAATTGGGCAAGGTCACAGGACACAAAGCCAATATACAAAAATCAGGTGTATTTCTATATATTAAAATGAACAATTAGAAAGTAAAATTTTTAAAATACTATTTATAGTAGTATCCCAAAACATAAAACATGTAAGAATAAATTTTTTAAAATATATCCAAGATCTGTACAATGAAATCTATAAAACATTACTGAGAGAAATTAAGCAATACCTAAATAAATTGGGAATGATGTTCATGGATTGAGAGACTAAATATTGTTTATGAAATGACGAGTTAATGGGTGCAGGAAATCAACATGGCACATGGATACATATGTAACAAACCTGCACATTGTGCACATGTACCCTAAAACCTAAAGTATAATGAAAAAAAACAAACATTGTTTATGTCAGTTTTCCCAAATTGATCTATAGCAGGGTTTTGCAATCTATGGCCTATGGACCCAATATGTCAAATTTTGTAAATAAAGTTTCATTAGAACACAACGATACCCACTTATTTATTAATACGTATATTCTAGTTTTTGTAAATATGTAGGTATATACATGTCTATATGTTTTTTTTGTTAGAGGTAATTTTTTTTAAATTATTATTATTATACTTTAAGTTTTAGGGTACGTGTGCACAATGTGCTGGTTTGTTACATATGTATCCATGTGCCATGTTGTTGTGCTGCACCCATTAACTCGTCATTTAGCATTAGGTATATCTCCTAATGCTGTCCCTCCCCCCTCCCCCCACCTCACAACAGTCCCCAGAGTGTGATGTTCCCCTTCCTGTGTCCACGTGTTCTCATTGTTCAATTCCCACCTATGAGTGAGAATATGCGGTGTTTGGTTTTCTGTCCTTGCGATAGTTTACTGAGAATGATGGTTTCCAGTTTCATCCATGTCCCTACAAACGACATGAACTCATCGTTTTTTATGGCTGCATAGTATTCCATGGTGTATACGTGCCACATTTTCTTAATCCAGTCCATCATTGTTGGACATTTGGGTTGGTTCCAACTCTTTGCTATTGTGAATAGTGCCACAATAAACATACGTGTGCATGTGTCCTTATAGCAGCATGATTTATAGTCCTTTGGGTATACAGTAATGGGATGGCTGGGTCAAATGGTATTTCTAGTTCTAGATCCCTGAGGAATCGCCACACTGACTTCCACAATGGTTGAACTAGTTTACAGTCCCACCAACAGTGTAAGTGTTCCTATTTCTCCACATCCTCTCCAGCACCTGTTGTTTCCTGACTTTTTAATGATCGCCGTTCTAACTGGTGTGAGATGGTATCTCACTGTGGTTTTGATTTGCATTTTTCTGATGGCCAGTGATGATGAGCATTTTTACATGTGTCTGTTGGCTGCATAAATGTCTTCTTTTGAGAAGTGTCTGTTCATGTCCTTTGCCCACTTTTTGATGGGGTTGTTTGTTTTTTTCTTGTAAATTTGTTTGAGTTCATTGTAGATTCTGGATATTAGCCCTTTGTCAGATGAGTAGGTTGCGAAAATTTTCTCCCATTTTGTAGGTTGCCTGTTCACTCTGATGGTAGTTTCTTTTGCTGTGCAGAAGCTCTTTAGTTTAATTAGATCCCATTTGTCAATTTTGGCTTTTGTTGCCATTGATTTTGATGTTTTAGACATGAAGTCCTTGCCCACACCTGTGTCCTGAATGGTATTGCCTAGGTTTTCTTCTAGGGTTTTTATGGCTTTAGGTCTAACATGTAAGTCTTTAATCTATCTTGAATTAATTTTTGTATGAGGTGTAAGGAAGGGATCCAGTTTCAGCTTTCTACATATGGCTAGCCAGTTTTCCCAGCACCATTTATTAAACAGTGAATCCTTTCCCCATTGCTTGTTTTTGTCAGGTTTGTCAAAGATCAGATAGTTGTAGATATGCGGCATTATTTCTGAGGCCTCTGTTCTGTTCTATGGATCTGTGTCTCTGTTTTGGTACCAGTACCATGCTGTTTTGGTACCAGTACCATGCTGTTTTGGTTACCGTAGCCTTGAAGTATAGTTTGAAGTCAGGTAGCGTGATGCCTCCAGCTTTGTTCTTTTGGCTTAGGATTGACTTGGCGATGCTGGCTCTTTTTTGGTTCCATATGAACTTTAAAGTAGTTTTTTCCAATTCTGTGAAGAAAGTCATTGGTAGCTTGATGGGGATGGCATTGAATCTATAAATTACCTTGGGCAGTATGGCCATTTTCACGATATTGATTCTTCCAACCCATGAGCATGGAATGTTCTTCCATTTGTTTGTATCCTCTTTTATTTCTTTGAGCAGTGGTTTGTAGTTCTCCTTGAAGAGGTCCTTCACATCCCTTGTAAGTTGGATTCCTAGGTATTTTATTCTCTTTGAAGCAATTGTGAATGGGAGTTCACTCATGATTTGGCTCTCTGTTTGTCTGTGATTGGTATACAAGAATGCTTGTGATTTTTGTACATTGATTTTGTATCCTGAGACTTTGCTGAAGTTGCTTATCAGCGTAAGGAGATTTTGGGCTGAGACAATGGGTTTTTCTAGATATACAATCATGTCATCTGCAAACAGGGACAGTTTGACTTCCTCTTTTCCTAATTGAATACCCTTTATTTCCTTCTCTTGCCTGATTGCCCTGGCCAGAACTTCCAACACTATGTTGAATAGGAGTGGTGAGAGAGGGTATCCCTGTCTTGTGCCAGTTTTCAAAGGGAATGCTTCCAGTTTTTGCCCATTCAGTATGATATTGGCTGTTGGTTTGTCATAGACAGCTCTTATTATTTTGAGATACGTCCCATCCATACCTAATTTATTGAGAGTTTTTAGCATGAAGTGTTGTTGAATTTTGTCAAAGGCCTTTTCTGCATCTATTGAGATAATCATGTGGTTTCTGTCTTTGGTTCTGTTTATATGCTGGATTACATTTATTGATTTGTGTATGTTGAACCAGCCTTGCATCCCAGGGATGAAGCCCACTTGATCATGGTGGATAAGCTTTTTGATGTGCTGCTAGATTCGGTTTGCCAGTATTTTATTGAGGATTTTTGCATCAATGTTCATCAAGGATATTGGTCTGAAATTCTCTTTTTCGGTTGTGTCTCTGCCAGGCTTTGGTATCAGGACGATGCTGGCCTCATAAAATGTGTTAGGGAGGATTCCCTCATTTTCTATTGATTGGAATAGTTTCAGAAGGAATGGTACCAGTTCCTCCTTGTACCTCTGGTAGAATTCGGCTGTGAATCCATCAGGTCCTGGACTGTTTTTGGTTGGTAAGTATTGACTATTGCCACAATTTCAGTACCTGTTATTGGTCTATTCAGAGATTCAACTTCTTCCTGGTTTAGTCTTGGGAGGGTGTATTTGTCGAGGAATTTATCCATTTCTTCTAGATTTTCTAGTTTATTTGTGTAGAGGTGTTTCTAGTATTCTCTGATGGTAGATTGTATTTCTGTGGCATTGGTGGTGATATCCCCTTTATCATTTTTTATTGCATCTATTTGATTCTTCTCTCTTTTCTTCTTTATTAGTCTTGCTAGCGGTCTATCAATTTTGTTGATCTTTTCAAAAAACCAGCTCCTGGATTCATTAATTTTTTGAAGGGTTTTTTGTGTCTCTATTCCTTCAGTTCTGCTCTGATTTTAGTTATTTCTAGGCTTCTGCTAGCTTTTGAATGTGTTTGCTCTTGCTTTTCTAGTTCTTTTAATTGTGATGGTAGGGTGTCAATTTTGGATCTTTCCTGCTTTCTCTTGTGGGCATTTAGTGCTATAAATTTCCCTCTACACACTGCTTTGAATGTGTCCCAGAGATTCTGGTATGTTGTGTCTTTGTTCTCGTTGGTTTCAAAGAACATCTTTATTTCTGCCTTCATTTCGTTATTTACCCAGTAGTCATACAGGAGTAGGTTGTTCAGTTTCCATGTAGTTGAGTGGTTTTGAGTGAGTTTCTTAATCCTGAGTTCTAGTTTGATTGCACTGTGGTCTGAGAGACAGCTTGTTATAATTTCTGTTCTTTTACATTTGCTGAGGAAAGCTTTACTTCCAACTATGTGGTCAATTTTGGAATAGGTGTGGTGTGGTGCTGAAAAAAATGTATATTCTGTTGATTTGGGGTGGAGAGTTCTGTAGATGTCTATTAGGTCCACTTTGTGCAGAGCTGAGTTCAATTCCTGGGTATCCTTGTTAACTTTCTGTCTCGTTGGTCTGTCTAATGTTGACAGTGGGGTGTTAAAATCTCCCATTATTATTGTGTGGGAGTCTAAGTCTCTCTGTAGGTCACTCAGGACTTGCTTTATGAATCTGGGTGCTCCTGTGTTGGGTGCATATATATTTAGGATAGTTAGCTCTTCTTGTTGAATTGATCCCTTTACCATTATGTAATGGCCTTCTTTGTCTCTTGTGATCTTTGTTGGCTTAAAGTCTATTTTATCAGAGACTAGGATTGCAACCCCTGTCTTTTTTTGTTTTCCATTTGCTTGATAGATCTTCCTCCATCCCTTTATTTTGAGTCTATGTGTGTCTCTGCACGTGAGATGGGTTTCCTAAATACAGCACACTGATGGGTCTTGAATCCTTATCCAATTTGCCAGTCTGTGTGTTTTAATTGGAGCATTTAGGCCATTTACAATTTAAAGTTAATATTGTTATGTGTGAATTTGATCCTGTCATTATGATGTTAGCTGGTTATTTTGCTCGTTAGTTGATGCGGTTTCTTCCTAGCCTCGATGGTCTTTACAATTTGGCATGTTTTTGCAGTGGCTGGTACCGGTTGTTCCTTTCCATGTTTAGTGCTTCCTTCAGGAGCTCTTTTAGGGCAGGCCTGGTGGTGACAAAATCACTCAGCATTTGCTTGTCTGTAAAGTATTTTATTTCTCCTTCACTTATGAAGCTTAGTTTGGCTGGATATGAAATTCTGTGTTGAAAATTCTTTTCTTTAAGAATGTTGAATATCGGCCCCCACTCTCTTCTGGCTTGTAGAGTTTCTGCTGAGAGATCAGCTGTTAGTCTGATGGGCTTCCCTTTGTGGGTAACCCGACCTTTCTCTCTGGCCGTCCTTAACATTTTTTCCTTCATTTCAACTTTGGTGAATCTGACAATTATGTGTCTTGGAGTTGCTCTTCTCAAGGAGTATCTTTGTGGCGTTCTCTGTATTTCCCGAATCTGAATGTTGGCCTGCCTTGCTAGATTGGGGAAGTTCTCCTGGATAATATCCTGCAGAGTGTTTTCCAACTTGGTTCCATTCTCCCTGTCACTTTCAGGTACACCAATCAGACGTAGGTTTGGTTTTTTCACATAATCCCATATTTCTTGGAGGCTTTGTTTGTTTCTTTTTATCCTTTTTTCTCTAAACTTCCCTTCTCGCTTCATTTCATTCATTTCGTCTTCCATCACTGATACCCTTTCTTCCAGTCGATCGCATTGGCTACTGAGGCTTCTGCTGTCTTCACGTAGTTCTCGAAACTTGGCTTTCAGCTCCATCAGCTCCTTTAAGCACTTCTCTGCATTGGTTATTTTAGTTAAACATTTGTCTAATTTTTTTTCAAAGTTTTTAACTTCTTTGCCATTGGTTTGGATTTCCTCCAAACTACTCCCAGAGTAGTTTGATCGTCTGAAGCCTTCTCTCAACTCATCAAAGTCATTCTCCATCCAGCTTTGTTCCGTTGCTGGTGAGGAACTGCATTCCTTTGGAGGAGGAGAGGCGCTCTGCTTTTTAGAGTTTCCAGTTTTTCTGCTCTGTTTTCTCCCCATCTTTGTAGTTTTTTCTACTTTTGGTCTTTGATGATGGTGATGTACAGATGGGTTTTTGGTGTGGGTGTCCTTTCTGTTTGTTAGTTTTCCTTCTAACAGACAGGACCCTCAGCTGCAGGTCTGTTGGAGTTTGCTAGAGGTCCACTCCAGACCTGTTTGGGTGGGTGTCAGCGGTGGTGGCTGCAGAACAGCGGATTTTCGTGAACCGCAAATTCAGCTGTCTGATCGTTCCTCTGGAAGTTTTGTCTCAGAGGAGTACCCGGCCAAGTGAGGTGTCAGTCTGTTCCTACTGGGGGGTGCCTCCCAGTTAGGCTGCTCAGGGGTCAGGATCCCACTTTAGGAGGCAGTCTGACCATTCTCAGATCTCCAGCTGCATGCTGGAAGAACCACTACTCTCTTCAAAGCTGTCAGACAGGGACATTTAAGTCTGCAGAGGTTACTGCTGACTTTTTGTTTGTCTGTGCCCTGCCCCCAGAGGTGGAACCTACAGAGGCAGGCAGGCCTCCTTGAGCTGTGGTGGGCTCCACCCACTTCGAGCTTCCTGGCTGCTTTGTTTACCTAATCAAGCCTGGGTAATGGCAGGCGCCCCTCCCCCAGCCTCACTGCCACCTTGCAGTTTGATCTCAGACTGCTGTGCTAGCAATCAGCGAGACTCTGTGGGCGTAGGACCCTCCGAGCCAGGTGCGGGACACAATCTCCTGGTGTGCCATTTTCCAAGCCCGTTGGAAAAGCGCAGTGTTAGGGTGGGAGTGACCCGATTTTCCAGGTGCCGTCTGTCACCCCTTTCTTTGACTAGGAAAGGGAACTCCCTGACCCCTCGTGCTTCTTGTGTGAGGCAATGCCTCACCCTGCTTTGGCTCGCGCACCGTGCGCTGCACCGACTGTCCTGCACCCACTGTTTGGCACTCCCTAGTGAGATGAACCCAGTACCTCAGATGAAAATGCAGAAATCACCCATCTTCTGTGTCGCTCATGCTGGGAGTTGTAGACCAGAGCTGTTCCTATTCGGCCATCTTGGCTCCACCCCCGTCTATGTGTTTTTATATTGGTATAAGCACTGAGAGTGGTGTTGCACTATCATGAGGCTGTGGACATTGGTCACCTCGGGGATGGGAGTGAAATAATGTTGAGGAGCGATTGTAATTTTTTACACATCTTTGCCTAGTTTTACTTATTACATGAAGCATAAATTATTTTTGTATTTAAATTCTTAGTTTTAAAAGCACAAACACTTATCATTCTAAGAAATGTATATAGTGTTTATAGTTGCTTTACAGATCTCCTTTTGCTAGAATTTGTTAGACCTGCTATTAAAGTAAAATTCAAAGGCACTCAGTTTATTGCTCCAGAGCCCAAAGTGCTTTCAAACAAAGGCACATGACCTGCACTTGCACTCTTACTCTCAAGGGATAGAAAATCAGGATGGTACTTCAAAAGCAAAATGAGGAGGTAGATGCTGGACAGAAAACAACAAGAAATATTGACTTAAATACCAAATAAAACAAGGAGGGGGAAAGGGAAAGGAAGAAAAAAAAGGAAGGAAGGGGAGAGAACCTAGAAGAGAACTTAGGGAGAGCTAATCCAGGAGTCTTCAGACCCCCTACTTGCCTCAGACTGTACCTTCATAATCCCTTCACTTCTCTTATGAAAGTAGTTACCTTGGATAACCACTGCTGTCTTGACTGTCAATGTGAGTAGTGTCTCACTTCCTTCTAACATTTGCTATCACATCAACACTGATGTTCGTGTCTTCGTTGAATTTGTTTTTGTTCTGTCTCCCTAGTCCGTTGTTTGGCATAACCATCTCTCCAGCAATCAGGAAGAGCCAAGGAGGGGGTATACAGTTAACGTGGGTTCTTTTACTTATTTTAACTGGGAAACAAATCCAACTCTTTTCAATATGATTTAATTACTGTCAAAAAATATAAATGGTTGATTTTTATTCAAAGCAAATACTTTGAAATTATATAATCCCAAACCCTTTATTTAGTAAGAAGTTTTAATCATTAGCAAGCCTTCATGACGAATAGTGTGGGAATACTCTAAATGTAGGAAATTTTAAAAAAATTATTGCTATTAAAAAATATAAATTTTCTTTGGGTAATTATAAACATCAAATCCAAATTTTAAAAATTCTTACATTTTAGAGTCATATTACCTCAAACAGTAGGTCCCATATGTAAATTCAAGGTTTTGCTCTTATTTTTAATCCAACAGGGCCATCCATCACTTGTGAAAGCTCTGTCCTATCTGTATGAAAAGCTTTATCAAAAGCAAATTGATTCAAATAAAGAAATCCTTGTGACAGTAGGAGCATATGGATCTCTTTTTAACACCATTCAAGCATTAATTGATGAGGGAGATGAAGTAAGTATATTAACATTATCATAATACCTATATTAATCAATTATCATTTGTCCCACCTTTGAATCTTTTGCTTATATTATGCTCTTTTCTCTTTTTATTTTTAATTATGTTTTAACTATAATGCATGTACAGTAAAGTTCACAAATCTTAAATGTACAGCTGGATAAATTACTGTGTAAATTTCTGTGCAACTACAACCAGACAAAGATATAATACATTTCCAGTACCCAGAAAGCTCCTTTGTTCCTCTTCATAGTCTATATTCTCCCAGAGGTAACTACTCTTCTGTCTTCTATTACCATAGGCTTGTTTTGACTGTTCTTTTACTTAATATGAATATAATTATACAGTGTATACTCTTGGGTCTAGATCCATTCATTTATTTTTGTGTCTGTGAGATTCATCCATTTTGTTGCATGTAATTTATTCTTATTTTTATAGTCTATTTAAATAAGGGCAGATGGAAGGGACTAACACTGCTGGGGAAAAAGAATCTTTTGTTTTCATTGCTAAAATGACCTTTACTCTTAACTTGGTCTACAAGTTTTTGATCAATGTCTTTGTGTGCCCAGTAATTGTATAAGCCATCCCATGTGAGGATGTTTTTGTGTTTGTTTTTGTTTTTTTTTGAGATGGAGTCCCACTTTGTTGCCCAGGCTGGAGTGCAGTGGCGTGATCTTGGCTCACTGCAACCTCCGCCTCACGGGTTCAAGTGATTCTCCTGCCTCAGCCTACTGAGTAGCTGAGATTACAGGCGCCCACCACGAAGCCCAGCTAATTTTTGTATTTTTAGTAGAGATGGGATTTTGCCATGTTGGCCAGTCTGGTCTCGAACTCCTGACCTCAGGTGATCTGCCTGCCTCAGCCTCCCAAAGTGCTGGGATTACAGGCGTGAGCCACCACGCCCAGCTGAGAATGTATTAATATAATAGGAAGGTAAAATGATTTCTGCGATTTAGTACTGTGATGTATGACCAACTTTTGCACCTACCTCAGTCATCTCTACCCGTATTTCCCATTAGCATTCCAATAGCCTTGCTTTAATACTTTTTGCCTCTTTCATTTATTCAGAAAATACTGAGGATCCAATATATGCTAAGCACTGTGAGACAGAAGATATTTTAAAGATAGATTCTATGCAGAAGGTGTTCCCTGTCTAGTAGAGAACACAGACTTGCAAATGGATTCAGAGGAACATTATGGTAGTGACAAAAGGAAGAGGCAATCACCTCTGCTAAGTCTGGAAAGCTCCAGAGAGACTTTGCTTAAGCTGGGACTGAAGAACGAATATTTATCCTGATCTATATTGTTAATGTTCTGTGAACTCTCATAACCCTTTATCATACCACTTTTATGAAAGATGCTGCTATCTGCTTTGTGTTATGTTTTTCTTTTACAACTTTGATTCCCTCCACTATGCCAGACAAGATGTTTAAGGAAACATGTTAAGGAAGTTCACAGTTTCATATACATAATCTCCTTTAATCTTATAATATAGTTTTGTCTCATACTTCGATGTTGTTAATCCTTTGTTGCTTCTTTCTCTGCACTCTGTTGGGAATATTGTTAAGGCTTAGCCCTTAGCCTTCTTTTCTCTATTCTTTCTTCCTTCATTAACTTATCTACTATTTTGAAACCACATACATGTCACTTGCTGTCATACTGACCTATTTATTGTTTCTTTATAGCATTTATTACTATCTGAAATTATCCAATGTCCTTATTTGTCTCTCCGTTCATTATAAGCCTCTCTCAGTAGGATATAAGTTCTAGGAGAACTTTATAGCTTTACTGCCAGTGCCTAAAATAGTGAGGACTCAATAAATACTCTCAAAAAAAAAAAAGAGAGAGAGGAATTGTTCACATCATAAAAGTGAAGAAATCAAGGCGAAGAGTAGCAGGTACATTTCTCTCACTCTACTGCCCTGCCTCTCCAATTTATTTTCCTTTATTGTGCTCTCACTTTGTGTTGAGCTTTATATTTCCCACTAGAGTTACAAAGATAGGTTGTCTTAGTCCCTGAGAACTTCACAGATGAGGCTGAGTATGGTGGCTCAGGCCTGTAATCCCAGCACTTTGGGAGGCCAAGGCAGGCAGATCACCTGAGGTCAGGAGTTCGAGACCAGCCTGGGCAACATGGCGAAACCCCATCTCTACTAAAAATACAAAAAATAACTGTGCTTTTGAGAAGAGAGAAACATCTTTACTCTCAAGATAATGCTTTTAAATTAGCACTTTATACCAGGGAACATTACAGTGTTCTCTTTCCACATAGCCTGCTGTCTGTCACTGCTTATACATCACTTATATTCTAGATTTTATTTTCTAATTTGAAATATGAAGAAATGCTTAATCGTTTTGGCTGGAATATCCCTTTGAGAATGTGATAGTCCCATTCTCCAGGTAAATCTACCTATTCATATATGAAATTTTATATGTAATTTCAAATACTCCCACTGCATGCTTATTTATAGATCTCCCTAAGATACCAAGGAGTCCAGTTAAGACTACCTGGACAAGTTTGTCTCCGAAGTCTCTTCCCCTCGGATGTTAGCTCCACAAGGGCAAAGCCTGCCTTTTTCACTGCTGTATCCCAACACATGGTACAGTGCCTAGCCAATAGTAGGTACACAGTATTATTAACATGAATAAATGATTGACAGGTTGTGATCTTATTTGCTTTTATTGCAGGTCATACTAATAGTGCCTTTCTATGACTGCTATGAGCCCATGGTGAGAATGGCTGGAGCAACACCTGTTTTTATTCCCCTGAGATCTGTAAGTTTTCCAGTGTGGTTCATATGGCAACGTTTCAAGACTTAAGAAGTCTTGAAAATACCAATTACTTTGTCATGATAAAGTTTCTACTTTGATTGCATTTGGAGATTTCCCGTATATCTCTATTTGTCTAGTTGTCTTTTTTAAATATTTTCAACATAAGTAATACACTAAGGTGAGTCAGAAAATCTTCAGCTAGCCTTACAATATCAGACATGTTAACCGTAGTTATAGCTAGTTCCTGTGAAGGAATATTAACAGCAGTTAATGTTGACAGGGCTTATTTTTCCATTTAACAGGCTTGAGCATAAGACTTAGGTCTTCTTAGGCTCTTAAGCAGAACTACAGCCTAGTTATTTCTGTTTATCTTCTTTGTTAGTCTTTTTCTACTTTTTTTTCTGTTCCTACTCCAGGGAAGCATTTGTTGGTAATTTATTCAGTTTCCTTTGCCATGACTTACTTTGATGTTTTTTTCCTTATTAGGTTATTCGTTTTAAGACAGTAAACATGACTTAATTGAATTAAATTATATCTTCATTCTTCATGCTTAGAAACCTGTTTATGGAAAAAGATGGTCTAGTTCTGACTGGACGTTAGATCCTCAAGAACTGGAAAGTAAATTTAATTCCAAAACCAAAGCTATTATACTAAATACTCCACATAACCCACTTGGCAAGGTAAGCAAGTCTCTTATCTCCTTATACAGTCTTCTGACCTATCATTTTCTCACATGTTGAATAATTGGCTGTGCTCTTTCCTTTATTATGTGTAGGTGTATAACAAAGAGGAACTGCAAGTAATTGCTGACCTTTGCATCAAATACGACACACTCTGCATCAGCGATGAGGTTTATGAATGGCTTGTCTATTCTGGAAATAAGCACTTAAAAATAGGTACCAACTATAATATAGAGTCACAAATCTAAATGTGGTTGGGCACATATGGAAGAACTGAGTGGAAAGCATCCCAGACCAACTCTAAAATAGTCTTTGTAATGGGTATCTGTCTGTATGAACACTTAAAAAACAGTATTTAAATGAGCAATACTTTAGTGAATTGATGAATAGTTCAAAAGACAAAGAGTAAGAGATTTTGGATCATACTATAAAGCTATGATACCAGAGAAGTAGTTCTTTTGCCCATATATCCCTGGCTTCTTAGCAGAAATCCAGCAATTACTTGGTACATAAGACACAGGGAGCTTTCTTGTGCCTGAAGAGGTTCTAGATGGTCTGTGCTAAACAACTTACCAAAATGCCAAGTCAACAGAAAGAAATTACAGGGGTAGTCAGGTATGCTGCTTGGCCCTTGCTTGAGATTCAGCCATTACTACTGGGCTATCTCATGAATGCCATAGCGTCTCCTGGGGTAGTCCAAACCATGTCAACTATAGGATTACAAACTGGGCTGCAACTTTTGGGTCTTCACACCTCCCTTTCCTTTGCCTGGAAACACTTTTCCTCCAAATATCCACCTGGCTGCAAATATCCTTCGCCTCCTTCAGGCCTTTGTCCAATGTCAGTTTTCATGACCATCACATTGAAACTAGTTACACCTCTCCCTCCAGCATTTGCTTTGTCCTTTTTCTGTTTTGTTTTGTTTTTTCCTCTATAGTAAATATCAGAATCTACATATTTTACTTCTAAACCACAGTAATGGAAGGATTTTGTTTGTTTTAGTCTCTTCTGCATCCCCATTTTCCATAGAATCTTGTACATGGTAGAGAATTAGAAAGAAATTGTTGAATAAATGAAGATGAAAGATGAAAAGATTAAGGGAAGGATGACTAAAAAATGTGGCAGAAATAGATAAACTTTAAAATTTAGGCCAGGTACAGTGGCTCATGCCTGTAATCCCAGCACTTTGAGAGGCTAAAGTGGGTGGACTGCTAGAGTCCAGGAGTTCAAAACTGGCCCGGGCAACATGGAGAAACCCCATCTCTACACAGAAATTCAAAAAATCAGCCAGGTATGGTGGTCTGTGCCTGTAGTCACAGCTACTTGGGAGGCTGAGGTGGGAGGATCCCTTGAGCCCAGGCACCACTGGCTCACTGCAGCCTCCGTCTCCTGGGCTCAAGTGATTCCCACCTCAGCCTCCCAAGTAGCTGGGACTACAAGCACAGACCACCATACCTGGCTAATTTTTTTTAAGAAAAATAAAAATAAGAAATGTAATGCACTTATATATTAAATTGTTGCATTGTTGCATGTGCCATAATTATTCCGATAGTATATTACAAGTTGCTATAGAGATGGGAAGAGAGAGCAACTGTTTGAGGGGAATAAAAAAGGAGTGGCCAAAAGATAGAGAATTAGCTAAACAGAGAAATAGAAACTAAATTCCTAAAACATAAACTAGCATGTACTTAGACAAGGAGGTATGAAAGATCAAGATACACTTAAGAAAGGTAAATGATTACTGAAATTTTAAAAACAAAGAAGAAGAAAGGTAAATACGTTATTTCATTTTTTTTTGAGACAGAGTCTTGCTCTGTCGCCCAGGATGGAGTGCAGTGGTGTGATCTCAGCTCATTGCAACCTCCACCTCCTGGGTTCCAATGATTCTCCTGCCTCAGGCTCCCAAGTAGCTGGGATTACAGGTGCACTCCACCACACCTGGCTAATTTACTTTTAGTAGAGATGGGGTTTCACCATGTTGGCCAAGCTGGTCTCAAACTCCTGACCTCGTGATCCACCCACCTCGGCCTCCCAAAGTGCTGGGATTACAGGCGTGAGCCACCGTGCCTAGCCTTAATTTTTTTTTTTTCTGAGAGACAGGGTCTCGCTGTGTCACCCAGGCTGGAGTGCAGTGGCGCAGAACTCACTGTAATCTCAAACTTTTGCTTTCAAGCAATCCTTCTGCCTCAGCCCCCCAAGTAGCTATGACTACAAGTCTGCACCCCCTCATCTGGCTAATTTTTTAAAAATTTTTGTAGAGATAGCATCTCACTACGTTGCTCGGACTGTTCTCAATCTCCTAGACTCACGATCCTCCTGCCCTGGCCTCCCAAAGGGCTGTGATTACAGGCATAAGCCATAGGACCTAGCCTCAGTTTGATTTATAAGGGTGGGTTTTAGTAACTGGCATGGATCAGGGTGGAAAACTAGGGTGATTCTAAAGGACTTTGAATATGAGATAAAGAGTATAAACTTTGTTGAGGAGGTCAGTGGTTCTGAAACTTACTTTAGTGGCAGATCACCATGAGATCACAGTGTTCTACATCATGAAATAGTGATATTGTGAATTCCATCCTGAAAGTAATAGCAATTTTCCTAAAAGAAATTCAACAATTAGAAGCCAATATAAAAATCACACTTCTGTTCATACTTGTCCACAACAGAAAGCTATTGAAATAAACACATTTGAGTTTTTCTGATTTTGCCATTAATATGCATTTACTAAATGCTCATCTGTTTCACTATTGGAGCATCCACTATCAGATAAGTGGTAGTATTTGCTAAAGGCTTAAGAAAATTGTGTGGAAGAAAACTTAACATTGATTTTTTTAAATTCTGCACATTAATTTGATCACCAGAGTGCCAGTGAGCTTACTTTGAGAACTATTGCAAAAAGTGTAACAAAACAGGAGAATGGGTTCCATGACTAGATTTTTTTTTTTTTACAAAGATGAGAGCCAGCCACAGAGGAGGGTCTTAAGCAAATCAGATAACCTAGCAGTGGAGATGGTACATCGGGGCTATTTAGAAACTATAGAGTACAGCATTTGAAGGTGGGAAGAAAGCAAGCATGATACTAAGATTTCTAGCCTGAACTACTACTCAGCAGTGATGAGGCCTTTAACCAGTGTAAATATGGAGAGGAGCAGATTTGTATGGAAGGGCTGAGCAAAGGGAATTCCTGCTTCTCATGCTTTAAACTTGCTGAGTTTGGGTGTCTGTGGGACGTAGAAGAAAAGATATCTGGGGACAAGTGGAATTATAGGCCTGATCGTCAGAATCAAGTTATAATGGGATATATTTTTGGCAGTCATCAAAATGTTGGTGGTAGCTGGACACATGGAAGAGAATGAATTTTCTCAAGGGGAATATATAAACAGAGAAGGCAGCCAGAGATTTTGCAGGGTGTGACACCTTAATACACCAAAATGTTATCATGTGTTAAATTGCATCAGAGTCCACCATTGCCCATCTTGTCGGTGACCTCTGTCTCAAGTAATTTGAACTGTTTCCCAGTGGAAAATCAGATTAACATGAACAATTACTTTCTTGTTGTAATTAACTCAGTGTAGCAATATTCATCCCAAAAGATCACTTTAGATCATCTTGAAGTTTATTGTTTAGATCTACTCATTTTAAGCCCTTCAGGGTAAAGTATAACTGGTAACATTATTTACTAAAGATATGCAACAGTATTTACTAAAGATATGCAAGATATATATTTTGAACTTAGATTTTTTTTATTTGTAACGGCCCATAAAATTTAAATAAGACCAAAAAGTGGATACACTATTTCATTATTTAGAAAGTACAATTTGTTTGCATTAAAACTTAGATATTCTATCAAATACAATAGTCTTTGTTACATTAAAGATGCAAAATGGCTACAAAATGTCTATTACATCAATTTGCAAAGCGCAATAGTAGTTCCTTAATATATGATGTATCCTTTAAAGGAAGTGATAATCTGCATTGTACATCGTTTAGATTTTCTCTGGTCAAATAGAAAAGTGGGGCATGTGTCATAGTGTTCTTTTGGAGTATTTTGGAAGACCAGAAATGTCTCGAAAGTAGAAGGGATATAATTATTTATATCAAATTTTAAAGTATTCCTTCTTCAAGTGGACATTCTAACTATTTTTCTCATTTATCTTTTTGGGTTTTGTTATATTCTACAGAGAATAAAATTATAACTTTTCTGATTTATATACTTTTCCTACTGTTTCAATTTAGCAGGGTAGACTGAAATTACTTATACATTGTTTTGGAAATTTCTGTAGCTGTCTTACATTTTGGTAGGCACTTTACTTGCTTATGAGCAGATTACTTCAAGAAAGCAGAAGCTTAGATTCCCAGAGATGAGCATTTATTTTCCCTTTGTGTGTACCAACACTCTAAGAACAATACAAGAGCCCCCACTTGTGCTTCTGAAAAACAAGTGGAAAAACTTATGGGTTGCATGGAAAGAACTTCACAACGAAATTACTTGAGGAATCCAAAAAGCAGTATTGTGGGTGACATTGTCAGAAGAGTGACAGAATGGTAATTTACCAGTTATTACCAATGTCTAGCAAAATTTACAAACTCTTGCATTTTAGACCTCCAGACCTTTGTTACCTGCATTCTCTTAGCCCAAAATATCTTCATTCCCCTTCTCTGCCTGGCTACGGCCTATGTCGTCTTCTGTGTCTCAGCTTAAGAATTACTGGCTGCAGAAAGCCACCCTCAACACCCTCTTCTATTCTTGCGTCACCCTCCATGCCTCCTGCTATTACAGCATTTATCACACTGTATTACAATTGTCATTGTATGTGTCTCATGTCCCCACTAGACATTAAATTTTTTGAAGAATTGCATCTTATTCATTTTTGTTTCCTCTAGACCTTAGTCCCTAGCACCTGGTGGTTGCTAATGAATATTTGTTTTTTTTTGTTTGTTTTTTGTTTTAAACAATCAGTTTTTTTTTAATAGTTGATGCAAGCACTTTATGGTAGATAGAAAAGGATAAAGTAAAAAAGATAGCTCGTTTTCTTTGCTGCTGCCAAGTGTCCAGCTCTTCTCCCTGGAAATGCTAATGAATATTTGATGTATGAATGAATCAATGTCTTTATTAAAGATGTTAATCAACTTGAAAACCATTATACAGCCAATTCACATTATTCTTGAGTTCTGTATTTGCAAATTTGCCTACTTCCTAAAATATATGTGTAACCCCAAAATCAATAAAGGGGAAATTTGAGTCACCCTACACACATTCCCAGTTGAGGTCAAACAAGGCAACACTCTGCTTCTGTTTCAATTCACACTATAAGCAATTGTTCTCTATACAGTGATTTTGCTGTTTAAAATGGCCCCCAGCCTAGTGCTGAAGTGCTGTTTAGTATTCCTAAGTGCAAGAAGGCTGTGATGTTCCTTACAGAGAAAATATGTGTGTTTGATAAGTTTCATTCAGGCACAATGGCCATGAGGATATTAAAGAGTGATAGCTAAAAAGTACAGGGCTTCTTTTGGGATGAAAAAAGTGTTCTGAAATTGGTTATGGTGATAGTTGCACAGGTCTGTAGATATACTAAAAAATCACTGAATGGCATACTTTAAATTGGTGAATTTGTGGGATTTATATCCCAATAAAGTTGTTAGCAAAACACACGCACATACACACATACACACACACACGCACACACACGCACACATGTGCACACATGATTACTGGGTCCCACTCCCAGAGTTTCTGATTCAGTAGGTCTGGGATGAGGCCCAGTGATTTGCCTTTCTTACAAGTTGCCCAGTGATGCTGATATTGCTAGTGTGAGATCACATTTTAAGAGCCATTGCTCTAGGAAGCCTGGAGAAATACACTCAGAAAATAGGCAAAATAAAGGGGCCTAAACAATAATCAGGATCACAACCTAAGCCCTGCCACTGGCCTATTATATTGAACCTGCAGCCACTGCTAACACTGAACACTGAATGCTACAGCTCCTGTGACAGCTGCCACTTAAGGCAGTCAGGAACACTGCCTGCTGGTACCCCTGACACTCCTGCCCCAGAACTAATTTTAAAATTATGAAATCTATTTATATATTATTTTGGTGCAACATTACAGTGTTGTAATCTTTTCATCTGTGTTTTGCATTAAAGTTACATTATCTAAAAAAACTAGAAATAACTATACTGGCTAAACTATAATACAGTTATTTTCATTGAATTTATGTATCTTTGTTATGTTTTTAGATTATACTAAATGTGATTAATTGGAAAACAATATTTACCCTTTTTTCCTCCTCTGTTTAGCTACTTTTCCAGGTATGTGGGAGAGAACAATAACAATAGGCAGTGCTGGAAAGACTTTCAGTGTAACTGGCTGGAAGGTAAGATGAGTAAGAATTTAATTGCTTAAAAATAGGCCTGTATATTATTTATTTTTTGTTGAGTGTTTTGTGTTTTAAATGCTGGCCAGGCATGGTGGCTCATGCATTTAATCCCAGCACTTTGGGAGGCTAAGGCAGGAGGATCACTTAAGGCCAGGAGTTCAAGACCAGCCTTGGCTACATGGTGAGACCCTGTCTCTACAAATACATTTTTAAAAAATTAGCCAGGCAGGGTGGTGCATGCCTGCAGTCCCAGCAGCTTGGGAGGCTGATATGGGAGGATCACTTGAGCTCAGAAATTTGAGGCTGCTGTGAGCTGCACTCCAGCCATTTGGAGGCAGAACAAGACCATCTTTAAAAAAATAATGAAATAAGTAAACAGATAAATGAATAATTGCATACATATTCAGTTTATATAGATTTTTATACCTGGTGATCTTTGCTTATCTCTTGACTTATTTGGCTTTCATGTTGAGTTTTATCCTTTTTGAGACCTAATTATTTCTTTAACAGTAAGAAAAATTAGGTCATTTTCCCTTTTATAAGTGATCGACTAATGACACCTTTTTCTTTGCAAAATAGTGTTCAGATTGCTGCATATTAATGTAAAAGGAGAAAAAGTAATAGTAGCTAATATTTTGGCAGGTTCTAAATATATACCAGGTTCTAAATGTTTTACATATACTAGTTTCTTTCATTCTCATAACCACGCTATAAGGTGGATATGATTAGTATCCTCATTTTACAGATGACAAAGCTAAAACACAGAGAAGTTAAATGACTTGCCTGAGATTACCCCGCTAATAAATTCAAGCCAGTATGGGAAGTCTGGCTCCAGAATTCATGCACTTAACCACTGTATTATTTATTACAATAATTTATCCAGTTAAAACCCAATTCTCTTCCAGCCTCACCTCTCCTGAACATGGGTAAGAAGCAGGGAGCATCGGCCGGACGTGGTAGCGCATGCCTGTAATCCCAGCACTTTGGGAGGCCGAGGCGGGTAGATCACCTGAGGTCAGGAGTTCTCGACCAGCCTAACATGGTGGAACCCCATCTCTACTAAATACAAAAAAATTGGCTGGGCGTGGTGGCACATGCCTGTAATCCCAGCTGCTTGGGAGGCTGAGACAGGAGAATCACCTGTACCTGGGAGGCGGAGGTTGAGTGAGCCGAGATCCGGCCATTGCACTCTAGTCTAGGCAACAAGAGCAAAACTCCATCTCAAAAAAAAAAAAAGAAGATGAAGGAGGGAGCATCAAAACAAAAATTAGGCCTGGAGAATCAAGTCTATATGTTTTAATTACGAGTCCCTTAGGCCCTCTTTCAGAGTTACTTTAATCTGTAATTCAAACAAGCTTTGTTACCAGTTTTTAATCTTCCAGAATATCAGAAGTAGCAAATTAGAGGAAAGGAAAAGGCTAATAATGATTGCAGGCTGTTTACCTTCAGAAAGGCAGAGCTTAGTGATGAAAGCAGAGTTTAATGATTCCATTTGGAAGCTGTTCCTTGAAAAGGACACCATTGAAATGATTCTAAGTACTAATACTGTACTACTTTCAGAGTGTGAACTTTTTTTTTTTTTTGAGATGGAGTCTCACTCTGTTGCCCAGGCTGGAGTGCAGTGGTGTGATCTCAGCTCACTGCAACCTCTGCCTCCTGGGTTGAGGTGATTCTCCTGCCTCAGCTTCCCAAGTAGCTGGGATTACGTGTGCCCACCACCATGCCCAGTTAATTTTTTTATATTTTTAGTAGAGACAGCATTTCACCATGTTGACCAGGCTGGTCTTCAACTCCAAACCTCAAGTGATCCACCCACCTCGGCTTCCCAAAGTGCTGGGATTACAGGTGTGAGTCACCATACCCAGCCAACATTTTAGGATTGCATATATTTAACAATTGCACTAAGTTTAAACTGCTGTCTCAGATTTGTTATATACAATTAGATTTTCTGAAGTCTTTTATCTTTTCCTTTCCCAGCTTGGCTGGTCCATTGGTCCAAATCATTTGATAAAACATTTACAGACAGTTCAACAAAACACGATTTATACTTGTGCAACTCCTTTACAGGTAAGTGTTATAGTAACTCAGGGTAGAAGCATGGTCTTTTGGTGAAGGTATTACTTTTATATTGCATATTTGAATTGACTTAATTTTCTTGCTATCCTTCTGTTGCAGGGCCTTCTAATATAATTTGGAATTTGGGGAGCAGATACATATTCACTGTTTTCAGGGATGGTTTGGGTTTTTTTTAAACACAATTATAGCTGTGTTAAACATTGCTGGCAGGAATCTAAAGTGCTACAAATTCTGTGAAGGACAATGGCAACACCAAACAAAATTACACATGTGTTTGCCCTATGAAAGCAATCCATCTTCTAAGAATTTACCCTAAAGTTGTGTTTTAGTCCATTCTTGCCCTTAGGTAAAGAAATACCTGAGACTTAGTAATTTATAAAGAAAAGAGGTTTACTTGGCTCACGGTTCTACAGGCTGTACAGAAAGCATAGTGGCTTCTGCTTCTGGAGAGGCCTCAGAAAACTTACAATAATGGTGGAAGGCCAAGAGGAAGTAAGCATGTCTTACATGGCTGGAGCAGGAGGGAGAGAAGTGGGGAGGTGCAACACACTTTTAAACAACCATATCTCACAATAACTCACTATCATGAGAACAGCATCAAGGGGATGGTGCTAAACCATTCATGAGAAACTACTCCCATGATCCAGTCACCTCCCACCAGGCCCTACCTCCAACATTGAGGATTACAACTGGACACTAGATTTGGATGAAGACACAGATCCAAACCATATCAAGCTATCTGCACATTTAAGAAGTTATGTACTTACCTGGCTATTCACTGCAGATGATTGAGGATAATCCATTATCATCTACAGACAATTGATTACATAAACCGTGATCTATCCAAACATTGAAACGTTATATGACCATATTAAGTTTCCTACTGGTGCTATAACAAATTACCACAAACTTAGTGACTTAACACAACACAAATTTATTATCCTACAGTTCTTCAGCTCAGAAGTCTGAAATGGGTCTTAAAGGGCTAAAATCAAGGTGCTGGCATTGCTGTGTTCCTTCTGAAGGCTCTAGGAGAGTCTATCCTCTGCTTCCATCAACACATTTCCTGTGGCTTCAACCCTCCTGCATCCCTTTTTCCCTTATAAGCACATTTGAGGTAACATTGGGCCCAGTGGATAATCTGTCCAATTAATTAAGGATAATCTCCTTAATTTCAATCACATCTGCAAAGTTCCTTTCACCATGCAAGGTAACATATTTACAAGTTCTGGGTTTTAAGACCTAGATGTCGTTGGGACCCATTACTCTGTCTAGTGGCTGCTGAAGAGAAAAGAAACAAGAAAGAAAATAGGGAAATACTATAATTACTGTACTGAGATAAAAAAGATTTCTAGAATACATCACAAAGTAAAAAAAAACTATTTAAATATTATTTAATATTTAATATTTTTAATATTTATTATGGAAATAGGGATTTAGTTACCATCATTCTATGGATAATCAAAATGCTGAAAAAAATAGTATTTTTCTAGAAGGCAGTTAAAAGGGCAAAAGAACCAGGCACAATGGCTCACGCCTATAATCCCAACACTTTGGGAGGCCAAGGCAGGTGGATCACCTGAGGCCAGGAGTTCGAGACCAGCCTGGCCAACATGGTGAAACCCCGTCTCTACTAAAAGTACAAAAATTAGCTGGGCGTGGTGGCGGGCGCCTGTAATCCCAGCTACTCAGGAGGCTGAGGCAGGAGAATTGCCTGAATCCAGGAGACAGAGGTTGCAGGAGCTGAGATCGTGCCACTACACTCCAGCCTCGGCAACAAGAGCAAGACTTCGTCTCAAAAAAAAAAAGAAAAGAAAGAAAAAAAAGATGTTGATAGATATGAAGAAGAAAGATAAAATAGGGAAGAGGAAGGATATAAAGCTCCAGGTGGGAGATATACGGTGTTAAATAGGGTAATCTTTGAAAGCCTCCCTGATAAGGTAACATTTGAACAACTAACTGAAGGGGATTAAGCAGCCACATTGTTACCTAGAGGAAAACCCCTTTGGACAGAGAGAACAAGTGGAAAGGTCCAGTGGTAGACAGCCTGGCTGGCATGTTAATATCAGAGAACAGCACAGAGACTGGAGTGGAATGATTGAGAGAAGAGTAGGAAAAGCAAAGATCAGAGAGGTAGCTGGGAGTCCAGTGGAGCTGGGCCATGCATGTCCCTGTAAGGACTGAGTGAGATAGGAAGTCACTAGAGAGTTTTGAGCTCAGGAGTGACTTGGTCTGGCTTGTGTTAGCAAACGGACTCTGACTGTCTCATTGAGTGAGAAAGCTGTTACAGTGATCCAAGAGAGAAATGCCAGTGCCTTGAACCAAGATGGGGATGGTAGAAGCAGTAAAAAGTGATTGGAATCTGAATATATTTTGAAAGTAGAGCCAACATTATTTGTCAATAGGTTACATATGGGATATGTGAAAAAGAAAGGAGTCCAGGATAATGCGGTAGTTAGAATGGATGTTTGTGTCTCCTTATACTTTGAATTTTCTAAGGCAGTATCTCCTATAGTAAATGAACAAGTTGCCAAGAGAAAAAAAAAGATATAGCTAAGAATGCAGAACATCTTTTTCTGAACCCTCTTATTCTCCATTTCAGCTAGGTGCTCTGTTTTGTCCTGGGACAACCATGTTTGGTTCCAGGAAACCACAGATTTCCAGGCTAAGGATCCTTATTTTCCAAGATTTTGTAGTACTGGAGATTTATTACTAACTCTGTTTTACTGCATTCTTTTAGCATAAAATCTTCTCTGTGATCTTGCTCCTCTCTGTCTCCAGTCTCATCTCTTGCCACACAGTCTCTCTTACCTGCCTGATCCTTAATGTCTTAGTTGGACTGGGTGGCTTATAAACGACAGAAACTTATTTCTCCCTGTTCTGGAGGCAGCAAAGTCCAAGATAAGGCACCAGCAGATTTGGTGCCTGGTGGGGACATGCTTCTTCATGGATGGTACCTTTTGCTGTGTCCTTACATGGTGGAAGGAGCAAGCTAACCCTCCTTTGTAAGGGCACTAATCCTGTTCCTGAGGGCTCCACCCTTCTGCCCTAATCACCTCCTAAAGGCCCCACCTCCTAATACCATCACCTTGGGGTTTATGATTTTAAGATACGAATGTGAGAGTGGGCACAAACATTCAGTCCACTGTACTTAACAACACTGGCTTTTTCCTTGGCCCAGTTTGCTGTCCTGGCTCTTGAAAAAAGGTAGAGGAATTACTGTAGATGTTCCAGAAACTCATTTCTAGTCCGTCTTACACTTTGACCACCTTCCTGGCATATGAATAATTCCAGCAAGGATTTCCACACCTATGGAGAATAAGAAAGGCACATTTCTCCTTTGCACAGTAGGTGAGCTTTCATTCCCACTCTGTCCCCAAATGTAATGGTGACAGGCTGACTACTCTCTGGTTGTTCTTCTGACTTAGATTTAGCAAGTCATTCTACAACTCACCTCAGCAGAAAATATCTTAATGTCTTTTTGTTTCCAAGCAAGCCACCTTTATGTAACAGCTCTTTTTCAATTTGAATTTTCAGGACTCATTCTCAGTTCTTCTGAGATGAGATTTAATCATTTAGGTATAACTGATTCCTCCATTAACCTCATAAACCTACAGAGTTTAATATAGCTTCACAGGAATTCAACTGTTATTTCCTGAGTGACTTCTTTGCCAAAAATTTTACTCAGATCATCTCTATTTATTATACCAATAAACTAAGCAATAAATAACATTGCCATATTCCTTTTCATATTTTTTAATTCTTAACAAACAGGAAGCCTTGGCTCAAGCTTTCTGGATTGACATCAAGCGCATGGATGACCCAGAATGTTACTTTAATTCTTTGCCAAAAGAGTTAGAAGTAAAAAGAGATCGGATGGTATGTTTACTTGAAAGTGTTGGCCTAAAACCCATAGTTCCTGATGGAGGATACTTCATCATCGCTGATGTGTCTTTGCTAGGTTTGTAAAGGCTTTTATTATTTCAACCATACGGAAACTTATGTGTGAAATTATATCAGAATTATGGAGAAAAGATTGGTGTCAAAGCCACAGCAGCATTTTATGTGTGGAGAAGGATGGATTTTTGCAATGTCTACATTTTCTATAATTTTCTTTACTTTTAGGTCTTTTACCTTAAATGTGACCATTGTTAAATTGTGTTGTTCTAGTTAGTCTATTAAACATAGGATTTGCTATCACTCTCTTCTGGTGTGTAATTTTAAAACTTAAGTGTGTGAAATAATATTATATACTCAGTGTTCATTTGAGTAAAATTGTAGTTTCCTTTTTACTTAACAAGATATACTATTTCATTAGAAAAATATCTAGAAATTTTGAAGCTATCAGGGAATATTTGCCATTTTAGAATGTACTGAAATAAAATAAATGGGAGAATAACACTTATTGAGGGTCTACTTTGTGCCACGTACTCAAAACACCCTTTTGAAGAAAACATTAGCTCCATTTTTGCAGGTAAGAAGATTTAGAAAGTTTTAAATAGCTTCCCTGAAGTCACACAGCTAGATTCTAAATAGTTCTGTTTCCAAAAAGCATTGGTTTTTATATTACCTAAAGCTGTTATATGTAATTCTGACATGCCATACAAATCTAAAGTTAGAAGCATGATAATGTGTCATATATAACTTTTCTTTAAAAAAAAATTAATAATAGTAAACCTTGAAGCCTAATTTATCACAACAGAAATTACAGCCATTCTAAATATAGCTTTAAATGTTTTAAAATTTTATTACAATGAAGTTATATGCCAATGAACTTGAAAAACTGAAGTGTTTTATTTATACCAAATTGTATAAAGCTGGAAAGAGTAAAGGAAATTTTCAATTATATAACAAAACACTGATTATATTTTTTAACTTTACATCCTTCACATAGGAGTTTGTTTTGTTTCATTTTGTTTTGTTTTGTTTTGTTTGAGGCAGGATCTGGCCCTGTCACCCAGGCTGGAGTGCAGTGGCATGATCTCAGCTCACTGCAACCTCTGCCTCCTGGGCTCAAGCCATCCCGCCACCTGAGTCTCCTGAGTAGCTGGGAACACAGGCATGCACCACCATACCTAGCTAATTTTTAAATTTTTTTTAGAGACGAGGTTTTGCCACATTTCCCAGGCTGGTCATGAATTCCTGAGCTTAATGAGTGATCCACCTGCCTCGGCCTCCCAAAGTGCTGGGATTACAGGCATGAGCCACTGGCTGAGTTCTTTCTTACTATAAGCATTTGATGCTAGCAATTTTTACTTGTAATAGTTCATTATCATCTTAGCAAATTTCAGAAAAGTAAGGTGTTATGATTTTCCTGTAATTTGATCTTCAGGTCTGTGTCTCTGGAAAGGGGCTATAAACTCTAGCTGTTCCCTGATGGGGCTCCAGGGGGAGGTCCTGGATGTTTGCAGTGTGCCTTTCACGGGCTACTTGTTTATCCTGGCAGATGGCCTGATGTTAAGTGTCTGACCCATGACCAGACATCCCTGGAAACTGGTTTATACTGGCAGACACCCTTGTGGCTCTTGTCTGACCTGTATCCAGTTTATTTCCACAGAGATAGCCACTCTCTAGGAGGAGGAGAGTTAGGTTCCAGTGTGTTGGTCAGTTGGGACACAGAGGAGGCAGCAGGCCTCCCGGGACCAATGGGAAGTGAGGAGTGGTCCAGGATATACACACTCAACCAGGAGGTGGGGAACAGAGAGAGAGTGGGATCTGTGGGCCAAAGCCTTTTTGGGGCCCAGGGTGTTACCCAAGCAGCTTTCCTGCAGAGACTTCTAACAGATGGGTTTAGAGCAAGCAGGCACAAGCTCACGGTGTCAGGCTGTGACTGAGAGGTGGTCACTGTGGCATATCTAGGCAGTCCATGAGGAGGGTGGGGGTCAGTGGGCAAGTAAAGTAGGTTGTATCTAGCTGTCCCACAGTGAGGTGCTCGCCAGGAGGTGGTTGTCTTAGGCAGATATCGGAATCAACTACACTGAGGAACTGTGAGGAGGAAGAGAAGTGGAAATTGTGTCAAGGGTGACTAAGCCCTGCTTCTGGTATAAGAAAGACCAACTTATATTCATAATGGATGCCAAGGCAACATACAGTCATAAGAATTCATTACATGAGGTTTGGCTCAAACTGAAACACTCTCCTTCCTTTCACATTAGCTTATTTCTTCATTTGTTGTGAGAGAAGAGGCTTTGACAAGCAAAGATTCCCGCAGTCCTATTGCCGTAGAGCTGTATTTAGCAGGCTCCCAAGCTCTGTGCTTATATAAAACCCCTTAAGGTGTTCTAGACTCTGAGATTTGGGAAGTGCTTTTTCTATATTGAGTCTAAATGTGCAGTTCATTTTATGAAATGATAAAAAGAAATATTAGCACAGTTGTCATCACTTATATTTTTGCCTTTGAATCATAAATCCACAAGATTTCCATATGAATTATTATTTTTTTAAAAGAACATTTATACTTTATATGCTTCCAAAAGGAATGTGAGCCTACTCCTATTAATAGTTTTCTATGCAGTAATATATAAATAGAAATGATTGTATCTAAATCAAAAATCAATGACACATGGCCAGTGCAGTGACTCCTGACTGTAATCCCAGCACTTTGGGAGGCCAAGGCAGGAGGATTGCTTGAGCCTGGGAGTTCAAGACCAGCCTGGGCAACATAGTGAGATCCTGTCTCTTAAATTAAAAAAAAAAAATCAGTGACACATAGGAGGGGAAGAAAGCAAATATTTCAGTCACCTAGGTTCACATAGTATTGTAATTAGCATTAACTTGAGACTAAACTTCCTGACAGTAAAGGCAAACAGCAAAATGAAATTAGTTGCATAGTTTTTGAATAAAAGGAAACTTAGCTTTTTAGATAAGAACAATTCTTTCCTGGAACCAAATTTTTCCAGATATGAAACTCGATTTATCACATTGTGACATTAACTATCAAAAGAACAGTGATAAAACTCAGAATATTACATTAAGCTCCTAATTAGTTTCCATTTCTTTCCTCAGTCAATCCATTCTATATGCAATACTAATTTAGGTCTTAGATCTTGAACTAGTGTGGTGATAATAGGAGCAAAAAGGATTTTGGTTAGGAAAGCTTTTCTGATAATGAAAAGATTTTTTTTATGGTCTTCCTTCACTCATGTGGAAAAATGTTAATGTCCACAAAACCTTCCTACATATAAAGAAATTTATGTTTTGTTTTACCTTTTCATCTGCTTAATTTGCAATGTGATAATTCTTCCATATACTAAAAGTTGGCCCATAAACTAGAGATAAAAACAAAAACTTATTTAATCGTAGCTTGAGAATAAAAGTAAACCATAATATTCATGAAAATAGTAATTACTTCCCTTTACAATTAATAGTAAGGGCTGACTAGTTAATATTTATTGAGAATTTATGATACAGTATGAATTACATTAGGAGCTTTGCAAATATATTCTCACAAAAGCTGTATGAAATTGGTGCTATTATATCACTATTGACAGAGAAGAGGAGATAGAGAATCAAGTAATTTACTGAAGTTAATCAACTAATAAGTATCAAAGCTGGCCTCTGAATCCAGTAATTAGAAGACAAGATTTCAAATGAGATTATTACAGTTTTCTAGTGAAATAATAGGATCCAAAATTATGGAGGAGATAGTAAGAATGCAAAAACAAATTTGGGCCTTCATAGATTACTTAAATATGCTCACACATTTGATTTAAACTCTTACTGTCAATAAAGAAAGACTTTATTTAGTTCTCTTGAGGATGTCTGGCTGAGGCATGTCAAAAGAAATAGATTCCAACTTCCTTCTGATTATAAAACCTTTATGATTGTATTTATTCCCTTCTTTCCTTTTTCAGCATCATGGTATTACATTACTTTTTTCTGGCAGGGCACCATGGCTCATGCCTGTAATCCCAGCACTTTGGGAGGCCGAGGCGGGTGTATCACTTGAGGTCAGGAGTTTGAGACCAGCCTGACCAACATGGTAAAACTCCATCTCTACCAAAAATACAAAGATTAGCCAGGTGTGGTGGCACATGCCTGTAATCCCAGCTGCTCAGGAGGCTAAGGCAGGAGAATTGCTTGAACCCAGGAGGTGGAGGTTGCAGTGAGCCGAGATCGTGCCATTGCACTCCAGCCTGGGTAACAAGAGCGAAACTCCATGTCAAAAAATAAATAAATAAATAAATTCCTTTTGTCTAAGCTCTACAAGAATAAATGAGTAGTACAGTGTCAATTAGAATTAGTTAATAATCCTCTTCTACTCCCTTAGGTGTTCACTCCTTTCTCTGGCTACCTGTGTACCTTCAATACACTGCTGTTGTATACCTGTCACATGGAATTTTTACATAATTTACAATTAGACTAAGTTTTTTAGCTGGTATTTTTGTTAGGGCCAAACCTGAATTACATATAAATACCTTGAAATAATAATTTAACTTCCTTATCTGTAAACAGAGGATTATCATTACCTCTCAGAATTGTGGTAACAACTAAATGAGATGATCATGTAACATGCTTAACCAATAATAAGTGTTCAATAAATTGCAGTTTGTTGTTAGCATTATTACTTGGAAATTTTATGTTCTCCTTAAAACACGGGAGAATGGAGATTAAAATACCAGGTAAAAGGATATTAGGGCTTTGTTTTAAAAATACAGGTGAACCTTTCTTCAGTGTCAAAGGTTTTACATGATTAATTTGAAAAGAACCACTAGTATTTAGTGTATAGAAGAAAGAAGTAAGATATCATTTTTTTTCTTGTAAAAAATGATGAGTTCGTGTCCTTTGTAGGGACATGGATGAAACTGGAAAACATCATTCTCAGTAAACTATCGCAAGGACAAAAAACCAAACACCGCATGTTCTCTCTCATAGGTGGGAATTGAACAATGAGAACTCATGGACACAGGAAGGGGAACATCACACTCCGGGGACTGTTGTGGGGTGGGGGGAGGGGGGAGGGACAGCATTAGGAGATACACCTAATGCTAAATGACGAGTTAATGGGTGCAGGAAATCAACATGGCACATGGATACGTATGTAACAAACCTGCACATTGTGCACATGTACCCTAAAACCCTAAAGTATAATAAAAAAAATAAAAATAAAAAAAAATAAACATTCATGGTTCCTATGCAAAAAAAAAAAAAAAAAAAAAGAAAGAAGTAAGATATCTGCCTCAATTTGTTTTCAGCAATAAATTATAAAATTTCTTGGATGACGATAACCATCAACATTAGTTGCTTTAGGGCATTCAAGAAGATCGAAGAGTACAAGTCAATAAAGTTGAAACAATATGAAATGTGGATTGCTGAAACTGAATGCCAGAGATATATCTTGCCCAGACCTTAAAGCAAGATTGAGGCAAGAGCATGTAGGAGTATATATTTGACTTTTTCAGAAATTTAAAAAACAGTATAATATATGGGAGCAAGAGAAGAAAAATAAAAGTAGCATTTGGAAGATCTAAACAGATATCCTGTATTTATAAATAATGCATAATATTAATTTATTCATTCAACAAATATACTTTTTGTCACTTATGTGCTAGACACTGACCTAGGGGTTGGGAATACAATAGGTTACCAAACAGACACTTTACTTTTGTGGAACTTATAGTCTAATGAGTGGCTATGTGGCAATATAATCATTATTGATGAATACTTATAAATTTAGCAGTTATTTCCTTAGTAATGATCATAGAATCTTATTTCTCAATGGAAAGGCATCCCTCCTCTGCCCTTCACCTTTTCTACTCTCTTCCTGTGCTGAAAGCTGCATGTATAAGCCTAATCACCCTGATGTATATGTGAGTACTGCCTTAGACTCTCAGTACAGCTCTGTGAATTCACTTCCCACCCCACCATACAGTGTGAGACTCCAGCATATTCTGTGACTATGTTCTGAGAAAATTCTAAACCAAGCTAATTTAAATAGGAGAAAATGTTGAATCTTGACAGACTTAAATGAAATACATGTTGCATCAGAAGAAATTCATAGGCCACCTAATTTTCATTGTGGTTTTAGATCCAGACCTCTCTGATATGAAGAATAATGAGCCTTATGACTATAAGTTTGTGAAATGGATGACTAAACATAAGGTAATGTTTATTGTTCTTTGCAAGATTCTATTATATTTTATAGTTAATTTATGAAGGAAATCTGCTGGTATGCTTTGAAATCGATCAAATGTAACATTGTTATATGATACTCCACTTGTGGCTTTTAAAAGCATTTTTCTTTTTGGAAATTATTGTGACTATTTAAAAGTATCTAGTTGCCTCTAGTATCTGTAGTACCAAAATTAATATTTGAAGTGTAAGTAGTTTTCTTATTATATGTTTCTATTTATTTTTCAGAAACTATCAGCCATCCCCGTTTCAGCATTCTGTAACTCAGAGACTAAATCACAGTTTGAGAAGTTTGTGCGATTTTGCTTCATTAAAGTAAGTTCCCTGCTCTATTGAAAACACATATATAGTATCCTCATTTCAATTTTTAAAGGATATATAGTATCCTCATTTCAATTTTTCTATTTTCTTTTGTCTCTAAAAATGATATGCTCATACGCAGTTTTTAAATTTTGGCTTACGGCTTTAAAATTCACTGCTTACTGGTCAGGCACAGTGGCTCATGCCTGTAATCGCAGCACTTTGGGAGGCCAAGGCAGGCAGATCACGAGGTCAGGAGATCGAGATCATCCTGGCTAACACAGTGAAACCCCATCTCTACTAAAAATACAAAAAATTAACTGGGCATGGTGGCAGGCGCTTGTAGTCCCAGCTACTAGGGAGGCTGAGGCAGGAGAATGGCATGAACCCACGAGGCAGAGCTTGCAGTGAGCCGAGATGGCGCCACTGCACTCCAGCCTGGGCAACAGAGTGAGACTCCATCTCAAAAAAAAAAAAATTAACTGCTTACCAAAATAAAATTCAACACTTTTTGAAAGAAGACAACATAATACAGATCCCTTACTATGTAATATGACAATTTCTAGCTTACAATGAAAAATTACTAGACATAGGAAAACACAAGAAAATATGACCTGTAGCAAAGAAAAAAAGAAGTTAATAGAAATAGGCCTAAAGATGACCCAGATGTAGAAATTAGCCAACAAGGACTTTAAAGCAAACATTTGAAGTATGTTTAAGAAATTAGACGAAAACGTGGTTATAATAAGTGAACAGAGAGATTCAAACTATTAAAAAAAAGAACTAAATGGAAATTCAAGAACTTAAAAGTATAATATCTGCTATGAAATACTTATGGTGCTAACAGAGTATTGAAGATGTCAGAAAAAAAGGGTTAACTTGAATACAGATTTATAGAAATCATCCAATCTGAAAAAAAGAGAAATATTATTTTTAAAAACGGAACACAACCTTAGGTCTATTAGACAATACCAAGTGATAATATATGTGTCATTGGAGAACCAAGAAAAAAAAGAGAGAGAATATGACAGAAAAAATATTTTAAGGAATAATAGTCAAAATGTTCCCATATTTGGTGAAAAGCAACTTATGTCTAAAAAGTTCAATGAACTACAACAGGATAAATATTTTAAAAGCACAACTAGGTACATCATAAACTGCTGAAAACGAAAGTGAAGATATTAAAGGCAGCCAGAGGTCAGGTGTAGTGGCTCATGCCTATAATCCCGACATGTTGGGAGACCAAGGCGGGAGGATTGCTTGAGTCCAGGAGTTCAAGACCAGCCTGGGAAACGTAATGAGATCCTCTCTTTATACAAAAATATTTTTAATTAGCCAGGCTTGCTGGCACATGCCTGTGGTACTCGCTACTCAGGAGTTTATGGTACAAGGATCGCATGAGCCCAGCACGTCCAGGTAGAAATGTTAACTAACTTCTTATCAGAAACAATGGAGACCAGAATACAATGAAATAACATCTTCCGAGCACTGACATAAAAAAAAAAAAATAACAGCCTAGAATGCTATATCTAGGAAAATATCGTTTAAAAATGAAAATGAAGTAGATATCCCTGACAAATGAAAGCTGAGAGATTTATCACCATCAAACTTCTCCTTTTTAAAAAGGTTCCAAGTGTGTTACTGCTATTTTTAAAATGTTGTTGATACTGAAAATAGTCTTACTAAGATCAAGACACTCTATCAACTCACTCATCTTTAAACCTAGTCAGAATAACATAAACACTGTTTTCAACTTTTAGAGACAACTGATAGCCAGACTTGATCAGAATAGACTGTAAATATTAACAACCTAACAATGTAAACATTCAATTGACTGAAATTTTAAAGAATGGTAATGCTATTAATATCCTTCATCTTACATTGGATTGAGAAATAGTGGTATATTATTTGAAATTGTAAACAAAACTAATAGAAGAAAGAAGTAACGTAGGACTTCCAGTTTTAAAATGGTAAACCCAGCCCTCCCCTAATCTCTTTTTAGAAATTATTTAAAAACAACTAAGAGAATAGAAAACAAATTCCCCAGTGTTTAAGGAAAGGCTGTTAAATACTGTGAAGGTGATGGTAGAGGGAAGATCCCTAGAAAGGATCCTGCTTTTACATCTTCAAATTACAGACAAAGCCAGCAGGCAGCATACTCATTATTGAGAACAATAGGAGCAGTCGATGCACTGGCAGCAGGAACTTCTCTAGACCATTTGGCATGATGGAGGAAACAGGGCAAAAACATACAGTCATGTCATCCGGAAACTATGTAAGGCAAGGTGGAAAGGAGACTCTGGTTGGTCTATAGATTTCCTCATTTACTCCTGTCATTTTGCTAAAAGCTACGTTGAAGCAATGCGGAAGAGATGTATTAAACTGGGGGTAGCCAATTTAATTATTTGGTAAGAAGTGTGGTCTAAAAGAACTCCCACCCACTGAACCCTACATCAACTGTATTAAATTTTACTATGAGACAAGGAGAATTTCTGCTCTTTTCTGGTGCTGCCGCAGCTTCTCCCTTATACAAATCAGCAAATCTATCTTCAAATCACAGACAAAGCCAGCAGGTAGCATGCTTATTACTCAGAACAATAGGTATAGTACATGCTTTGGCAGTGGAAGCTTACAAAGAGAATTCAATCAAAAATGATTAATAATCAAAGAGGAGGGGCCAGGTGCGGTGGCTCACACCTGTAATCCCATTACTTTGGGAGGCCGAGGCAGGAGTATCACTTGAGGTCAGCAGTTCACAACCAGCCTGGCCAACATGGTGAAACCCCATCTCTACTAAATATACAAAAAATTGAGGTGGGTGTGGTGGTACATGCCTGTAATCTCAGTTACTCGGGAGGCTGAGGCATGAGAATCACTTGAACCCAGGAGGCAGAGGTTGCAATGAGCTGAGATTGCTCCACTGCACTCCAGCCTGGGTGAGGGAGTCAGACTCTGTCTCAAAAAATATAATAACAATAATAGAAGAGGAACCAACTGTGAATCTATATAGGACACTATAAGGAAAAGAGAAAGGTACAAGGAAAAACAAGTGTTAGAGAATATTCGCCCCAAAAAAATGTTGCCATGGAGCAAATAAAATTAGTGCTACTTCAAATTTAAAACCTTTAAAATGAGAAAGCAGAGATATTACGAATTCAGGGAAGATAGGGTAAGATATTATAAGATCAAATGGGAGCTATCAGAGTTCAGGTAGGAAATTGAAAAGAAAAAATAAAGCTATTGGAAATTATGGTGACATTATTAATAGAAACAACACAAAGAACACTAAATACTTCTGTAAGAACACTAAGGATGGAGATAAGTGAGCAAAAGGAAGTGGAAAGGAACAAATAATTTTTAAAATATTAGGCAGAAAAATTATTGATGCAGAGGAAAAATAAAATATGTAGAGTTGCTAGAAAAAAATAAGAGCAGAACAAATGGAACCTGGATATAATAATAATTGTCACACAATTATTAACACTGAGATATACCTTGCTTGATACATTGGGCTTCAAAGACAATTCCTTTGGGCACCTAGACAATAAGATCAAGGCCTCCAGAGGGGCCAGAAGAGGAGGATCAGTATGGGCCCAGGCTCTTCTTACATCAACCGTCAATATTGGCAGATAGTGTGGAAGTAGCTGGAAGTTTCTAGGGAAAGTGGACACACCTAACTCCACCTCTTACAAAGGCTAAAAATAAAAGAATGACAAAAACATACCAAGAAAATAGAAACTGAAAGAAAGCAGTTTGAATTCAGAGCAAAATAAAAGTGATAAAAGTAAATAAATTTAAGGCAAAAATAGCACTTTATAATATTATGGGTAAGATCCTTAGTAGTTGTTAAACTTACGAAAGTTGTCAACTTATTTCATAGTAAGGGAAATGAAAAATAGAACTGCAAATAAATTTTATCTCTTAGATTGGAAACAACCAAAACAACTAAAAAGTTTCATAAAACACTCTCACAAATTGAGAGTGGGAGTATAATTTGTAAAATCTCTATGGTGGTTAGTTTGAAAATTTCTATTTAGATGTGATTTCCCATATCCTTTGATCCAACAATTCTACTTCCACAAGTGTTTTCTTGTGGATTTATTTGCACATTTTGAATGACTTATATTCAAGGATTTTCACTGAGGCATCATTTGTAATAGCAAAATATTGTAAACAACAAAATTATTCACCAGTGGGGGCTGCTTGAATAAATGATGCTACATTCACATCAACCTAAAAGTCCATCAGTGACAGATTGGATAAAGAAAATGTGGTACATATACACCATGGACTACTATGCAGCCATAAAAAAGAATGAAGTCATGTCTTTTGCAGAAACATGGGTAGAGCTGGAGCCTATTATCCTGAGCAAACTAACACAGGAACAGAAAACCAAATACCACATGTTCTCTCTTATAAGTGGAGCCAAAAATAATGAGAACTCATGAACACAAAGAAGGGAACAACAGACACTGGGGCCTCCTTGAGGGTGGAGGGTGGGAGGAGGGAGAGGAGCAGAAAAGGTAACTGTTGGGTGCTGTGCTTAATACCTGAATGATGAAATGATCTCTACAACAAACCCCTGTGACATGAGTCTACTTATGTAACAAACCTTCACATGTACCCCCAAACCTAAAATAAAAGTTAAAAATAAATAAACAAGAACAATAAAAAATATACAATTTTAAAAAGAAAGATAGATGAAAATCTCTGGAAAAATATATAACGAAATCCCAGTGTTGCCTCTGGAGAGAAAAACTGAGTGGCTGAGAAAGATAGGTGGGAAGCTGACTTACTTTAAAACAAATATTTTTAAATGCTCTCAACCTAAAAGTTTCAAGAACTTTTTTCTAAACTATTTCAGAGTAAGTCGTCAACTTAATTACTGATGATGCTCCTATCACCCCCATATACTTTCTTGTGTATTCTTCATAAACAAGACATTCTCCTCCCAAACCACAATATAACCCTCAAAATCATGAAGTTAACCTTGATACTCCATCTAATCTTCAGATCCAATTTAAATGTCATTCATTGTCCCAATAATGTCCTTTTTGTAACAATTAATTAATTAATTCAGGCTAGAATCATGCATTGCATTTAGTTGTCATGTCTCCTTCAAGCTAGAATGGTTTCTCAGTTTTCTCTGACTTTCATGATCTTGATACTTTTGAAAATTATCAATGAATTATTTTTAAGAAAGTACCTTAATTTAAGTTTGATGTTTCCTCATGCTTAGATTCAGGCTATGCACTTCGGCGGGAAACCACAGAAGGGATGATGCTCTATCCTTTTCATTGTATCAGGTGGCACATGATTTCAATTATTCCTATTACCAGTGATGTTAACTTTAACCACCTGATTAAGGTGGTATTTGCCAGTCTTTTCTACTATAAAGTTATACTTTTTCTTGTTAAATAGTAAATATTTTGTAGTAAGGTACTATGAAAATCCTCCATATCTCATTAGGCAATTCATTTATTAACTTATTCATATGTATCAATGTGGACTTCTGCATTTTTATTTTATAGTACAGTGGGCTATAATCTATTATTATTACTTATTTTGATACTTAGATTTTCCCAGATTTGGCCACTAGTCATGTAATTACTAATTTAATCAATACTTCTGTATGGGATCAATCTCCTGTCAAAGCCACTGTATACCCCTCACCTTCCCAGTCCCTGAGAGGATACCCTTTTCCCCCTTCAGGCTTTGACATTTTGTGCCAGGCTGCTACATTACATCTTCACCCCACCTGGGCTTTATCACCCATGCCGACCTGTCCTGTCATCCTCCTGGAGAGGTGCCCCCATCTAGGTCTCCAATACTCCATACCAGGCCACCACTATCACCTACTACACAGAAGCCCTCCTTGCCCCTCTTGGGCACTGACACCATGCCAGATGCCTGCCTCATCTCATCCAGGCTCCAGGACCCTGCATGAGGCCACCCTACCATACAGGCGCCTCACTTACCCCACTCAGACTCTGACATCCTGTTCCAGCCAGCACTATCACCTCATGACACCCGTGCTGGCCACCCTGCTCACTCCACTCTGGCTGCAGTGTCCTGCACTACGGTTGTCAAGGCTCTCCCAGCCCCGTACATGGACAGCCGCTTTGCTCAGCCTCACCTATTGGCTTTCAGACTGAATCATTCTGGTGGAGAGAGAAGACAAAGAAAAAGAAGTAGAGAAACAGAAGATTAACAACAGAAGGCTGGATTTTCTCTGCTTACACCTCTGTTTAATTTTATGCTATAAGTATGAATCACCTATTCAAAAAATAAACTATTTTTCAATAATTACAACTATGAAATCTTGAAAGCAAGGGGCAGAGTAGTGTGAATGAACTAATTTTTTTTGTTGACAGCAAAGTATAGATACAGTAGATAATATGTGAAGTTCACAAATAAGGAAATAGAAGCATAAGCACATTGTTAGATTTTGGTGGTAACCATTAGAACTAAAACCAGAAATTGCCATAAAAGGTTATCTTGAAGGTAGAGGGAGTCATAGGAAGGGGTGGAAAAGGGGTGGAGCAGACAGCTATTGTTTTTCAGTGTAAACTCTCCTGTACCCTTTGACCTGTTTCTGTAATTATAATTCATTTGGTTAACTGTTTTTCTGTTCTGGGTTCTGCTCTTGCTTTTTCACTTTGAAAATTTTTCTTCACTTGAGATCAGATATTCACTTAAATCTTCATTATGTTGTATATTTAAATCTTTGCTTCATTTTGAATTTATGTCTATCTGTAATAATGATGATTATTTCATTAATTTACAGAAAGACAGCACACTGGATGCTGCTGAAGAAATCATCAAGGCATGGAGTGTACAGAAGTCTTGATTTGTGCAGAATGGATTAATGTTTCTGTTAGATGACCTGGTATGGAATTGTTACTTAGTGCTGCCACCTGCTGGATATTAAGAGATATTTCAGTACAACTGGAATTTAAATATTTCCATTGTTTTTCCAAAGCAGTTAACCCAGCTCCTAACAATATTCAGGGGATCTGACCTTTTTTTTCCAGTTGAAACGTATTAACACACCTTCCACGACCATTTTATAAGGGTCAGCATAACATAGTGGATAAGAACTGTGAGATGTTTAACCTCTCGGTAACTCGGTTCCCTTGTTATAAAATAGGAATAAAATCAGTACCTGTTTCATATGAAGGTCGTTTCTGAAAATTAAATGGACTAATGTATGCAGAAAGCCTGGCAAACAATAAACACTCATCTGACTTTAGCCGGTTTCATCTTTCCATCGTTGTGTAAAAACTCCTAACCAGTTCCACCCCTCTACCACATCTATTTGTTTTGTATACCCACCTGTAGTTCCTCCATTTACCAATGGCCTTGAACTCTGTTCACAGTTTTGCTTCATACCCCATGTACTGCTGTTATTTGCGGTGGCTTCAGGTCCACGTGGATTAGCCAGGCTTTCCATACTTTGACCTCCTCACTTCTGTGATGTTCGCCTCCACTGCACTTCAGCCAGCTGCCTTGGTCACTCCCTGAGGCTTTTATCATTCAAGTGGGCTTCACCTTTTGAGATCACAAATTCGTCATCTCCCACTATAATGATCTATTCTTCCAGCTCATTATTGCTGTCTTGTGCACATGCTCTCCCTTTTTTTTTCTCTCTCTCTCTCTCTGTCCCTCTCTCTCTCTCCTCCATCTCCTCCTCAGCTCTTTTCAAAATACCACTTCTTGGCCAGGTGCAGTGGCTCATGCCTGTAATCCCAGCACTTTGGGAGGCAGAGGCGGGTGGATCACTTGAAGTCAGGAGTTTGAGACCAGCCTGACCAACATGGTGAAGCCCGATGTCTACTAAAAATACAAAAAAAAAAAAAAATTGGCCAGGCGTGGTGGCGTATTCCTGTAATTCCAGCTACTTGGGAGGCTGAGGCAGGAGAATTGCTCGAACCTGGGAGATAGAGGCTACAGTGAGCCGAGATTGCGCCACTGCACTCCAGCCTGGGCAACAGAGTGAAACTCCGTCTCAAAAAAAAAAAAAAAAAAAAAAATCACTTCTTTAAACTTACTATCATTTCAAATCCACTATTTCACAAAAGATTGGTCTATGACCTTCTTTCATTAGAATCTACTAGGATCCTTGTTGAAGATAGAGATTCTGGTCATCACCCCAGACCTAGTGAATAATAATTTCAGGATGTAGCCCTCCAGGTGATACTTACACACATGAAAGTTTGATCATTACTGTTGTAGTTCGTAGAATCCTCCATTTTTTTTCTATCGGTTCCGTTAAATCTTCACTCGCTTTCTCATCTAGCCTTTACTTCATTGTCTATCACTTCAGCCAAGTTGCTTTTGCTGCCTTGAATTATTTGCACCATTGTTCTATCTCAGCTGATCAAAAAGAAAGAACTCAACCCTGGGGTTGGAGCTCCATGCCTGTACCTGGGCTGTACATTGCACAGTTGGGCAGGTTCTAGCAACCATGAATTCACATCACTGACACGAACTAGACATAATTCTATGTTCCCCTACCTTTTACCACAGCAGCAATTCCTACCATTCTCCTATATTTATGTTTTGTTTTGAGACGGAATCTCACTCTGTCGCCAAGGCTGGGGTGCAGTGCCGCAATCTCAGCTCACCGCAACCTCCTCCCCCAGGTTCAAGCAATTCTCATGCCTCAGCCATCCAAGTAGCTAGGATTACAAGTGTGCACCACCACACCTAGCTAATTTTTGTATTTTTAGTAGAGACAGGTTTCACCATGTTGGCCAGCCTGGTCTCAAACTCCTGGCCTCAAGTGATCCGCCCACCTCAGCCTCCCAAAGTGCTGGAATTACAGGCATGAGCCACCGCACCCAGCCAATTCTCCTATTTTTAATAACAAAAATATGCTACCTCCATTCTCACCTCAAAGCCTACCACCAGTAGCATGATTAAATCCTAGCAAATAACTTCAACCCCACTTCTGTGAAAAATATAATGAAAAAACAAGCCACCAAATCAGCACTTCCAACTAGGATCGTACCAATAAGCCTGTGACTTGTCTGCATCATCATCCATCCTTCCTTCCCTCCAGTTATAATGGTCATTCATCCTTTGGCTTCTCCAAGGCCGACAGGTTAGGGGTGGCAGTAGAGTCAGGAGGACTTGGTTAAAAATTACCAGGCCCAGCCATCTAGAAGGAAGCTCGGGACCCCAAGAGCCAACAATTCTGTAGCAACAGAAATCCCATGGCAAATGTTTAGCCTCCACCCTTGCTGGGAACTTGACACAATTTTCACCAGGATTTAAAGCAGGTTTTTGCAGCCCTGCGCTTGTCTAATGTGAATTCCACTGCCTGTGCTCTGGATCTTGTTTCCTCACACACTCTCAGGATTGGCTCAGTCTATGCTCTTGGACCTTCAATCTCTACTGGTTCCCTTCTTCAGAAGTGGGATATGTTCAAATCTCTCCCATCTTAGAAAATTCTTTCACTGATTGAGTCTGTCTACTAACCTGCTATGTCTTCCTATTCAGGGCAAAATTCCTTCTATCTTTCCTCTCTCTCCTCCTCCTCCCTCCCTTCCTTCTTTCCTTCGTTCCTATCTCCTTTACTTCTTCCCTTTCTGCCTCCCTCCTCCCCCTACTTTTTTCCTCCCTCCTCTCTTTTCCCTTTTTCCTTCTTCTCCTCCTTCCTTCCATAAGTATCACTTGAACTCCTACTATGTGCCAGGCACTCCTGCAGGCACTTACTATACATCAGTGAACAAAAATTAAAGATTCCTGTCCTCTAGGCTTTTCATCTAGCCAGGGGAGGGAGTTTAAGTCATAAACATAATAAAATATATTGTATGTAAATTTATACCTAATTGTATGAAGAAAAGAACTAGAGCAGAATAAAGGGGGATGACTGTTACAGAAGCAAATTGAAATTACAATAGTGTGGTCGGAAAAGGTCTTACGGAGGGGACATGGAAGCAGATTTAAAGGAGGGAAGGGAGACAGCCTTGTGCAGATCTTGGGGAGAACATTCCCAGCAGAAGGAATGGACAGTGCAGTGCTTCTAAGACTGGAGGGTGCCTGGCATGTTTGATGAGTAACTAAAAGTCTGGTGTGATTGGATGGAATAACCAAGGGGGAGAGTAGTAGGTATTACATCAGAGAAGTAACATAGGACCTCAAGGACTATTATAAGGATGATGGCTTAATCCAGAGAATCAGGGTGTTGTTCCATTTTTTTTAATATGTAAAATAATGCCAGCTTGGTGCCATGGCTCACACCTGTAATCCCAGCACTTTGGGATGCTGAGACAGGAGGATCACTTGAGGCTAGGAGTTCAAGACCAGCCTGGGCAACATAGTGAGACCTTATCTCCACAAAAAAGAATTTAAAAATTATCCAGGCATGTTGGTGTGCTCCCGTAGTCCCAGCTACTTGGGAGACTGAGGGGGAGGATTGCTTGAACCCAGGAGGTCGAGGCTGCAATGAGCTGTGATCACACCACTGCACTCCAGCCTGGGCAACAAAGCAAGACCCTGTCTTAAAATAATAATAGTAATAATGTCTGTTGCGGCATTGTATATAATTACTCCAAATGGGAAACAACCAAAATATCTATCAATAGTCTAATAATTTAGGAGGCATATTCATACAGTGGAATATCATATAGCAGTGAAAATTAACAAAGTACAGCTACACACAATAACATGAATGAATTTCATCAACACAGTTGTCATAGGGTTTCTTCACAGTGCCTTCAAAGAATGAGCTAGAGCTCTGAGTAGACAGTATTCTGTAATACTAGAATCAACTGCTGTGATCATTGAAGCTTTGCATGTCAGCCTCAACCTCAGGGCTTCTAGAATTTCTGTGTGCACCCTGGAGTGAGAGTTTCCACAGTTTGGTCCAACAGCCCTAAGATTACCATGGGAAACTCCATGTCTGAGTGATTCAAGAAACAGAATCATTATCTTTTCCACTGAGCTGTGATGAGGAGACCTGAGTTGGGGAGGGGGAGGAAATGGATTTTTTTTTTTTTTTTTTTTTTTTTTTTGCAGTTGCAGGAGTGAAGACAGAGCTCCCATACAAAGGGAGGGGACCCAAAGAGGGTAGCCGTTGCCGGCTCGAATGCCTGGGTTTATATCCCGATCATTGTCCTTCCCATTGTGCTCTCAGGCAATAGATGATTGGCTATTTCTTTACCTCCTGTTTTTGCCTAATTAGCATTTTAGTGAGCTCTCTGATTGGTCGGGTGTGAGCTAAGTTGTAAGCCCCGTGTTTAAAGGTGGACGTGGTCACCTTCCCAGCTAGGCTTAGGGATTCTTAGTCGGCCTAGGAAATCCAGCTAGTCCTGTCTCTCAGTGCCCCCCTCTCAACAGGAAAACCCAAGTGCTGTTGGGAAGGTTGGCCAACGACCACTCTAACTGCTTCCTGCTGAATTGGGGCATAGTAGGGGTTGTACAGTTGAGATTTCCTTGGGAGGGGTGCCTTCGATGTCATTAACATCGGAGCATGGGCTGGCAGGCTGGTCCAGGGGGCAGCAGTAGATCTTAGTCATGGGCTGCATCTGGGGCTCCATTTGAAGAACGATTTGTAGTTTTACAGCTTCGATTCTGGAAGAGACAAACTTAACAAGGAGGTTAAAGATACAGGGATTGAAATATATGGCCTGCAGTGAAGGAGATTATTTCTTTGCCACACTTCACAGGCCCTATCTGCTTGATAGTTTTGAAAAGGCCTGGTCCAGTAAATAATGATTTGGCCATCTGATGGGTGCTATCAATGCCTAAGTGAAAGGTTTGGTGAAGGGTTTTAAGTAATTTCCATTGGTTAGCTGCAGGCAAAAGTATTTTTCCTTCTTGGTGAACTCAGGAGGTGGAGTTTGCAGTGAGCCAAAATTGTGTCATTGCACTCCAGCCTGGGCCACAAGAGTGAAACTCCATCTCAAAAAATAAATAAATAAATAAATAAATAAATATCAAAACAACCAGTTCCTCCATTATTGGGGTGTAATTAAATAGATTATGGCATCTAGTCAAAGAATTTGGTTCAACTATGTTCCCTGAAAAAAACCAAATGACTGTTGAATGTGATCTGTTTGTATAAATAAGACAAAAATGCATAAATAGATTAATATACATGGGTATAATATGGATGTATTTAACATGAATTTGAATAATGCAAATTATATATTAGGCCATATGAAAATATTAATACAATTTATCCTGTGTTTGGAAGTTTGAATAATTTAAATATCCCCAGATAAAATATTTGTTTAAGAAATATTTGCTTAAAAAAATACCAGCAGGCCCCAGGTGCGGTGGCTCACGCCTGTAATCCCAGCATTTTGGGAGGCCAAGGCAGGCGGATCATGAGCTCAAGAGATCGAGACCATCTTGGCCAACATGGTGAAACCCCATCTCTACTAAAAATACAAAAATTAGCTGGCCATGGTGGCACGTGCCTGTAGTCCTAGCTACTCAGGAGGTTGAGGCAGGAGAATCGCTTGAACCTGGGAAGTGGAGGTTGCAGTGAGCCGAGATTGCGCCACTGCACTCCAGCCTGGCTAAGGAGCCAGACTCCGTCTCAAAAAAAAAAAAAACACTGGCAGGGCCCTGTGCTTGCCTAACCAACTGCAACATGGTAGTGTCACCTAAGCTGTAAATGTCACCTTCTTCTGACCAAGGTGTTAATGTGGGAAGGAGCATGGGAAGTTGGGGGAACTGAATGACTAGCTGTATGGATAGAGCACTGATGCCCCAGTCCTGTTTTCTGGCATAGTCTTTTGTTCAGGAAATGAGAGTAGCTGTCTACAATGCTCAATGAAAGAACTTAAGAAGATACATAATTTCTCTTTCCTTATTTCATAATAAATTAAGTGACCTACATATTTCCATGTTACTAAGTCCAAGTACTTTTGAGTTGCAAATAAATGTACTCAAAGGTATGAGCTATCACGGCCTAATTTAGTTGTTTGAAAGCAAGACAAAACTAAATTCTCATTAACTTGAAGTGTGGCTCATATCGCATTACTCTGAAACAAATTTGAGGAAAATTTGAAAGAACCAAATATATCTAGTTATTTTAGATATTTAGATTTGGAACCATTTACTTTCATGGGGAATTTTCAGGATCTCTATTGTAAAAGCAGACTGTTATTGACCTTGGGTTTGGGGAAAACAGTTATTTTAGCATTAGTTTCTACATAACAGAAAAGAGAGTAGAAAGATATAACCAACTCCTCATTTGCAAAATAGACAATAATGTAGACTGCAACCGGAGTTTAACATAACTGAAAGTATAAACATGATAACCCACAAACATGTTTAGGGTGAACATTTGATAAGAGTGCCATGAAAGTAGCTTGGTTAGTCAAAATACTGAATTAAAACAGATGAATGCAGCCAGGTGCAGTGGCTCACGACTGTAATCCCAGCACTTTGGGAGGCTGAGGTGGGTGGATCATTTGAGGTCAGGGGTTCAAGACCAGCCTGGCCAACATGGTGAAACCCCGACTCTACTAAAAATAAAGAAAAATAACCGAGGACAGTGGCACACATGTGTAGTCCCAGGTACTCGGGAGGCCAAGGCAGGAGCATTGCTTGAATCCAGGAGACGGAGGTTGCAGTGAGCCAAGATCACTACATTCCAGCCTGGGCAAGAGAGTGAGTCAGACTCCATGTCAGAAAAAAGCAAAACAAAACAGATGAATGCAAAAAGCAGCATGAACTTTTGTGCAGCTTTTATACTACATTTGATGCAAATTCTATAGAATAAAGTAATTTAATTCAGTGGAAGATGGCTAACCCATTGTGTGTTTTAATAGCAAATGTACATTCAGGTCAATTTTTTTTTTAACTTGAAAAAAACTCACCCCAATAAAAGTCTCCTGTGTATTTTATGGTGAACCAAATACCACCTCTAAAACTGTGTGTGTGTGGCGGCGGCTCACATCTGTAATCCCAGCACTTTGGGAGGCCGAGGCGGGCAGATCACAAGCCAGGAGACCAGCCTGGCTAATATGGTGAAACACCATCTCTATTAAAAATTCAAAAATTAGCCAGGCATGGTGGTGCACGCCTGTAGTCCCAGCTACTTGGGAGGCTAAGGCAGGAGAATCGCTTGAACCTGGGATGCAGAGGTTGCAGTGAGCAGAGATTGCGCAACTGCACTCCGGCCTGGGCAACAGAGTGAGACTCCATCTCAAAAAAAAAAAAAGAAAAAAATGTCCTTGGTACATGGATTGGTTTTAACATCTAAATAGAACTAAGATGTTGGGGACCTTCTGTATATCACTCCCCCATTCCTTTTCTTTGTTTTCTTTTTTCTTTTTTTGAGATGGCATCTTGCTCTGTCACCCAGGCTGGATTGCAGTGGTGCAATCTTGGCTCACTGCAACCTCTGCCTCCCGAGTTCAAGTGATTCTCCTGTCTCAGCCTCCCAAGTAGCTGGGACTACAGGTGTGTGCCACCACACCTGGCTAATTTCTGTATTTTTGGGAGAGACGGGGTTTCACCATGTTGGCCAGGCTGGTCTTGAACTCCTGACCTCAGGTGATCCACCTGCCTTGGCCTCCCAACGTGCTGGGATTACAGGTGTGATTCACGATGCCAGGTAGGTCACAAGCATTTTTAAATCATTTATTAGTCATGTAAAACATTTTATACTTAAAATGAACTATAGCACATCAACTTGAGATTTCACAGTAGTAATATAAACTTTTCAAATAACTTTCTAAGTTAAAAAGATGAATTAATTTAAACCATTGCTTTAAATTATTTTAATTTACATAATTAATTTAAATAACAATTATTATACAAACCAGAAGTTTTGCTGAATGCTAGTTAGGTTATTGATTCCCAAGTGATAAAACCCCAGCTCTGTGTGTGTGTGTGTGTGTGTGTGTGTGTGTGTGTGTGTATTTTAACCTCAAGATCAATAATAAATATTAAATGGGATTATGTTGATTAAAATGCTTTGTAAATTGCCAGTGCTGTACTAACAAAAGAAAACGAATGGCTTACCTAAGGTGCCTTCTATTTTAATACAAAAGAAATTCTTACAAGTTTATGACAGACGAGAGACTCTCCAGGTGGGGCAGGAGTTAATTTAACCAGTAGTGCTGCCTCCCTTTTCTAGGGTTTCAGTTTCTTCCTTCAACAAACATTATTGAATGCCTACCATGAATCCACCAGGTGCAGGTCCATGTTCTGGATCCTCAAGAGATGCACAGTTGTCTTATTCCTCCTCTTTCTCCAAGCTAAGATGCTTTACCATGAAACCTCTACTGGACTGAGGTGCAGCACCCACAAGCCCTTTCCTGGTTGCACTTGACACAGCTGAAAAGGGCTGGCATTTTTCAAACTTTCCCAAGTATTGAGGGAGGAAAAAAAACCCACAAGAGTACAGTCAAGTTTTTAAAATTACAGAATTACAAAACAGAAGATTGGGGTTGGGAAAGAAAAAAGAAATCATGCTCCCCTGTTCCCACCTAGATTTGAGTTCCGAAAATCCTGCCTCTCGCACCTCTTTTTCTTTCTAAGGAAGCTAGTATCTCCCACCTTCTCAAGAAAACAATGAGTGCTCCATTACATTTAAATCCCATCCCCAAATGAAGGAAGCAGTCATTATCTTCTAAGTTGTCAGCCCCATGAAAACCACCATGAAAATACCAATCCCCGTATTTTCAAGAATAGTTCTCAGCAAAGTGTTGCCGCAGGAGAATACGGTCTGGAGGCAGGGAACCTCAGGCAGATCCACACTGATTTCCTAGAACTAAATCGAATGGAAAACCCCGGCCGGGCGCGGTGGCTCACACCTGTAATCCCAGCACTTTGGGAGGCCGAGGCACGCGGATGACGAGGTCAGGAGATCAAGACCATCCTGGCTAACGGGGTGAAACCCCGTCTCTACTAAAAATACAAAAACAAAATTAGCCGGGCGTGGTGGCAGGCGCCTGTAGTCCCCGCTACTCGGGAGGCTGAGGCAGGAGAATGGCGTGAACCTGGGAGGCGCAGCTTGCAGTGAGCCCAGATCGCGCCACTGCACTCCAGACTGGGCAACAGAGGAAGACTCCGTCTAAAAAAAAAAAAAAAAAAAAGGAAAACCCCAACTTTCTACACCTAAGTAACAAAAGAACCAGACGTTACTCCCTTCGCAACCCCCTCCCCACTACACAACCCCACACCCACACACACAATCCCCCCCCACCACACACACACACACACACACACACTTTTGCCGTGTGGCAGATGTGAAATTGAAAGTATCTCAGATTCGTTGCTTTCTGCAACCAATCAGACGTTTGCATAGGAGTGTAACTTTGTAACTTCACTTTAGCCTCTGATTGGTTGCTTTCCACAACCAATCAGACTGATTGTGGAGCCACTACTTCGTTTACATAGGGTGTACACTATGTAACCAATGGGAAACCTCTAGAGGGTATTTAAACCCCAGAAAAGTCTGCAAAGGGACTCTTGAGCTCCTATGCGCTACTCGGTCTTGCCCTTTCGTTTTCAATAAATCTCTGCCTTTATTGCTTCATTCTTTCCTTACTTTGTGCGTTTTGTCCAGTTCTTTGTTCAAAACGCCAAGAACCTGAATACTCTCCACCGGTAACTATTATTGTTGTTAGTAGTAGTGGTATTACTATTTTGACGTTAGTTTGGCTGATTAATAAATCTCGGGATATTTTACATTATCTAGATGTTCTGCCAAGTTTTCTATATGTAGCTATCAGCCAAATTTACAAAGGCCATGAAAAAAAAATAATCAGAGCATGGCCCATATCGTCGTGCCTCTTGTGTACACATTGGTCTCACGTAGTTTTGTTTCATCTCCTGCCAATTCTAAAAGGGTATGCAAGGCAAGATACTATAACCTATATAAACCTACATAACCTGTATAAAGGACGTGCCTAAGAAGACAACATGCTAGCTGATGACAGATCCTGAACAGACACTTGTTCTGGATGAGCTAAGTGAATTTCTCTTTTTATTTCAAATTCCTTAGAAAGAATCACCCTTGGAGCACGTGAGAACTGGCTCAAATGGGAGTGCCTGACGCGGGGTGGGGGGGCTAGGGGGGTAGGTGGTGGCCGTGAGAAGGTGGGAGAGGAAGGGGTGGTTAGATTATTAGGGATGCAGGCTTTGGCACCACTACGAAGCCAGGGTTTTCTTTGTGTTTTAACTGTCAGATTGAGAGTAGCTCTGTTGTAGCCCCTTTGCAAGGTTCCCATGAGACTTTTCCTAGGTAGTTACGTTGACTCGATTAGCAACACAGCAAATTACAGAAACGGAGTAAGAACGTAAGAAATCGCAAAGCACGTGACGTATGGGATCTCACTGTTCTTGGCCCTTCTCCCGACCCGTAGCCCTGCTCTGTTACGACTGCGTGGGTGAGTCGTCTATAAAAACTCATCTCTGCGCGTCTCTTCGCCACATTCGCTTCCTGTTTTCGGCGTGTCTGTTGTGTCTTGTTGCGGGCACCGCAGTCGCCGTGAAGATGGCGTCTACCAGCCGGTTAGTATGTCCCGCCGAGCCCGGCGAGCTGAGGGGCCGGCTTTTAGGCGGCCTCCGGGCAGCCTCGTAGGGCTGAGCGCCTAGGGATATGGGAACGAAGCGGCGGGACTTGCCGACGGGCCGGGACAAAGGCACTTCCAGACGGCAGGACTGTCAGGGTGTCGCAGGGGTTACCGAGCTGTTGACGTTATTGCCCTGGAGTCTTATGTAGACATCACCCTATGTGGGTCCTGGTGGGCTTCTGTGTCCCCAGTCCTTGCCCTAGTATCTTTTCCGAGTATTTCAATCTCCCTTTATTTTCTCTTCCTCGCACCCTCCCTCCTCCCCTCCCCCTCCCTCCTCCCCTCCCCCGCGCCCCCTCCCCCCGCCGCCGCTTGTTTTTTTCATCTACGGCCCAAACATCCGGAGGGTCCGTAATTTCTCCCCTTCAAAGGAACGGGAAACAGTTAGTTTCGGGTTCCTGTCTATCTGACAGCTAGGAAGTTGGGAACGTCAGCATTGGTAAGCCAGATGGAACCTGGTTGGTTACCGTCACAGCGGGCCTCAGAAGTGGAAGCTAGAGCCATCGGAAGAGTTGATTAGTTCCCTGCTAAAGGATTTGTTTACAAATATCGTTGCCTGTGTACTTCTGAAGAAAATCTTGCCAAAGCAAATTAGTTATATGTGCTGGGAGGTCGCTTTTTAGTATATATTTAAGAATGCAGTGTACTCATATCTGCAGGAAATGCATGCAGTACCCTCAGAAACAGCCTTTAATCTTATGACCTGAAAAATGCTTGCAGACCCTAATTATGTCTCTCATTACCACTGTGAGGTAGATATTAGTATTTTTGCATAAGTGTAAACTGAGTCATGCCAATGTTGATTTTTCCAAGGATAGTGTTAGAGTGTAGAGTCTAAGAGAACCTGTTTCCTGTTATCCACACCTGGCCTTTGGTTAACTAATCCTGTGTTGAAAGTATCAAATTAATTCTACAGCTTCTGGAACTCTGGCACTATTTTTCTGACCTTGCTATCATCTGTGGAATTGGTTAATTTCACAGCGAAAGCCATTTTTACAAAATAGCCTTTTCTGGTAACTGCCAAGACTTACATTTTATGATTAGAAAAAAAGAATTTGGGGTAGGAGGCAGCTTTAGCTAATACACTGTTTGAACAGAACTCATAAAGCCAGTGACACTCTTGTTTACTGATTCTGATTCTTGGATTGGATGCTCAGTCATTCTATCTGGGTGGTGTTCTGTCAGGTAAGGCCTCCTTGTAGGTAAATGGAAAACTTGGGCTCCCCAGATCACTCAAATACGACTTAAATTCTACCATGGCTTTTTTTTTTTTTTTTTTTTAATTCTATCATGGCTTTTTAAGTCTGAAATTTTTTTCTAGATATGTGCAATTTATGTATCATAGCAGTTATTGCTCAAGCTTTTCTATCAGTGACAACAAAGAAATGCAGTATTTTTTATTTTATGGAACAGGCCTGGGCTGAAGTGCAGGTGGCACGATCATGGCTGACTGCAGCTATGACCTTCCCAGTTCAAGTGATCCTCCCACCTCAGCCTCCTGAGTAGCTGGGACCATAGGTGCACACCACCGTGCCTGGCTAATTTTTTTATTTTTAAATTTTATTAATTTTTATTTTTGTGGAGACAAGGCCTAGTTACATTGCCCAGGCTGGTCCCGAACTCCTGGGCCCAAGCAGTCCTCCGGCTTTGGCCTACCAAAGTGCTGCGGTAACAGGCGTGAGCCGCTGCGCCCAGCCTAAATGTAGTATTTCTACCTTTTGCATATTTTTCCTTCAGGAATATGTATTGTTACTAGGCCGTGAAACTGGCTGGTGTCCTCACAGAAGAGTACAAATGTTGAGTTCAAATGTAAGCTCCGCCACTTACTAGTTCCATGACTTCAGGCAAATTATTCTCTGAGCATAATCTTTTAAATGTGAAACAGTGCCTTTCTTGCAGGATTGTTGTGGAGATTGACAAGTAATACAGTCCATGCCCAATAAATGATAGCTGTAAAATGGGGTTTGGGATTATCTGGTACTTTAGTAGTCTCGAATCGTTTTAATGTCAGTGGTGGTTGTTTCTCTATTCCTCCCCATTGTTTCTCTCTGTTACCACCTCCACCACCCCATTTGTATGGTTCCTCTTTCGTATTGTGGGTAATTTGATCAAGTTTACTAATTTAGCATACTTTTATTTTGATAAGTAACACATACAAATGGTCCAAAAGCAAAATTGCAATAGACTAAAACTATGAAAAGTAGTCTCCCTCCTTTCTTAGCTCCCAGCCATCTAAGTCTCTCTGGATCAGCCATAATTACTAGTCTGTTGCTGTTTTCCTAGTGCTTATGCTTTAACAAATGTATACGAAGAGTTCTAACCTCTCTTCCCCCATGAAAGTGACCTAATTTAAACTCCATTCACTACCTTGCTTTTACCTTTTTTTTAATGAATTAGCATAGGTTTTAAAAGTGGGCAGCTCAGTTACAAAGTGAGCACATATATATAGCTACTACCCAGGTAAGGAAATCAGATACCACTAGCACTAGCTAAGACACTAGCAAAGTCTCTGTCCTCAGTCATTCCCCCTCCCTTGAGAAAACCACATCCTGATTTCTAACACCATCAATTCGTTTTGCCTGCTTTAAAGTTGGCATAAATGGCATACGTATTCTGCTGTCTAGATTCTGTTAGTATTTTGAGGTTCATCCATGTTATGGTGTGTGGCTAGTTCATACTTTTCAGCTTTGTATAGGTTTTCTACCTTATTCTTCACTCTTCATATCTTTGAGATATTTCTGTATCATTACACAAACTACAGTTTTCTATCTACTTTTTAATACTGCAGAGATACTAGTTCTTAGCACTGTGTTGCACATGGCCTCCTCTTTTACTAATTTGTAATTACTGTTACTCTGCTAACATTTTCCTTTATTTCAACATGGTTTTTCATAATTTTTTAATTTTATTTGTCATAATTTATTAAAATACTTTCCTTAGAGGAATTTATGGAATAAGCACAAATATGAAGTAATACTCATCCCCCCATGTTCCCAATGAGAAGATTCAAGACATGTTCTAGTTAAGCTGACTAGATAAGTTTAGGGGGGAATATGGATTATTTTATCAGTTTTCCCGTAGATACCACCTTCTAAGTTGAGAGTTAACATTCTGAATTGTATTTGCTAGCATGAGAAACTTTACCCGAAACCACAAATACTATTTACATACTGTAAGAACAGTTGATTTTGTCTTTTACATGTATCTGATGTCCATAACCTAACCGTTTATTGTATTTCAAATGATTTTTAAAAGGGCCTTATTTGCAGTGATACCAAGAATTTATGATTGTGAGGTCATATCTCCTGAAATAATGATCAAATCTTTGTTGCTTTTACAGCTGATTCTGTCAGATCATTTAAGATTAATGTGTCAAAAAAAGATGAATGTGTCTTCTGGAAATTGCTTTGTTGTTCAAAATAAATTGTTCAAAATGAAAACAAACTGCTTTGTTGTTCAAAATAAATAAATTTTGAAATTTAATTTTGTTCAAAATAAATGTTCAAAATTGTTCAAAATAAGTTGAAAACAAACTGCTTTGTTGTTCAAAATAAATAAATCAATCAAAATTATTAATATCACAAATAAATTAACAAGTAGCTTTTGAAACAATTTCTTGAATGATAAATTCAGTAACTCAATTCTGGACTAAAGGAAATCATCAAGTCTTAAATTCAGCAGAGCAACTTCTACCATCCTTCATTTCTATACTTACTGGGTTCAGTGTACTATTTAAATCTGTTACTGAAGTAGTTAACAAGTAGAAAAATACAGAGAGAAATTGTTCTCTGACTAGAGAAATAAGTGGCAAAGAGCACAAACTGGATAATGTAAATGCTACAGGTCATTATGGTAGCTAGTCATTACTACACTAAACAACATTTCTAAAAGTCTTACTGGTGTACATATTAAGAGAAGAAACAATTATTTTCTATTTATGTTTTGAAAACCTTCCACAATAAAATAAGAATTCCAATGGAAACTACTTGCCAGTTAACTAGCTGGAATTTAAAATAACCTAACTGGGATGTTTACTTTGAAAATCTAGCTTATATGTGTTAGAGTCATATGTATGAAAAAATGTTCACAATCTTTGTGTCCCCCATCCCCCGTCCCAGAAGATTAATTTGATACATGTTGGTTGGGAAGATGTAAAAATACAACTTTTTTCTTTTAGTTTGGATGCTCTTCCAAGAGTCACATGTCCAAACCATCCAGATGCGATTTTAGTGGAGGACTACAGAGCCGGTGATATGGTCTGTCCTGAATGTGGCTTGGTTGTAGGTGAGTTGTTATTATGGTTTTAATTTAAATTACTGTTCAGGAGGCCAAGCGTGGTGGCTCACGCCTGTAATTCCAGCACTTTGGGAGGCCGAGGCGGGAGGATCACCTGAGGTCAGGAGTTCGAGACCAGCCTGACCAACATGAAGAAACCCCATCTCTACTGAAAATACAAAAACTAGCCAGGCGTAGTGGTGGGCGCCTGTAATCCCAACTGCTCGGGAGGCTGAGGTAGGAGAATGGCTTGAACCTAGGAGGCGGAGGTTGCAGTGAGCCAAGATCGTGCCATTGCACTCCAGCCCGGGCAACAGAGCGAGACTCCGTCCCAAAAAAAAAAAAAAAAAAAATTAGTGTTTAAGGTCCTTCACTTTTGCATAGTTTCCAAACTGTCATTTAATGAACACATTTTGACTTTCTTCCCCAACAAATAATTTGTTTATTGCAAAAAAAAAAATTTAGGAAACAGAAACGAGTAAAATTATTCAGAGATATATTTTATTGTATATCCAAATGTATATTTTTATAACGTGGGGTGGGAGCTAATCCAGAAGGAATGAAAACGCCCCAGTAATTTCGTAAGTCCTTAGTCTGAAATATTTGGTAGAGGACTGGGGAGATGGGCTGACACTCATGCATATTAAATAATGAATAAATATAATCAAAGTCTTGTGGCTTCTTTATATGTTGGGAAGTAGATAAACATGATTTTTGAGTCCCACCTCAAGCCTTTTAGTCAAAAAGATTTATTATAACTTCTATATGGAATCATCTATTGATGAATATCTAGTATAAAATTATTGCCAAAAATAACACTTAAAGTTTCACCTTGTTCCTACTTGCACACTAATCTAGATATGCAGCAGAACTTTAGACTACAGATAGTTTGTTCAAAAATTATTCTTGTGGTGGAGTTGCAGCATCTGAGAATAGGGGTAATATTTAGCAGTTTGAATTACTTAAGAATGAAAATTCTGGAAGGATTATGGGCAGTATAACAGAAGCATTAGTAGTGGCATACTGTGGACTTGTCTTACTTGGTCCAAGAAGGCTGCTTGCCTCAGACCTACAGTGGGAGTTTTAAAGTGTAGAGTTGCTAATAGGAATTGAGAATCATTTGCAACTGTATTCTGCTGAGTAAGGAATATTAATAGCTCATACATTTACTATATACTAGGCACTATTCTAAATGATTTACATATTCACTCAGTTTACCCTCACAACAAACCTGTGAGGTGAGTACTAACATTATCTTCATTTTACAGATGAGGAAACTGACGTTTAGGTAGTCTAGAAGACTGGCTCCATTGTCTGTGTGGGAGGCAGATTTCTATCTTGTATTGCCTTTCATAATAATAAAATTTTAATCTGGGGTCGTCAAAGTACAACCCATATATGGCCTATTTGTTAATTATGGCTTTTACATTTTTAAATGGTTAAAAAAATCAAAAATAATATTTTAGGACATGTGAAAATACAAATTTCAGTGTCTATAAAGTTTTTCTTCGTTTGTTTTTTGAAACGGAGTTTTGCTCTTGTTGCCCAGGCTGGAGTGCAATGGCGTGATCTCAGTTCAACGCAACCTCCACCTCCCGGGTTCAGGTGATTCTCCTGCCTCAGCCTCCCAAGTAGCTGGGATTACAGGCATGTGCCACCATGCCCAGCTAATTTTGTATTTTTTTTAGTAGAGATGGTGTTTCTCCACATTGGTCAGGCTGGTCTCGAGCTCCTGACCTCTGGTGATCTGATTGCCTTGGCCTCCCAAAGTGCTGGGATTACAGGCATGAGCCACTGTGCCCGGCCAAAGTTGTTTTTTTTTTTGATAGGGAGTTTCGCTTTTGTTGCCCAGGCTGGAGTGCAGTGGTGCGATCCCAGCTCACTGCAACCTCTGCCTTCCAAGTTCAAGTGATTCTCCTGCCTCAGCCTCCCGAATAGCTGGGATTACAGGTGCCCACTACTACACCTGGCTAACTTTTTGTGTTTTTAGTACAGACAGGGTTTCAGCATGTTGGCCAGGCTGGTCTTGAACTCCTGACCTCAGGTGATCCACCGGCCTCGGACTCCCAAAGTGCTGGGATTACAGGTGTAAGCCACCATGCCTGGCCTGGTATCTACAAAGTTTTATTGGAATATAGCAACACTCACTTGTTTACATAGTGTATATGACTCTTCACATTACAACAGCAGAGCTTAGTAGCTTCAACAGAAACCACATGTGCAGCTCTCATCACTTTTGTTCTGCTGCTCAGCATACTAATTGCAGTGATGCAGTTATAACTCAGCAACATGTTGATCGCCACATATGTTGCCATACTGCATTATTTTATTTATTTATTTTTATTACCATTACACATCCATCACACCAAAACAAGAAAAGTTAACTTTGAATGTCACGCTTTTAAGGCATGGTGGAGTGTGGATTATTTTGCTACTGAATTAGATGGCAAAACATTGTGTTTATTACACAATGATACTATAGCTGTGTTAAAAGAATACAGTAAGTGTGGACATTAGCATACTGAGCACTCATCAGAATATTTCTAACTCAGGAAAACAATGGTCAGAAAATAATGTAAAATAGAATATCTTAACACAGCAGAATTTTTTCACAAAAATAAAAGAATGAAACTGAGGCTGCAAGTAAAGTTTCTAAGTGGCTTATTTCTTGGCCAAGCAAGGAAAGCCATTTACCAATGATAAGTTAATTCATACTTGATTGCAACAGCTGAAGAAATGTGTCCAGAGAAAATAAATTTATTTAAGACTGTTAGCATCTCACCAAGAACAGTTGCTTGAAGAGTTGAGGCCAGTGGAGCAACATCAGTAGTCAATTAAAAGTCAAGGCAAATTAGCTCAGGTATTTTTCCTTGGCTCTTGATGACTAGGTCGATGTTATTGCTACTTTGCAGTTGTTTATTCAAGAAGTCGGTGTTGGGCCAGGCGCAGTGGCTTACGCCTGTAATCCCAGCACTTTCGGAGGCTGAGGCGGATGGATCATGAGGTCAGGAGTTCAAAACCAGCCTGGCCAAGGTGGTGAAACTCCATCTCTACTAAAAATACAAAAATTAGCCGGGCGTGGTGGTGGCAGGCATCTGTAATCCCAGCTACTTGGGAGGCTGAGGCAGAGAATTGCTTGAACCCGGGAGGCGGAGTTTGCAGTGAGCTGAGATTACGCCACTGCACTCCAGCCTGGGTGACAGAATGAGACTCTGTCTCAAAAAAAAAAAAAAAAAGTAGTCAGTGCTGAGCTTGACAGAAGAACTAGCTCCAGTGAGTGGTCTACGTGGATCAGCTATAGGAGAAAATAGCTTCAAAGCAGTTGCAAAAGTGTTAATTCAGTATAACCTGAAGTGGAATCTGCTAAGATTTATTATAACTGATAAGGGTAAAAATATGTGGAGCAGAAGACTTAGTGGGGCAGATTTACCAAGATTGAAAACGTAAGGTGTTTAAAAAGCCTATTTATTACATTATTCATCAACAGTACTTTGCTAGAGAAGACTTTAACCTACCTTGTGTTGTTGAACCAGTAATTGTGAACAATGAACTTCATTCACTCTTGTGGACGTAACTATCAATATCAGTTCAGTGACTTTTTTTTGAGACAGAGTCTCACTCTGTTTCTCAGGCTGGAGTGCAGTGGTACGATCATGACTCACTTCAGCCTCAACTCCTGAGCTCAAGCAGGACCCTGGCTAATTTTTTTTTTTTTTGGTACAGATAGGGTCTCACAGTGTTGCCCAGGCTAGTCTTGAACCCTGGCCTCAAGTGATCTTGCCTTGGCCTCCCAAAGTGCTGGGATTATAGGTGTGAGCTATCGTGCTCAGCCAGTTTTGTGACATTTTTGTTAGAAATAGAAGCTGAATATTTCTAACAAAATACTGTTAGGGTGACTTGTCTTAATGACACACTAATCTGGTGACTTAGGAGTAGCAAAGTTTTGTTGTGATTTTTCTGAACTCGGGCCAAGAGTAAGATTTTTCTGAATCAGTACTGCCTTCAGCTACTACTGTTGAACACTGGATGGTTTTGAAAATTGGCTTTTGCTGCAAACTTGCTAATATTTCTTAATGAATTCATCATAGAGTTACAAGGCAAAATACTGCTCTTCTGTGAAACATAAACTGCAGTAAAGTCAATTTCACAAGTTAACATTTGAATCATACGTAATGTCAAATTGCTTTTATATACTTTATATACTTCCAGTGCTGTCAGAAGTTAAAATAGGATATTCATTACCACATAGATTTGCAGCAGATATATTTTCCAGGCTCAAGCTATATTTTCAGCAGTGTTTTTCAGACCTGAATGCAAATGCAAAGGAAATTTTCATATTTCAAAATTTGTTTTCACTGTACAGTTAAGGGGGTTCCATCTAACCTTCAATTGTTAGTGACTAATCTGCAGTGTAACAGTATGTTAAAAGGCCATTATCAGAAGAATGTAATACAATTCTATAAATGCCTTCCAGGCAATAAATATGCTCAATTAAAATCATACGCTTGTGGATTAATATCGATATTTGGCATTACTTATCTATGTGAAAAGAAAGTGAAATACATAAAATCTTGTTAACACAACATCATTGACACATGAACATTGGTCATTGATTTTGATAGAGAACATTAACTTTGAACTCCAGTTAAGTGAAATGTGATTCCCAAAAGAGAATTTTTTCTCATTAGTAGACACGTAAGTACCTACTTAATCTCCTGTATTTTGCCTCTTGACCCATAAAACCTAAAATACTTACTGTCACCCTTTAAAGAAAATGTTTGCTTAACCCTTCAGTTAAATGAGAGCCTTCCAGTTCTTCCACAGTGTTAAGATCAAACTGATAATGTGTACGAGTGAGACAGACATACATGAGAGTGAAGATAATTTCAGCTTCTTAGCTCTCCTAACCTCTATAGCGTTTTGTGTTTTTTTTTTTTTTTTTTTTTTTGGAGTGAGAGTCTCCCTCTGTCCCCCAGGCTGGAGTGCAGTGGCACAATCTCCGCTCACTGCAGCCTCTGCCTCCGGGGTTCAAGCGATTCTTGTGCTTCAGCCTACTGAGTACCTGGGATTACAGGCATGCGCCACCACACCCACCTAATTTTTGTATTTTTAGTAGAGACAGGGTTTCACCATGTTGTCCAGGCTAGTTTTAAACTCCTGGCCTCTGAGTGATCCATCTGCCTCGACCTCCCAGCGTTCTGAGTTTACAGGCGTGAGCTATGGCACCTGGCCTATTTTTAAATAATGTAAAAGTGTATCCCATTATATTTTCAGCCTTCCCACCAGCCTCACTTCCACTTTAACCAGCAAGACAGTTAAGTGTGATTAATCAACCGAAAAAGGAAGATACAATTCACAAGACTTGTATGCTTTCTTGTGCTTGGAATTCCTAATTTTTGCTTGTACTTTTCTGCTATATCAAACCAAAGGGAAGTTAATTTTGTTTTTGCTTTTATTGACTTACTAGTATCAAACACCATGTTAAATCTTGAGGTCTGAAAAAATACCCAATAAAATTTACTTTCTATAATATATGACAGTATTTCTTTTTGATACTGATTCTTCTGACATAAAATATAACCAACACTTATTTTAAAATATACGGTAGGCTCATTCATAGATATTTGTGGTTAAATGTGTAATATATCCTGTAAGTGAAGAATGCATTCCATTACCAAACAAGGGCAGGTGTAGAAGAGTCTGGGAGCAAAGTTCTGTTTTGCTGAGACTATCATCAAGCAAATTAAGTTGGAAATACCTAAATTGAATATGACACTGCATGAGTATAAATTAATATATGACATAAACACCTGTATATATTAATGTCATATATCAATAGTAAATTTAGATTGCATTAAAATCATGTCACTTGATGAGGCTGTGTTCTGAGAAATTCATCGTTAGGTGATTTCATCATATGAACATCATAGATGGTACTTAAGAAAACCTAGATGGTATAGTCTACAACACACCTAGGCTACGCAGTATAGCCTATTGCCTCTGGGCTACAAACCTGTACAGTGTTACTGTACTGAGTACTGTAGGCAGTTTTAACTCAGAGGTAAGTATGTATCTTTTTAAAAAAAAAAAAATACGTAGCATGTATTTATTCTGGCTTTTGGAGCTTCTGGCCAAACTCATATTCTAGCATGTGGTGTTTTTAACATCCTGTTCAATGTTGGCTTTGTGGGGCATGTCTGACCAATTGTACCTTCACTTACTAGTTTTTTTTTTTTTTTTTTTTTTTTTTTTTTTTTTTTTTTGAGACAGCATCTCGCTCTGTCACCCAGGCCGGAGTGCAGTGGCATGATCTCGGCTCACTGCAACCTCCACCTCCCAGGTTCAAGTGATTCTTATGCCTCAGCCACTCGAGTAGCTGGGATTAAAAGTGTGCACCGCCACTCCCAGCTAATTTTTGTTATTTTAGTAAAGACGGGGTTTCCCCATGTTGGCCAGGCTGGTCTCAAACTCCTAGCTTCAAAGAGATACCCCCAGCCTCGGCCTCCCAAAGTACTGGGATTACAGGTGTGAGCCACTGCGCCAGTCCCCACTTACTACATTTTTGTAGGTACTCAGGTACATTAACTTATCCAGTTTACCTATGAAAAGTGGGAGAAAGTATCCTTTCATCCCATTGTTCTGTGAGTTGTCAGGGTGCATCCAGACCCTGCCATATACGTGAATGTGTTCAGCTCTCTCTGGAGGCAGTGCCTCCAGTATTTATATATCGAAACATAGAAAAGGTACAATGAAAAGACAGTATTATAATCTTAAGGGACCACCATTGTATATATAGTCCATTCTAAGCCAAAATGTTATGCAACATGTGACTGTATATGTAATTGAATTTACATCAGCTCGCTGGTTTAAAGGCATCTGCTCTTTATTGCCAGCTCAGTTCAGCCTTTACTTCTTACACTAAGAAAATGGGGAAGAAATCAAGGTGAGCAAATATTCTACAACCCACAAAGGGATAACATTTGTGACTTTTTTCTTATTTAAAATACTGTTTTTCATGGGAATTTGAATCCAGACATCAAGTGTTTCCTAATAAATTATCTTGGTATACATGACTGATTATGCTTGCCATAAAATTTTTTACATTGTCTGAAACTTTTTAGATTAAACCATATTAATTCAGTAAACATTTTCAGAATTGTTTTTGGACAATCCCTTTCTTCTTTTTTCTTTTTTATTTTTTTGAGATGGAGTCTTGCTCTGTTGCCCAGGCTGGAGTGCAGTGGCACAATCTCTGCTCACTGCAACCTCCACCTCCCGGGTTCAGGCAATTCTCCTGCTTCAGCCTCCGGAGTAGCAGGGATTTACAGGCACATGCCACCACGCCCAGCTAATTTTTTTGTATTTGGAGTAGAGACGGGGTTTCACCATGTTGCCCAGGCTGGTCTCAAACTCCTGACCTCAGGTGATCCACCCGCCTCGACCTCCCAAAGTGCTGGGATTACAGGTGTGAGGCACTGCGCCCAGCCGGACAGGCTTATATTTAATTAATGTTTAATTTGTGCTTGAAAATTAGGACAGCCCATCGTCCCTAATTCCTCTTAATAGCAAACTCAAGCATAGATATCGCCCAACTTGCATAATCAGAGCCATATGTCACCCCTCTCATCTGAGTTAGCAACTAAGAGAGCCCATTACTATTACTTTTTTTTTTTTTTTTAAGATGGAATCTCACTCTGTTGCCCAGGCTGGAGTGCAGTGGCGCTATCTCGGCTCACTGCAACCTCCACCTCCCAGTTACAAGCGATTCTCGTGCCTCAGCCTCCTGAGTAGCTGGGACTACAGGCACCCGCCACCACACCTGGCTAATTTTTTAGTAGAGACGGGGTTTCACCATGTCGGCTGGGCTGGTATCGAACTCCTAACCTCAGCTGATCTGCCCACCTCGGCCTCCCAAAGTGCTGGGATTACAGGCATGAGCCACTGTACCTGGCCACTATCACCTTTTTTAATGAAATAATTCATAATACCAAAAGTATATTTATCTTATAAGCTTATATCTTAACATCTTTTTTCCTGCCTTTAATAACATTTATCTCATTGTCTGTCAAACCGTCACCTCCTTCTTCTTGAGGCCCACCCACCACCAATCTCAAAACAAGAGGCAAGTGTTTTTTATTTTTCTTAAAGCAACATAATACTTCAGGAACCAATTTTTGTTTCATTTACAGTTACATTACAAACTACCTCAAAACTTAGTGGCTCACAACAACCATGTTATTTTGCTCATGATTTTATGAGTCAATAATTTGGGAAGGACTTATCTTGGCAGTTGGCACTGGCTAGACCTGTAAGATCTGCTTCTATGATAACTTCTTCACTTGCATTTCTGGTTCCTCCGTGCTCCTTGACCTCCGCACATGAATCTGTCATCCTCCAGGGCTTCTCCATAGTTGTCTCACAGTAGTCGTATTTTATACTACGTGGTAGTTGGTTTCTAAGAGAAATACCTCAAGAGCAAGTGTTCTGAGAAAGTGGAAGCTAGACATGAGTAGTAAGGGTTATGCCTAGAACCGGCACAGGATCACTTCAGTATTCTATTCGTCATAGCCATGATAGGACCCACCTGAGTTGAAGGGAATGGAGAAATAGGCTGTACCTAAACTTGATAGTGACAAGGTCACATTGCAGAACATGTGGATGGGAGATATTGTTGCCATCTTTGGAAAATACAAATTGTCACACATTTACTGTCTTTTGATAATGTTTTTCCCCAGTATAAATAGCTGTGTAATATTTAGTGTCTCTTAAAACTTGTTTCCAATTTTTGTAGCTATAGTTAATGCTATTCAACGTGTGATAGTTGTTTAATTGGTTCTCTTTTATTTGGATTACAAGATTTTTATTTGAAACATATGAAGTGTTATGATTTGGTATTAGCTGCCCATTTCATCAGTGATTCTTGAGATAGTGCTAGTGACTCTAAAACGACCAATTTTTTATTTTTGAGACAAGGTCTCACTCTGTTACCCAGGCTGGAGTGCACTGGAGTCATTTCGACTCACTGCAACCTCCACCTCCCTGGTTCTTTCAAGTGATCCTCTCACCTTAGCCTCTTGAGTAGCTGGGACTACAGGCACACAGCACCACACCTGGCTAATTTTTGTATTTTTTTGTAGAGACGAGGTTTAGCCGTGTTGCCCATGCGGGTCTTGAACTTCTGGCCTTAAGCAGTCTACCGGCCTCGGCCTCCCAAAATGTCCACGCCCAACCTGGGCCAATTCTTAAAGCAAAGTTTTGTTGTTCCTACTATGAAACTGTTAGTTGTCTTTGTTTGTTTGCTTGTTTTGTTTTTGAGACCGAGTCTCGCTCTGTCGCCCAGGCTGGAGTGCAGTGGCTTTATCTTGGCTCACTGCAACCTCTGCCTCCCGGGTTCCAGCGATTCTCCTTCCTCAGCCTTCTGAGTAGTAGGATTACAGGTGACCACCACCATGCCCAACTAATATTTGTATTTTTAGTAGAGATGGGGTTTCGCCATATAGGCCAGGCTGTTCTCAAACTCCTTACCTCAAGTGATACACCTGCCTCGGCTTCCCAGAATGCTGGGATTACAGGCATGAGCCACTGTGTGCGGCCAAAACTGTTTGTTCTAACAGCACTCTTTTGTGGGGGTTTTTTCCCAAATTCCAATTGTATGATTATGTCGTTTTAAAAGTTGAACACTAGGTGGCAGTATTATTATATTTAGATAATCAGTTTGTTCATAAATTTGACCTTGTACATTGCCCAGAAATTGATTTTTATAATCAGTAAAGTATTAGCTTAGTAACCTGCCATAATTGCTATTAAAACATAAAATTGGTCTATCATGACTTTATAAATTATTTCACAATGAGGAGTTGTTTGAAACTAGTAGTATTATTTCTAGTTAAAGCCACTTTTTTGTGTACCATTTAAATCTAAATTATTTGATTGTATGTAAAAGCAATGTAAGGAAAATACTGGAAAATATCTTAGGTATATTTGAAAGAGAGAAATGAGTCCATTTGACCTCTCCCTTCTACTAAACTCATTCTGCATATTGTTTATACCAGCGAATCTGAAATATGAATATAAAAATGGGCATTAAGAGTCAGCTGGGGAATGTGCTTAAAAAGATTCTAGGCTCCATTCCCAGAAATTCTAATGTAGGTCACACATTGGTAACATATTGAGGGATACAAATCTGTACTATTTACTTTATAATTTACCACGTTCTTTTGGATTTTCTGTACGTTTAGATTTTTTATCTTCATATTTTCCATCTCTTCACACCTACAACTGCAAACTCCTGTGGGGCATATATTTTATAATTGTGTGTCTCCATTGCTCCTAGTATAGCTAGAAGTGTCTCTAGAATTGAGGGTTGGCTTTACTAATTAGTAAGCTGTGTAACTGTAGTTACATAATTTGTTCAAGCTTAATTTGTTTCATCTGTAAAATCTTTTTTCCTCACCCATGAAAGACAGATACCATACATCTGAGAATTGCTGAGTCAAATGAAATAATGTATAAAATATATAGTGTAATTTTAGTATAAGATTTCACTGATACATACTGTGGAGATAGAAGTGCTTTTTTTTGAGACAGGGTCTCGCTCTGTTGCCCAGGCTAGTGGCACGATTATGGCTCACTGCAACCTTGACCTTTCAGGCTCAGGTATCCTCCTGCCTCAGTTTCCCAAGTAGCTGTCGCCATGGGCTCATACCACCACCCCCAGCTAATTTTTAAAAAAATTATTAATATTTGTAGAGACAACATCTCCCTGTGTTTCCCAGGCTGATCTTGAACTCCTGGGCTCAAGCAATCCTCCTGCCCCAGACTCCACAGTGCTAGAACAGGCATGAGCACTGTGTTCGGCTTCCCCCTTGTTTTTTTTTTTTAACCTTGTAGAAAAAGAGGGTGATTCTAAGTCTGAGATGCCACATTTCATAGCATGTCAGTTGCAACATATGTTTGAGTGACTGCTGTGGGTCTGGTATATTTAATGCTCCAATTATAGTATGTTAAAGATTATTGGGTTACCGTCTTTCAGTTAGCATTAGCAGTGTTTCCTAAAGGAAAAAATCAGGTTTCGTTTAAATATGGCCAAGTTAAGTTTTTAAAACAAACATATTTGTATTCACTTACAAGTTATTTCTTTGGCATCCCTTGTAAGCCTTTAGACACAGCCTTCTTGCCTAATTTACAGCTTTTAATTTGGGTGCAATTTTTCTCTTAAACATCAAAAAATTACTCATTAACTACTTGAGTAGCAGACTGCCCTTTGAGCTGGTTTGTTTCCATTTCACAGAAGGGGAAACTGAGACTCAGAGTGCTTAGGTAACTAGCTCAAGATTCCCATCTTATAAGTGACAGAGCCACATAAATCCAGGTCTATGGGACTTAAAAACCTTTTTTTTTTTACCATATGTCTCAGTTAAGCACTGTGCTGGTTGGTTACTGAGAGTGATAGAAAGATGAGAATGCTGTAAGCAAACCCTGGAGCAACTCTTCGGATAGTGTATGAAAGAGAGTAGGGTAACTTAATATGGCATCCACGGTAAAAGCTACATCACAGATCTTCCGAGTATGGTGACATCCTGAAGATAGTACTGTTGAATTTCGAGTGAAGCATAGTTTTTAAGAATGAGTAAGGATTTATGGAGAGAAAATGATTCCAAGTAAAGAGAAAAAGAACCTATGCCATAGGATAGAGGCCTAAACAGTAGTAGTGAGTGAGTGGCCAAATTTAGGATACACCTTCAACCAGTGCATCAGCTCCTCATCTTAGATGCTGCTGCTCCTGTTGACCTACTTGTATTTGAGGAAAATTGAAATGTAATAAGATATCCAGGGATGGAGTTTACAATGTATTTTCCTCACTATTTTCCACTATCACGTTGAACAGTTTTCTTTACGGTCTAAACATCAGGGGCAAAGTAGGCTTTTATGGGCTGGTCTGGGAAATAAACTGTGATATGCTTTGTTTCCAGGAGATAATTCATGTTGAGTTCCTACTCAATTTATGGCAACATAAACTGTGATTTAGAGACTGGTGATTTAGAGACTTGCTGTATTATTAATAGAATTTCTTTATAAAGTATCTCTTGGTCAGCATTCTCTTCAAAATTGTCTAATACAAGATTTCAATAAGAATGTATAGTGACCCTAGACTAAAAATTAGGATTATTTGACATGTCATGAGAAGGAATGGTAGAAAGGATTAAATGACCACAGAAAGTGTGGAAGCTAATGATACATTTCATCATCAACATTAGACTTAATGTTTACAGCATATTGACTTAAAATAGTTTTCCAAAGTACCTTGGATTTTTTTTTTTTACTTCAAATGTAAAAATATTTGATGTTTAGAGTTTATCCACCTTGAATAATAATACGTTCAGATTCTTGAACTTTTAGACTTACCAGCACATTTGACAACATACGTAGTTTGTAAACTGAATGAGCCTGTGAAGACAAGTAATTTGGGTTTATTCTGAGACTTCTACTTCTGAATTCTCTACTACAGGTTGTATGCCACAGTGATTAAGATTAGTTTCCAGGAAGACAGCAGAAAGAATTGAAATTCTGGGAAATTCCTTTCCATGTTCCTGTTTTTAAAAATTCCTTTATGAGGAGCCGGGGGCTTGTGCCGTAATCCTGATAACTCAGGAGGCTGAGGCGGGAGGATCACTTGGGGCCAGGAGTTCAAGACAAGCTTAGGCAATGTAGCAAGACGGCGTCTGTAAAAAAAAAAAAAAAAAAAAAAAAAAATTTAATTAGCTGTGTGTGGTGGCGCAAGCCTATAGTCCTAGCTACTTGGGGGAACTAATTCCCCCAAGTTTGAGGCTGCAGTGATATGATTGTGTCACTGCACTCTAGCCTGGGTGACAGATCAAGACCCCACCTCCAAAAAATAAAACAAAATTTTAAATTCCTTTATTAAATTGCAATAAGAAATAAGAAGCAAAAACACTCTCAGAGTCTCGGTCAGGCTAGAAAATCAGACCCTCCTCAGTATTTACTTCCTGGCTGCTTTTGGTGTGTTGCAATTTGCTCTGCACAATAAGCCCTTCTGGTTTTCACATTGTACTATGAAATACCTTTGGTTGGATTTCCAATTGCTTGCACGGTAAAGAGGATAAATGTCTGTTTAATTTGTCTTTGTTTGCAGTTCCCTTCAGAATATGAGGCAGAGTACCCTGATTTTTCTGGAAATTCTTTCTCGCTTCTCCTCTCCCCGATCCTATTATTCCTTATAGCTGAGACTGCTGGTTATTTGCCAACATCCATTTCCCCATTCTTTGGTTAGTAAGAGTCCCTGAGTTTTACATGGGCATGTATGTGGCTGCTCACCTAGACCCTATTTCCCAGTTTCCCTTGTAGCTAGGTACGCCATGTGGTTAAGTTCTGACCAGTGGGTTTGTAAGTATTAGAAGAGATGTGTACAGCTCTAGATCCTGCCCTAAGAAAAGATGTATCCTTACTTTTTCTCCTTCCCAATGGCTAGAATGCAGACATGATAAGGGAAATTACCAACAGCTGCCCTATGCTACAAAATGCAAGCCATAGTAAGGATAACTTATCAAAAAGATAGAAGGAGCTTGGGTCATACTAGCCTAGGACTGTTAAGTGTGGACTGTTAACATGAGAAACTTCTATCTTGTTTAAGTCACTACTATTTTTTATTTAATTATAGCAACCCTACCTGTATGTACTTCCTTAAAAACTTCTGGACTCCTGGCCAGGCGCGGTGGCTCACGCCTGTAATCCCAGCAATTTGGGAGGCCGAGGCGGGCGGATCACGAGGTCAGGAGTTTGAGACCAGCCTGACCAATATGTTGAAACCTCGTCTCTACTAAAAATACAAAAATTAGCCGGGCATTAGCCTGGCGTGGTGGTGCACGCCTGTTATCCCAGCTACTTAGAAGGCTGAGAAAGGAGAATCGCTTGAACTCGGGAGGTGGAGGTTGCAGTGAGTCGAGATAGTGCCACTTTCCTCCAGCCTGGGCGACACAGTGAGACTCTGTCTCAAAAAAAAAAAAAAAAAAATTATGGAGTCCTGTGGGAAGTTTCTCTTGTTTGGGTCATCTGTTAGTCTGCTAGGGACTGTGCTAATGCCCATAAAGACTGAGAGTACTGGTGTTAGTGACGTTGGAAGATTTTCTGGATTGGATTGACAATTCTTTATAGGATGAATAAGCTTAAAAATCAATATGAGGCTTATGAATATAAAACTGTAATAAAGAGAAACAGGGATCCTATGGACTTAGCAGAGAACTGTGCCCCAACATAGTTTAATTACTCAGAGAAAGTTACAGAAACCAATGTAATCAGTGAGCTAAAGGATCCATTATTGAAATATTATGGAAGATTTCTGTTAAATGTCAGAAAAAAGTAACACAGCACAAGGAGGCAAACATAATAAAACTGGTTTTTAGGTGGTAATTAGCAGACTTAACACTCTAAAAAACTAAATCAGTAAAGCAGAGAACAAACCTGAGACACACCCACAGTGTGCAAGAAGACATGATATCTGTTAGGTTAGTAAGACAAGATACCCATTGTGGTACTACTTGAAGATTCATGTGAATAAGGTAAAGTGTTAAAGATAAAAGAGAAGAAAACTTTATATTCCTAGCAGAAGAGCTCAGGGCTACAAATCAAGAATTGTGCATACCACTGGGGATTGCATCCTTTTAATATTTAAAAAATTATATTAATAGAGACTTGCAACCAACCAGTAAAAAGTTTACTTTCTTTTTTTTTTTTTTTTTTTTTTTTTTTTTTTTTTTTTTTTTTTTGGAGATGGAGTTTCACTCTTGTTGCCCAGGCTAGAGTACAATGGCGTGATCTCGGCTCACCGCAACCTGCACCTCCCAGGTTCAAGCAGTTCTCCTCCTCAGCCTCCCAAGTACCTGGGGTTGCAGGCATGCAGCACCACACCCGTCTAATTTTGTATTTTTAGTAGAGACCGGGTTTCACCATGTTGGTCAGGCTCATCTCACACTCTTGACCTCAGGTGATCCGCCCACCTTGGCCTCCCAAAGTGCTAGGATTACAGGCGTGAGCCACCGCACCTGGCCTAAAAAGTTTACTTTCAAAGGACCTAAAATCATATTGACAGATTACTTTTCTGTGACAATTGCTGAAATACAATGAAATTATCCCTAATTCTTCAGTTTGTCATTTGGTACAAAAAGGAAGCCATAGAACAATCTTCTGGGCCGGACACGATTGCTCACGCCTGTATTCCCAGCACTTTGGGAGGCTGAGGTGGGTGGATTACCTGAGATCAGGAGTTCGAGACCAGCCTGGCCAACGTGGTGAAACCCTGTCTCTACTAAAAATACAAAAAATTAGCTGGGCGTGGTGGTGGATGCCTGTAATCCCAGCTACTTGGGAGCCTGAATTAGGAGAATTGCTTGAACCTGCAAGGCAGAGGTTGCCGTGAGCGCTCTGCATTATGCCATTGCACTCCAGCTTGGCCAACAAGGGTGAAACTCCATCTCAAAAAGAAAATAAAAAGAGCAATCTTTTATATGACTTTATACATAAAAACTCCAAAATACAGTGCCGAATTATCTTTGTTATTGTCACTTGGAACAGCACTAATGACTATTCACTTAACATTTTTGGTTCTCCTTTAGGGTATATGATGTAATTGTATTTCTCCCGTTTGAAGCATGACCACTCGACTGGCTTTGGCTAGTGGCATGTGAGTGGAAATGTTAGTGTCACTTTTGGTCAGAAGCCATTATTAAGTCTGTGTATAATTTCCTACATTCCCTTCCCCCATCCATGGTAACTGGCAATATCTCAGGTGATAAAGATCCTGTCATCTTGAATAAGGATGCTGTAAGAAGCTTCCATAAAGTTATCTCTTTATAGACATGTAATGTGAATAAGAAACCTTCATTTTAAGCCACTGAGCTTTTAAAATTGTTACTCCAGTATAACTTGATTTATCCTAACACATAAGTATTAAAGTACAATAACTCTCAAACAACTGAGGTTAGCTTTTTACAACATAAGAAGACAATATGGGCTGGGCGCCAGTGGCTTACACCTGTAATCCCAGCACTTTGGGAGGCCAAGGCGGGCAGATAGCATGAGGCCAGTAGTTCAAGAGCAGCGTGGGCAACATAGTGAAACCCCGTCTCTACTAAAAATACAAAAATTAGCCAGGCATGGTGGCACACGCCTGTAGTCCCAGCTACTCAGGAGGCCAAGACAGGAGAATTGCTTGAACCTAGGAGGCAGAGGTTGCAGTGAGCCGAGATTGCACCACTGCACTCCAGCCTGGATGACTGAGCGAGACTCTGTCTCAAAAAAAAAAAAAAAAAAAAAAAGTGTAAGAAACACAGTGGTCTGGTAGGAAGACAGACGACATTTAATAAGCTCAACACTTACTCCTATTTAAGATACTTAGAGTAGAATAATGCTTTAATAGACTGTTTCAATTGTATGCATAATGTTGAAATGTTTCAGTTTAAAATCGAGCATTGTTTTGAAAGTTTTGACTAGTGCTTTAGATATAAAATATAAATGAAAGTTAAGCATTGGAAATGGAATATGTTTTTTGCCACTGATGGGGTTCTCTATCTAGAGTAGTCAAATTTTAAAAATTAATAGTCTATTAAAAGTGACTGAATTTAAGCATATAAAATATAGCAATTAGTAGTTAGAAAATGAGATTTTTAACATAAAAAAGTCTAGGTCTAGTCTTAAGCATGGCATACATCATACTTTGAAATCTGAAAGAAGACCTTGAGGAAAGAGTATTCCCTTGTTGAAGAAGATAAGAATTGTCCTGTGATTCCCAAAATAATATGTAAGTTTGGTGTCATTTAATTCAAAATCAGTAGTATATTAGTCGGAATGAGTTTTTAATTTTTAATTTATTGAGCTGTAATTGCATACAATAAAACATAGTTTGAATTTTGACAGTGCATTTACTGATGTAACCCACACCCTAATCAAGATACAAAGACTGTTTCTCTCCCCTTAGAAGTTATTTTGGCAGTCTGGCACGGTGGCTCACGCCTGTAATCCCAGCACTTCGGGAGGCCAAGGCGGGCGGATCACGAGGTCAGGAGATCGAGACCATCCTGGTTAACACAGTGAAACCCTGTCTCTACTAAAAATACAAAAATTAGCCAGGCATGGTGGCGGACGCCTGTAGTCCCAGCTACTCAGGAGGCTGAGGCAGGAGAAGGGCGTGAACCCGGGAGGTGGAGCTTGCAGTGAGCCGAGATTGCGCCACTGCACTCCAGCCTAGGTGACAGGGCGAAACTCCATCTCAAAAAAAGAAAAAGTCATTTTGGCTGGGCACAGTGGCTCGTGCCTGTAATCCCAGCATTTTGGGAGGCTGAGGCGGACAGATCACAAGGTCGGGAATTCAACACCAGCCTGGCCAACATGGTGAAACCCCGTCTCTATTAAAAATACAAAAATTAGTCGGACGTGGTGGCAGGCGCCTGTAATCCCAGCTACTCGGGAAGCTGAGGCAGGAGAATTACTTGAACCTCAGAGGCAGAGGTTGCAGTGAGTTGAAATCATGCCACAGCACACCAGCCTGGGCGAAAGAGTGAGACTCCGTCTCGGAGGGGAAAAAAAAAAAAGTCATTTTATGCCACTTGCCAATCACTCCCACCCAGCAATAGCCACTGAACTGATTTCTGTTCTCATAGATTATTTTCCTGTTTTTTTCAACTTCATGTGAATGAAATCATATAGTATGAACTTTTTTGTGACTGACATTTTTGACTTGAAATAATTTCAGAAAGTTTTGAGATATATTTGTTATTGCATATATCAGTAGTTTACTTACTGAAGAATATTCCATTTTACACATTTTTCTGTTGATGGGTTGTTTCTGATGGGTAAATACACTCACTCCATCCTTCAGTATCTGTGGGGGACTGGTTCCAGGACCTCCCTTGCACACCAAAATTTGCAGATGCTCTAGTTTCTGATACAAAATGATGTAGTATTTGCCTATGCACATTCTCCCATATACTTTAAATCATCTTTAGATTGCTTACGTAGTGTAAATGGTGTGTCAATAGTTGTTTATACTGTGCTTAGGGAATAATAGCAAGAAAAAAATGTCTGTACATGTTCAGTACAGGCGTATTTTTTCTCCAAATGTTTTCAATCTGTGGTTGGTTGAATCCATGGATGCAGAATACACAGATACAGCAGGCCAACTGTACTTAAGAGTGGAATTGCCAGATTGTAAGATAGGTGCCAAAGTGACTAAACCACTTGAAACTGGTGCAAGTGACTTTTGACAATTACTCTTGGTTTCTTCTTGAAAAATAGAGATGGAATTCGTATTCTCTTCCGAATATGGTAAAATGTTTCAGTTAATACTCTTTAGAACCACTCTAATATATGGATTGAGAGCTAATACATGTGTGAAATACATAAATACACATATTGGGTGCGTTTACTCTTTTGGATGGGGAACTTGATTAAAAGTGTTAAAGGTCACACTCTAGGTGGAGGGAGGAGTCATGCATATATATGTATTATAGTAGTGTAAGTTTTCTTTGATAACTATAAATCTTCACATAGACTACAGTGTGTGGTTAAGAAGGAAACTAGTGGAAATTCATGTTTCTCTGTTTCTAGAACATTAAAGGATATGTGAAGTTTTGTGTATTTGCTAATTGGCTGGCTTCTTCCTTTTCAAAAGTTGACTATAGATTATACCCAGGCATGGCTGCCTTGTACCACTTAGCCCTTGAAAAAAGTTTGTCTTGCAGCTTTCTTCTAGAGCAACTTTTAAAAATACTACTCCATTTAGATTTTCTTCAAATGAAAATTCTTTATGTGTTCTAATTGTTTCTGAATGGACTTGCCCTATTTCTTGTTACTCATGCACTTAATCTGCTGGACTAGTTGTAGTTGCATGGTATGCTAATTGAGTTATTTTGGAAACTTCATTCCTTATGAATGCCCTTTTGAGTAGTTAAATATAAAAAGAGGGAATGGTTCTTAGCACAAACCACAGATTCCTGAACGAGTCATTTAGATCATTCCTACGTATGTGGAAAAATTACATCACCACCCAGTGTTGCGTTTTCTATTTATACTATACTACCTTAAAATAATACATGTAAAAAAAATAAAAAATCCATCTTGTCTTTATAAAAACAGTGTAAAGCAGGCAGCAAATGAAACTCATGGTAAGGCATTTCAGAAAATGCTATGAAATGAAGCATCTTAGCTAACTGATGGTTTATCTTTAGATTTCTAGAGAGACTTAAAAGATGTGGGCATATACCTTCCTGGCTTTTCATTTATGCCATTCTCTTGATACATTCATCTATGTTAATAAAAATATTGCAAGTTATTGATGACATTTGATTTTTTTTTAGCTTAAAATTTATTAACTCTGGGTTTGAAGGCCACAGTTATTTTTGTTCTATGCATGTTTGTGTTTTTATTTTGCCAAATAGGAAAGTTAGATTGTCTTTTCTCTCTTTGAAAACATAAGTGCATGGGAACACCGTGGTAGCGCTTTAATTGGTGGATGCTATTAAAGGGACTAAATTCTGTCTAAAAATACCATGCTGGTATTTATGATAAATTTAGTGAAAAGAGCTTGTCATGAGACAGGCACAATATCTAAATTTTAGGAAAACATAGGTGCATACATATGAACAAAAAACACAGAGCATATATGAAAATATAGTGGTCATCACTGGGTATTGGGAATGCAGGTAATTTTTTTCTAACATATCTTTTAGTGAGCAAGTATTTTCTAAAAAGGAAGAAAATTTGATCTCTTTAGTGTGATCTCTGAGACACGGGCTTGTTGGTGAATAGTGCTCACTGCACAGTGGTTTGGTAAGGTTTCAGTGCACAATGACAATTTATGATACTTTTAAGTATCTTTTTAAAATCTGTGTAATTCAGATTGCTTCCTAAGTTTAGTGATGTTTATTATGAGGAAGAGGAAACAGAGAAATCCTTGTAATGCCATCCATCTAACGCTTTTCTCCTTGTTTCGGGCCAGCTGCTCAATGTGTGATGTATTAAAATTGCCTTCTAACTTACTGCCCTGCTTCTGCCTTCCTTGCGTGTTCTCCTTGCATACAGGGATGGCACATGGGAACTCTGCCTCTAATCTCAATCCCTTTGTAATGTGGACACATGGTAGTCCAACTGATAATCCGCTTTTACCCTGGTGATTCAGTTGTTTAAAGAAAAGTTTTTCTGTTGCGCATGGTGGCCCACCCCTGTAATCCCAGCACTTGGGGAGGCCGAGGTGAGTGGATCGCTTGAGCCTAAGGGTTCACGACTAGCCTGGGCAACATGGCAAAACCCCATCTCTACAAGAAATACAAAAAATTAGCCAGGCAGTGGTGGTGCATATCTGTAGCTGCTCAGGAGGCTAAGGTCGAAGTATTGCCTGAGCCCCGGAGGCAAAAGCTGCAGTGAGCCGAAATTGCACCACTATACTCAAACCTGGGCAACAGAGTGAGACCCTGTCTGAAAAAAAGGAAAAGAAAAAAGAAAAATTTTGTCAGAGGCTTCAGGAATGAATCATTCTCTTGAGCATTTGCTTACTTTAGACAGGGTCTCCCTCACCTAGGCTGGAGTGCAGTGGTGTAATCATGGCTCCCTGCAGCCTCAACCTCCTGGGCTCAGGTGATCCTTCCACCTCACCTCCCTACAGGCACATGCCACCACGCCCAGCTAATTTGTTTTTGTATTTTTTTGTAGAGACAGGGTTTCACCATGTTGCCCAGGCTGGTCTTGAACTCCTGGGCTCATGTGATTTTCCTGCTTAAGCCTCCCAAGGTGCTAAGATTACAGGTGTGAACCACCATGCCCAGCCTTTTTTAAAATCTATCACTAAGATTATATGATCACTATACTCTGGTTGTTTATGAGCATTTAAATTAATTTTTATATAAAAATTAAAAAGTTAGCATGGTCTAGGTGGAATTCCTTCCGTTTTCTCTGTTCTTTGCTGTCCTCCTGATCAAATACTTAGCAGAGCACTTGGAAACTTACAAAGTCTTCTATGGCGATTAATTTTTTTTTTTTTTTTTTTTTTTTTTGAGATGGAGTTTCACTCTTGTTACCCTCTTGCTGCGATCTCGGCTCACCACAGCCTCCACCTCCTGGGTTCAAGCAGTTCTCCTGCCTCAGCCTCCTGAGTAGCTGGGATTATAGGCATGCGCCACCACGCCCAGCTATTTTGTGTTTTTAGTAGAGATACATGTTGGTCAGGCTGGTCTCGAACTCCCAACCAGGTGATCAGCCCACCTGTACCTCCCAAAGTGCTGGAATTACAGGCATGTGCCACCATGACCATAATTTTGTATTTTTAGTAGAGATAGGGTTTCTCCATCTTGGTCAGGCTGGTCTCGAACTCCTGACCTCAGGTGATCCATCTGCCTCGGCCTCCCGAAGTGCTGGGATTACAGGCGTGAGCCACCGCACCTGGTGGGAGATTAATGTTTTAAACTGATGCGTCTCCCTTATCATCCCCACAAAAAAGGAGAAACTCAGAATATTTGCTATCTTTCTAATTTTCATAGCAGTAAATAGTGAATATTGAGCACTTAGTATTACTTTTTAAGCACTATACATGCATTATACATGGGTATTATAATAGCTTATTTAGTCTTTATAATCTTTAACATACAAGGTTAAGGAGAATTTTAGAGCTGAGGTAATAAAGTCACAGAAATGAAGTAATATTCCAAGGCTAAGCAGCAAAGGGCAGAGTTCACACTCCTGACTATTATATTAATTGACTGCTAATACCGTAACTTCTAATTGCCGCAGGAACTGGTTTCTGCGGTTTGTTTCTTTCTGCTTGCTGTGTATACACAAAGATGAAATGGTCTGGTTCCTTCCTACTTTCAGCCTCATCACATGTCACTGAAAAAGCTCATGTTTTACAATTGGAGTGTAGAACAGACTCTGATGTGTGTTTCAGTTCTAGCTATGTGATCTTAGGCTAGTTAATCTTATTTGTAAAGTGGCAATAAAATTGGTACCCACCTTTATAAGGCTGTGAAGATTAAGTGAGAACATTTGCAAAAGGGCACAGTGAGTAGTATGTGTAAGTATTCAGTGTTAACTTTTATCTACTCTGAAGGTATTGCCAGACATTGAGCTTTCTCACCAAAACAGTAATAATAAGGTTTACTTGTGTCTGCTTTTATTGGACATGATATATTTAGATGCTGCCTCTTTGCTTAAAGAGAAAAGTTTGCCTACCAGGCTTTCTTCTCACTGATTCTAGGCTTGAAGTTTATTCTGTATAAATTATTTGGCCAGATATATTTTTCATCAGATTGTTACTTTGAAACAGAAGCTTAGGCTTATTTTCTGCGAAGCATTTCCCACGCAAACTTAGTGACATTTTAATATGAACTTATTTGCATTAATACCATTCTAAAAAATGTTTTCTGTTTTTTTCCCATGCCTGTTGCAAATTTTGTGCAAAATCTGGTTCTTAATCATTATTACATTGGTTTACCTTTGCATCACATATGAATAGCTGTACTTTGCTACTTTTGACTAATACTTTTTCTTCCAAGAGTTAGAATATCATAGCATAATGTTTCAAGAGGATTATTGTTAGACTGACAGAATAGTTAAAGGAATGCTTTAGGACAAATGTCTGAAATGTGATATTTAAGCTAGGTCCTAGATGTCCATGTTGAGATTTCCTGGGAATAAAATGGCTTAGTTGGGCATTGGACAGTGTAGTTAAGTAAACCCTGTCTTGACAAAATGATTCAGATATGTGCTTACATTCTTAGGTGACCGGGTTATCGATGTGGGATCTGAATGGCGAACTTTCAGCAATGACAAAGCAACAAAAGATCCATCTCGAGTTGGAGATTCTCAGAATCCTCTTCTGAGTGATGGAGATTTGTCTACCATGATTGGCAAGGTAATAAGTCCATTTGGCAGGAAATAGCAATTGCAGAGTGACCATAGACCTGAGAATTTGGGAACTTTGCAAAAGTATCAGTCACTGCACCAATGGGAAATCTTGACCTGTCTGATAAGATTTGCCAGTAATATCATTGTGAATGATGGCTAACTTGTGTGTGTATTCCATCTTAAAGTGGGGAAGACCATTAAATCAAAATTATATAGCCTTTATATCAGGCCTTTTTTTCATAAATGACATTTTGTATACACACACAAAATGAGTGTAGTGTGGCCTTCATGAGTTAATATTGATATATTCTTTGAATATCAAGAATGTCTTCTCGGCTGGGCGTCGTGGCTCACACCTGTAATCACAGCACTTTGGGAGGCCAAGGCAGGCGGATCACAAGGTCAGGAGTTCGAGACCAGCCTGGCAAATATGGTGAAACCCCATCTCTACTACAAAAAAAAAAGGAAAATAGAAAAATTAGCCAGGCTTGGTGGCGGGCACCTGTAGTCCCAGCTACTCGCAAGGCTGAGGCAGGAGAATTGCTTGAACCCAGGAGGCGGAGGTTGCAGTGAGCCAAGATCACACCACTGAACTCCAGCCTGGGTGACAGAGTGAGACTGTCTCAAAAAAAAAAAAAAAAAAAAAAAAAAAAAGTCTTCTCTTTTCTCTCTATACCACTTAAGATAAATGGGAGGTTAGTGTAACCTCTTTTCTGATATTAGTGAATTTATGACTTACCTGAACTTTACATTCCTCATCTGTAAAATGAGAATAAGAGTACTTACAGAGTTTTTGAGGGTTTCATGAGAATGTATGTAAAGTATTTATATAACATGTACTGTATACTGTGTGCTCAGGGAGTGGTAGCTGCTATTATTATGTAAGGCAATAGTATAGTTTTCTTGGCAGCCTGACTCTCACTCTGTTATCTGAGTTGAAAGTAATAGTGACGGTATTACTGAGGGCTAATCAAGGAAGTATACACCATTTTATAACTTCATGTATACTATTGCATAGTCTCTTTTTTTTTTTTTTTTTCAAAGAAGTCTTGTTTAAAATTTGTCTGGCTGGGCACAGTGGCTCATGCCTGTAATCCCAGCACTTTGGGAGGCCGAGGTGGGTGGAGATCAGGAGTTCAAGACCAGCCTGGCCAAGATGGCGAAACCGCGTCTCTACTAAAAATACAAAAATTAGCTGGGCATGGTGGTGGGTGCCTGTAATCCCAGCTACTCAGGTGGCTGAGACAGAGAATTGCTTGAACCCGGGAGGCGGAGGTTGCAGTGAGCTGAGATCACGCCACTGCACTCCAGCCTGGGCGACAGAGTGAGACTCTTGTCCAGGCAGGTCTTGAACTCCTGGTCTTAAGCAGTCCTCCCGCCTCAGGCACCCAAACACTGGGATTACAGGCATGAGTTTACCATGCCAAACCCTGCATAGTCTGTTTTGTTTTTGAGACGGTCTAACACTGTTGCTAAGGTGGGAGTGCAGCAGTAGCATGATCTCGTCTCACTGTAACCTCCACCTCCCAGGCTGAAGCGATCCTTCCACCTCAGCCTTCCAAGTAATGGACCACAGGTGTGGGCCACGACACATGGCTAATTTTTGTATTTTTTGTAGAGACAAAGTTTCGCCATGTTGCCCAGGCTGGTCCCAATTCTTGGGCTCAAGTGATCCACCCACCTCGGCCTCCCAAGGTGCTGGAATTACAGGTGTGAGCCACCATCCCTGGGCAAGATAGAAATATTTTTAAGCTGCTAGATTTATCACATAATAAATTTCTATGTGTACTTGGGCATATTTCTCGACTTTCTGTCTTTTCCTGTCCTGGTCCACTTAGTCAAATGCCATAACACAGTTTTAATATTTAGTAGCACAAGTTTTCCCTCATTGCTCTTTTTCAGCATTTTCTTCACTAGTCTTTTCCATTTAAAGGTTAAGTTTGTTTCATTTTTAAAAAAAAGTTTAGGTTTGTTCACTTGCATTTTTTGTACCTTTGGAGTTGGTCATAGGATTTTCCTCTTTAGCTCTATTAATATGGTGTTTTATGTTATTAGATTCTTTAATATATTTGTGGAACAGTCTCCACTTGGTTGCTATTACTGCCTTTTAATACCCTGTTGGATTCTGTTTTCTGTGGGGTTTTTTGGTTTTTTTCTTTTGAGACAGGGTCTCTTTCTGTCACCCAGTCTAGAGTGAAGTGATGTAATCATAGCTAACTGCAGCCTCAAACTCCCAGGCCTAGGTGATCCTCCTGCCTCAGCCTTCTGAGTAACTGAGACCACAGGCATGTACCACCACACTCGGCCTGTTTTGTTTTGTTTTGTTTTTTTGAGACGGAGTTTCTCTCTTGTTGCCCAGGCTGGAGTGCAATGGCGTGATCTCTGCTCACCGCAACCTCCACCTCCCAGGTTCAAGCAATTCTCTTGCCTCAGCCTCCCAAGCAGCTGGGATTACAGGCATGTGCCACCACGCCTGGCTAATTGTGTATTTTTAGTAGAGGTGGGGTTTCTCCGTGATCATCAGGCTGGTCTCACACTCCCGACCTCAGGTGATCTGCCTGCCTCGGCCTCCTAAAGTGCCGAGATTACAGGCATGAGCCACCGCACCTGGCCTGTTTTTTAATATTTAATATTCTCACTGGGGTTTTGGACAGATTCATTTGCAAATTGACACAGGGAAAATTGGCTTCTTCATAATAAATCTTGTATTCAGGCTGGGCACGGTGGCTCACGCTTGTAATCCCAGCACTTTGGGAGGCCGAGGCAGGCGGATCACGAGGTCAGGAGATCGAGACCACCATGAAACCTCGTCTCTACTAAAAATACAAAAAAAATTAGCCAGGCGTGGTGGTGGGCGCCTGTAGTCCCAGCTACTCGGAGAGGCTGAGGCAGGAGAATGGCATGAACCCGGGAGGCGGAGCTTGCAGTGAGCCGAGATTGCGCCACTGTACTCCAGCCTGGGCGACAGAGCAAGACTCCATCTCAAAAAAAAAAAAAAAAATCTTGTATTCAAAAACTCATATAATTCCTTTCCATTTCCTTAGGTATCTTATGTGTCCTTCAGGAGATGTTTGAAAGTTTTCTTCATGAACGTCTCACGTGTTTCTTAAGTTTATTCCAAGATTTTTGTTGTTGTTTTAATTGAAAAATTTGCTTTCCTTGTCTTTTAATTGGTTGATTGTACTTATGAAGGGTATTGATTTCTATTTATCTTGACCTTGCTGCTTTAATGAATTATTTATAGCAGCTGTTTTTTTAGTGATTTTCTTGCATATTCCAGGTGTATAAAGGTACTATCTGCAAATAGTTTATCACATCCTTTCCAATTTTGTACTTCCGATTTTTCTCTTGCTTAATAATGTTGGCTAGTTTTTCCAATCAGTGTTACAAAATGGTAGCAGTAGGAGGTGCCTTTGTCTTGTGATTTTGGTAATAATGCTGGTAATGTTTCTCCATTAATCATAGTACTTTCTCTGGGCAGAGGAGAATGGTTTTCTAATGTAAAGAAGTACTCGTGTAGCGTCCTGTGAGTTTTTATCAAAGATGAACTTTTAATTTTGTTCATTTGCCTTTTCAGCACCTTTGGAGATGATCATGATTTTTCTTCTTACATCTATTAATATAATGTTTTACATTATTTGATTCTCTAATAATATCTTGTGTAACAATCTCCAGTTGGTCATGATATACTACCTTTTAATATGCTGTTGGATTCTGTTTTCTAGTATTTAATATTTTTTATCATATTTTTAAGTGAAATTAGACTTTCTTTTTCCATTGTTTTGTCAGGTGTTTGTATCATATTTCTGTTTATACACTGTAAGCTTCCTATTTTCTTTGTTCTTGAACAGTTGTTAGAATTACATGTTCATTTAGTATAGATGAGCAGGATGCACAATTCAGATTTCTAGTCTATATAGAATCAGATCTTGTAAGCTATATTTTCATAGAAATGGTCCATTTTTCATGCTTTCCAAAAAATTTTTTCATAGTTACAAAACTGTTTTATAGGGCACAGGAGCTGCAAGTTTTGATGAATTTGGCAATTCTAAGTACCAGAATCGGAGAACAATGAGCAGTTCTGATCGGGCAATGATGAATGCATTCAAAGAAATCACTACCATGGCAGACAGAATCAATCTACCTCGAAATATAGTTGTAAGTTCTTGTCTGTCTCCTTTAAGCCATTCTGGCATTGACTTTGCATAATTTAATGAACACATGAAATTTTGATATTGCAGCTAATTAAATGACGTAGAGTTAAACTTAGTTTCTCTGCTTTGAAGGATCGAACAAATAATTTATTCAAGCAAGTATATGAACAGAAGAGCCTGAAGGGAAGAGCTAATGATGCTATAGCTTCTGCTTGTCTCTATATTGCCTGTAGACAAGAAGGGGTTCCTAGGACATTTAAAGGTAAGTTTTTAGCTTTTTGTGTTTTGTTTGTTTGTTTGTTTTTTTGAGACAGGGTCTCACTTTGTCCCCCAGACTGGAGTGCAGTGGCGCGATCTTGGCTCACTGCATCCTCCGCCTCCCAGGTTCAAGCTATACTCCTGCCTCAGCCTCCTGAGTAGCTGGGATTACAGGCACGTGCCACCACACCTGGCTAACTTTTGTATTTTTAGTAGAGACAGTGTTTCGCCATGTTGGCCAGGCTGGTCTCGAACTTCTAACCTCAGGTGATCTGCCCACTTTGGCCTCCCAAAGTGCTGGAATTAACAGGCGTGAGGCACTGTGCCCATCCTAAAATAGCATTTTCTACATCATATTAAAGAAACAGACCAATGTCAGGCAGCTTTGACACTTAGAAGCTAAGTCATCTTTATTGTGACTACAGTAATCCAATTGAGCATCATTTGCCAGTGCCTACTTATTTTTGTTCCTTGACAGCAAATTCATAGCATGTTCTTTTAGGCTGTTTTCCCATGTAGACTCATTTTAATCCATGTAAGCCCACTACGTTCTTTTCTAGTGAGATCTTTTGATGGACTGTTACTTTGTGGGCTTTCAGAAGGCCTGTAATCGTAAACCAAAGTAGGCCATTTATACATTTGGTTTCATGAAAATAGTTTCCATTTCTAGCACTGGTCTCTGTAGATGAGGGAGTCAAGCTTTAGAAAGTATCAGTGAAGGCCAGGTATGGTGACTCACACCTGTAATCCCAGCACTTTGGGAGGACGAGGCAGCTGGGTCACGAGATCAGGAGTTCAAGACCAGCCTCGCCAATATGGTGAAACCCTGTCTCTACTAAAAATACAAAAATTAGCCAGGCGTGGTGGTGCGTGCCTGTAGTCCCAGCTACTCAGGAGGCTGAGGCAGAAGAATCACTTGAAACCGGGAGGTGGAGGTTGCAGTGAGCCAAGATCGTGCCACTACACTCCAGCCTGGGTGACAGAGTGAGACTTCATCTCAAAAAAAAAAAAAAAAAAAAGTTATCAGTTAAGTTTTTTCTCTTGAGGTGTATTGTTTGCACTTTTACACTTCAGTTAAGAACTGGTATTTTTCATCTAGTTTGCAGTTACATGTGAATATGTGATAATTTGTTCAGTGTTGCTCACTGACTTCCACTACCAAAGCTCAGTTTAGCTGAAGACTATACTTAACCCTTTTTTCATCCAGTGAGTATGCATTTTTTATGTTTTCTTATGTAAAAGTGAAGAGGTGATGGCCTTTATCATCATCTTTTTTGTTGTTTTTATAACTAAAACAGAGCTTTTGTTAAATTTCTTCTGAAAGTGTATGGTGGTTGCATCTGGGAATAACAGGGTCAAATATTTTCTCATTGAGCTACAGCCCATAATCGCAGGGATTTCATGTACACATGACATTGTGTTGCCTAAGAGGCACCCTTTAGCTTGAGTATTTTCTTTCACTTCCTTGGTAACACTGCTTACAACAGCTTAATACATAAATATCAAAGAATTTTTCATTTAAAGAAATTTAGTTGCATGAATTAATCCTTAGAGCCATTAATATTTTGAAAGATTAAGACCTAAATTTAGCCAGGCACGGTGGCTCACGCTGGTAATCTCAGCACTTTGTGAGGCCGAGGCAGGTAGATCACGAGGTTAGAAGTTCAAGACCAGCCTGGCCAAGATGGTGAAACCCCATCTCTACTGAAAATACAAAAAATTAGCCGGGTGCGGTGGCAGGCGCCTGTAATCCCAGCTACTCGGGAGGCAGGAGAATCGCTTGAACCCAGGGGGCAGAGGTTGCAGTGAGCCGAGATGGCGTCACTGCACTCCAGTCTGGACAACAGAGTAAAACTTCATCTCAAAAAACAAAAAAACCCTAAATTTAAAGAGTGAAGAACATTAGGCCAGGCGCAGTGGCTTATGCCTGTAATCTCAGCACTTTGGGAGGCCGAGGTAGGAGGATCACCTGAGGACAAGCCTGGCCAACATGGTGAAACCCTGTTTATACTAAAAATACAAAAGTTAGCCAGGTGTGGTGGTGCACGCCTGTAGTCCCAGCTACTCGGGAGGCTGAGGCAGGAGAATCACATGAGCCTGGGAGGTGGAGGTTGCAGTGAGCTGAGATCATGCCACTGCCCTTAGCCTGGGCGACAGAGTGAGACTCTGTCTCAAAAAAAAAAAAAAGTGTGATGAACATTAAAGTTAATTTAGAAATTTGCAATTACCTCTGTGGGAAGTATCACTGAGGGGATTAGGATTTCATCTTTAAGGTATGATTGAATGTTTTACAATTAGAATGTATATTATGCTTATAATTAGAAATGGTAGATTTTAAGATGAACTATACGGCTTAAGTGAATTGATTTATTTAATTTTTTTTCTTTTAGAAATATGTGCTGTATCACGAATTTCTAAGAAAGAAATTGGTCGGTGTTTTAAACTTATTTTGAAAGCGCTAGAAACCAGTGTGGATTTGATTACAACTGGGGACTTCATGTCCAGGTTCTGTTCCAACCTTTGTCTTCCTAAACAAGTGCAGATGGCAGCTACACATATAGCCCGTAAAGCTGTGGAATTGGACTTGGTTCCCGGGAGGAGCCCCATCTCTGTGGCAGCGGCAGCTATTTACATGGCCTCACAGGCATCAGCTGAAAAGAGGACCCAAAAAGGTAGGGTTCGTCATCAGGAAGTGTGGCAGTAAACTGAAATTTGCAGCATGTGATTGTTTTTCCATTTTAAGTCTGAACCAGGTAAATAGCAAGAACCCACATTTGACCAGGCATGGGGGCTCACGCCTATAATCTCAGCACTTTGGAAGGCCAAGGCGGGTGGATCACCTAAGGTCAGGGGTTCGAGACCAGCCTGATCAACATGGTGAAACCCCATCTCTACTAAAAATATAAAAATTAGCTGGGTGTGGTGGTGGGGCTTGTAATCCCAGCTGTTCAGGAGGCTGAGGCAGGAGAATTGCTTGAACCCAGGAGGTGGAGGTTACAGCGAGCCGAGATTGTGCCATTGCACTCCAGCCTGGGCAACAGAGCAAGACTCCATCTCAAAAAAAAAAAAACAAAAAAAACCCCACATTTAAGACATCATTCCTCAACATCAAAACGTTAAGAAAATGTTTTGCTTTTAAGTAGCTCATAAAAAAAAGTTCAGAGACATAACCCTGTAAACAAACCTAATTTTTTCCCATTCGAATTATTTTAGTTTGTACATCTTTTATTCTTACAAGTTTTTTTCTCCCTAAATATATTCCTCCTGATCATTTTGAATACTCTTTTCCTCCCCAAACTTACCTTTTTGAATCTTAGGGTTCAGGGAGGCATGCTTTGTTTCTCACTGCTTGGCATGGGATCCTACAGATAGACACACTGTAAAATATGTGTTGGCCATCAGCCTTTAACATTCTGTGAAGGTTGGTTTTTTCCCATTTTGCACAGTATTTTACAGTTTCTTAATACAAATTCTGAAATAAGTAGATGTGAGTAGTTCAGCCATCTAAAGCCATGTTTAAATACAGTGTTGTAGGAAAACTTTTCACCAGAAGTATTAAGTGAATTTCTTTCTTTTCCTTTTTTTTTTTTTTTTAAAACAGTCTCCCTCTGTTGCCCAGGCTGGAGTGCAGTGGCACAATCTCGGCTCACTGCAACCTCCACCTCCTGGACAAGCTATTCTCATGCCTCAGCTTCCTGAGTAACTGGGACTACAGCCACGTGCCACCACGCCCAGCTAATATTTGTAGTTTTAGTAGAGATGGGGTTTCACCAAGTTGGGCAGGCTTGTCTCGAACTCCTGGCCTCATGTGATTCGCCTGCCTCCACCTCCCAGTGTGCTGGGATTATAGGCGCAAGCCACCACACATGGCCCACGAACTCCCTTTTAAAGTTAGAAGTGACTACTCCTTTGTAAGTCTTTGAGGATTACAGAAGTTATGAACAAATGCATGTAAAGAAATTCATAAACTAGGTGCGGTGACCAGCCTCCTGGCCAACATGGCAAAACCCTGTCTCTACTAAAAATACAAAAAAATTAGTCGGGTATGGTGGCACATACCTGTAATCCCATTTAGTAGGGAGGCTGAGGCAGGAGAATCACTTGAACCCAGGAGGCAGAGGTTGTAGTGAGCTGAGATCATGCCACTGCCCTCCAGCCTGAGTTGATGGAGTGAGGCTCTTTTTCAAAAAAAAAAAAAAAAAAAAAAAAAAGAAAAGTTGGTGGCAGGGCACGGTGGCTCACCCGTGTAATCCCAGCACTTTGGGAGGCCAAGGTGAGTGGACTGCTTGAGGCCAGGAGTTCAAGACCAGCCTCGCCAACATGGCAAAACCCAATCTCTACTAAAAATACAAAAATCAGCCCAGCATGGTGATGCACACCTGTAGTCCCAGCTACTCGGGAGGCTAAGACATGAGAATCTCTTGAACCTGGGAGGCAGAGGTTGCAGTGAGCCTAGATTGCACCACTGTACTCCAGTCTGGGAGACAGAACAGGACTGTCTCAAAAAACAAACAAAAACAGAAAGTGAGTTAGTGAATTACTGGCCTCAATAACTTTGAAATACTCTATTCACAACAGCCTTCAGCTTAGGCTATATGTTGAAAAAAGTAATAAATGATAGGAATAATTAGAGAAAGGAAGCCAATCATTAGTTATTTGAAGGAGCCATTATCCATTCCCTTTGGCCTTCACTCACGTTTTAAGGGAATTTTGAGTCTTTTAGTAAAATTGAGAAGTTGCAGCTACGCAGTTTGTCCTTGAGGTACATTCCTAGTTGTAAAGTTTATTCTAACGAACAACATGAAAACATTAATCTTGTTGCCTTCTGCTTTTTGGCTTTATATGTAAAGTCTTCTTCAAATGTAAGGTCTTTCTCTTCCCTGCACAGCAGGCAGTTGACATTCAAATAGTTGGCATTTATTGGTATTTAGATGTAGAATAATGTAGTGCAGTGTGAGATACGGAAATGTAAAATTAGCTAATTGTACAATGATGGCAGGCATTCACAGTGAAAATCACTAAAACCTCACTGATTTGAATCAACTGAAAAGGTAGTAAAATGAATTTGTATTAAAAGATGTTTAGGCCAGGCATGGTGGCTCATGTCTGTAATCCCAGCACTTTGGGAGGCCGAGGCAGGTGGATCACCTTAGGTGAGGAGTTTGAGACCAGCCTGGGCAGCATGGTGAAACCCTGCCTCTACTAAAAATACAGAAATTAGCTGGGCGTGGTGGCAGGTGCCTCAGCTACTCAGGAGGCTGAGACAGGAGAATTGCTTGAACCGGGGAGGCAGGGGTTGTAGTGAGCCAAGATCTTGCCATTGCACTCCAGCCTGGGTGACAGAGCAAGATTCCATCTCTAAATAAATAAATAAATGATGTTTAAAAATCCATTTTAATAAAGCATTCATAATACTTAACTAAATATTGTAGTGGCAGTCCTTTGGTATTTCTTTTAATGACTTTGAAAGGAAAAAAGGGACAGTGACTTTAAAGAGTTAAAGTGGATCTATTAGGATTCTGTACAATGTTCGTTTGAGCTCAAAATATTTAAGTATGTGCTTGTATCAGTGAAAAACATCTCCGTATGCTATAATAAGTGGCTGTTTGATCTCTGATGTATTAAGTAGAAAAAAAGATAGTAGAACAATATTTATAGTGTCACATTTTGTTTTTAATAAGGCCCCTTAACAGAAGTTAGCTAGGGGAGATTTTGCATGGGAGCTTTCAAACACAGAAATATAAAGGGAATTTCTTTACAAGAATATATTTGTGGAGTACTTTTGTGATCCTCGGAAAGATTTATAAAGAAAAAGGAGCAGTTAGTTGTAAATGTGATACCCAGTATAAGATTATAACACTCCTAATACTAAGACCTGAACACTATTCATATCTTTTATGTTAGTTAAACCCTTTAAAACATTGACAACCCTGTAAGGTAGTAACTACTAGTAATCATTTTTATTGTTGCTTGTTACTGACTTTAGCTCCCACTTTTTTTTTTTGAGACAATATTTGGTGAAGTATTATGAATGCTTTATTAAAATGGATTTTTAAACATCATTTATTAATTTACTTACAGATGGAATCTTGCTCTGTCACCAGGCTGGAGTGCAGTGGTGCAGTCTCGGCTCACTGCAACCTCCTCCTCCCGGGTTCAGGCGATTCTCCTGCCTCAGCCTCCTGAATAGCTGGGACTACAGGCGCGTGCCACCATGCCTGGCTAATTTTTTGTATTTTTAGTAGAGATGGGGTTTCACCATGTTGGCCAGGATGGTCTCGATCTCCTGACCTGGTGATCTGCCCACCTCGGCCTCCCAAAGTACTGGGATTACAGGCGTGAGCCACTGCGCCCGGCCTAGCTCCCGCTTTCTACCTTTTAGTATGTATTTCTATTATCAGTTTTTAGAAATCACTTCTGATTTTGTTAAGTTTGGCACTTTATACTATCATATCTCACAAATTACAATGCAGGTAGTAGAAAGGAGGTAGGATGGAAATAATGGTTAATGTTTCGATTTTTGTCTTTTAGAAATTGGAGATATTGCTGGTGTTGCTGATGTTACAATCAGACAGTCCTATAGACTTATCTATCCTCGAGCCCCAGATCTGTTTCCTACAGACTTCAAATTTGACACCCCAGTGGACAAACTACCACAGCTGTAAATTGAGGCAGCTAACGTCAAATTCTTGAATACAGAACTTTGCCTATTGTACATAGCCTACACATAATGCTGGGTTGAGCCTTTCATGAGGAAAAACAAAAGACATGGTACGCATTCCAGGGCTGAATACTATTGCTTGGCATTCTGTATGTATATACTAGTGAAACATATTTAATGATTTAAATTTCTTACCAAATTTCTTTTGTAGCAATCTAGGAAACTGTATTTTGGAAGATATTTGAAATTATGTAATTCTTGAATAAAACATTTTTCAAAACTAAAGAAGTTTTTGTTATACGTTACATGTAACTTTCCATTACTTATATATACATAGTTTTTTATTTTAATAAATTCATGGAAAGAGCAAAAGCTTTTGAGAACCATTGTTAACATCAACATCATATTTAGTTTCCAGTTTAAAAGGATGTGTATGAGATTTATTAATTTGTATATTATTAAGAAGTGATGAGCTTAGACCTTGAAAGGCACCAGCTTGAGAGACATTAAAATGTTGGAAGTATGTGGTTTTCTCAGTGAGCTTACTGAGCAGAGAAGATGATGCTGGTAAATTAATAGCAGCAGTAGATCAACAGATTTTAATTATTTTTGGGTGTTAAAATCTTATGTTGTAGAATCTGCATATCCCTGGTTCTTTTTTCTTCTTTGTTAGGGTTACTGGTGTACTCATAGGCTAAAGAGCATTTCATTTATTTATTATCTATTTATTTTTTGATACAGAGTCTTGCTCTGTTGCCTAGGCTGGAGTCCAGTGGCACAATCTCAGCTCACTGCAACCTCCGCCCCACCTGGCTCAGCCTCCTGAGTAGCTGGGATTACAGGTGCCCACTACTACGCCCAGCTAATTTTTTTTTGTATTTTTAGTAGAGATGGGGTTTCGCCATGTTGGCCCGGCTGGTTTAGAACTCCTGACCGCTGGTTTAGAACTCCTGACCTCAAGTCATCCACCCGCCTTGGCCTCCCACAGTGCTGGGATTAGAGGCATGAGCCCCTACCTGGCCTAAAGAGCACTTTAAATGAAGATTACTGGGTCTGGGATTGTCCAGTAGTTGTTTTTAACTAGCATCCTTTATGTGATTGTGATGTGTTAGATGTTTTGCCTATCACTCTTTAAGGAACAACGATTTAGGGTCATTTGACTTCTACTCATTGTAAGAGAAGACCAGCAACATTTTGCTCTTTGATCAGGTAGTTTTTACAGGGGACTTGAATTCATACTAGACATCACCACTATTAACTGCACTGCTCTGGAAACAGGTGTCACGGTTCTGAAACATCTGAAAAGAGGTTAGCAGTAGACTAGAAAGAATCTCCTGTTATGGCCTGGTGGGCAGGGTCAGACTGGTTCATAGAGGGACTTTCCCAAGAGCAGACCTCCACTGCCATTCTGCTGACCATGGAGTGGGTATAAGTATTGGCACCATGAAGACAAGTGGTGTTTCTCCCTTGAACAAAACATAGGACACTCCCCCAGTATTGCTCAGAGCTGGGGGAGAACACCGGAAAAATAATCCAGTCAGGGAGAACCTGTCCCACCCAGCGTGAGACCTAGGAAGAAGGAAGCTTCAGTCTATCTCCCTTCTGGATACCATCTTTGATCCCTAGTATCACACATCTCCACATATGGACTAAGGAACAGGGGTGCTCTCTAGTGTTCCCCAGGTTCTAGTGACTAGCCACAAAGTTCCCCATTCAGCGACCACTGCAGTTATCAAAGGTTATTTTTGCACTTAGTAAAGGTCAGTACCTACACATTACAGAAAATTAGGAAAATAATACATAAATAAGTCACCTGGAAATAACCAGCATTTTGGTGGGTTTTTTTTTTTTTTTTTTTG